>NW_022631006.1:20550620-20890952 GCF_010015895.1 Lontra canadensis
CCTCCTCCCCCTCCTCCTCCCCCTCCTCCTCCTCCTTCTTCTTTTAGCCAACTACATTGCAGTCAGTGACTGGAAAATTATGGCAAATTAAGTCAATTCCCACCATACATTCCAAAATTGTAGATTACAGAAGGGTGGAATCTGGAGGCAAAAACACTAGATTGGGAATATCTGCCATTGACCCTGTGTGTGATTCAAACAGGCCATTTAAAAGACACTGAAGCAGTCATTCTGTCCTAAGCAGGAGATGTGGAGAATGCAGAAAGGGGACTGCCCTGGGCAGGGGAGGAAAATGTGCCTGTTTTCCCCAGTCTTGGCTATGCTGAAGGAGCTGTTTCTTGCGGAGGACAGCCTTGGCTTACCAACCTGAATCCCTACCTTTCCCAGGACTTGAAGCTTTTATTTTAAAAATCTTCTGTCCACATCCTTTGCATTGCCCATCCTCTCAGCCACTGTGAAAAGCACCTGTTCATTGTTTGTTCATTCATACTTATCTTTTTTTTTAAAAAAGATTTTATTTATTCATTTGACAGAAATCACAAGTAGGCAGAGAGGCAGGCAGAGAGAGAGGAGGGGGAGGCAGGCTCCCTGCTGAGCAGAGAGCCCGATGCGGGGCTCAATCCCAGGACCCTGGAATCATGACCCGAGCCGAAGGCAGAGGCTTTAACCCACTGAGCCACCCAGGCGCCCCCATACTTATCTTTTAATGTATTTTTTATTTTTATTTTTTTAAAAAGGTTTTATTTATTTATATTTCAGAGAGAGAGAGCGAGCGAGCACAGGCAGGCAGAGTGGCAGGCAGAGACATAGGGAGAAGCAGGCTCCCCGAAGAGCAAGGAGTTGGATGCAGGACTCCATCCCAGGATGCTGGGATCATGAGACCCGAGCTGAAGGCAGCTGCTTAACCGACTGAGCACCCAGGCATCCTGATAATGATTTTTGTTTTTTGTTTGTTTGTTTGTTTAATTCTAGTGTTTTTAGTGGAGTATCACTCCCCTTGAAGTATAAGGAATTAATAAAAGTGGCCTGTGTGGCCAGTTAATTATTTATGTAATTGCAGAAATAGCAGTAGCATTCTGTTTGAATTTAAGGCTTTGGAGGGGGGCTACTTTATTTACTTATTTAACTTAAATTTAAATTATTTATTTATTATTTTAAAATTCCAATATAGTTAACATACAGCATTCTGTTATTTTCAGATGGACAGTATAGTGATTGAACAATTCTATACATTTTTCAGCGCTCATCAGGGTAAGGGTACTCTTAGTCCCCTTTATCTAGTTCATCTGTCCCCTCACCCACTGACTTCTTTCCCTTAGCATTATACCCTATAGATCCATCTGTGTAAAACTTTTTTCTTTTTTGTGGTTAAAATCCACATAACATAAAATGTACCACTTTCATCAATTTTAAGTGCATAGTACAGTTTTAATTATATGCATATCGTTGTGCAACAGATCTTTACAAATTTTTTTCATCTTGCAGAACTGAAACTCTATACCCATTGAACAACAACCCTTTCACCACTCCCTTCAACTCTTAGCAACCACCATTTGTGCTTTCTAAGAATTTGATTGCTTGAGATATTTCATATAAGTAGAATCATGTGGTATTTGTTGTTTTGTGACCAGCTTATTTCACTTAGCCTAACATCAAGGTTCATCTGTGCTGTAGTATATGACAGGTTTTCCTCACTTTTTAAGGCTGAATATGATTGAGTTATATGTATATGTTTTATTTTGTTTGTTTATCCACTGATGGATCCCTGGGTTGCTTCCACCCCCTGGATGCTCTGGACATGCAAACATCCCTTCGAGTCCCTGCTTTGAATCCTTTGGACATACACCCAGAATTGGAATTGGGGGATCATATGGTAATTCCATTTTTAATTTTTTTGAGGAAACTCTTTACTGTTTTCCATAGTGGCTATAACATTTTGCAGTTCCACCAGTAGTGCAAAAGTGTTTCAGTTTCTTTTATTATTTATTTATTTATTTATGTACATAATTTGAGAGAGAGAGAGAGATCGTGGTTGGGGGGGTGATGGGGCAGAGGCAGAGGGAGAAGCAGATTCTTCACTGAGCAGGGAGCCCTGATACAGGGCTCTATCCCAGGACCCTGATATCATGACCTGCTCAGGCGCCCCCTGGCTTGCTTATTTATTTATTTACCTCAGCTTTATGAGCTATAACTGACACATAACATTGTGTAAGTTTAAGGTATACAATGTGTTGATTTGATACATTTATATATTGTAAAATGGTTACCACCATAGTAAGCCCTCCATCCCTTCACATAGGTTATCGTTATTTTTTGGTGAGAACATTTAAGGTCTGTTGACTTAGCAACATTAAAGTATATGATATAGTATTATTAGCTATAATCACCATGCTATACATTAGATCCCCAGAACTTGCTGATCTTATAATTGGAAGTTTGTACGCTTTGACCAACATCTCATCGCTTCTCCCACCCCTGTTACCTGGTGACCACCATTCTACTGATTTTTAACTTTAGATTCCACATATAAATGAGATCATACAGTATTTGTCTTTTTGTGTTTCACTTATTTCACTTAGCATAATTCGCTCAAGTTTCATCAATATCACAAATGGCAGCATTTCATTTTCTTATGGCTCAAAAATATTTCATTGTATTTCCATATATCATATTTTCTTTATCCATTCATCTGTTGACAGACAAGTTGTTTCTGTATGTTGGTTATTGTGAGTAATGTTGTGATAAACATGAGCATGCAGATATCTATACAAGATCTTGATTTCAGTTCCTTTGTACATATATCCAGAAGTGGAATTGCTGGATCATATAGTAGTTCTATTTTTAATTTTTTGAGGAACCTGTGTATTTCCCATAGTGGCTAAACCAGTTTGCATTCCCACCAGCAGTACACAAGGGTTCCTTTTTCTTCACAACCTAGTCAACACTTGTTATCTTTTGTCTTTTTGGTGATAACCCTTAATGGACTCATTTAACTATGTATCCCAGGTTGCTTTTCCTATTAGTAATGGTAGTTTTCAGCTAATTATGTATGTATACTTTTTTTAATCTGATACTTAAAAAAATCTGATACAGTATATAGTTGTTGGGTATCTAGTTAGGGTTAAGAATATGATTTCTGGGGATACCTGGGTGGTTTGGTCAGTTAAGTGTCAGCCTTCATCTCAGATCCTGGAGTCCTGGGATTGAGTCCTACATCAGGCTCCATGCTCAGCCAGGAGCCTGCTTCTCTTTCTCTCTCTCTCTGCCCCTCCCCCCTGCTTGTGTGCTCTCTCTCTCTCTCTCTCCCTCAAATAAAGAAAATCTTTAAAAAAATGAAAAAAGGATATGATTTCTGTTTGGGCAAGAGAACAAACTTAAAAGCCCACCTAGGATTCCCTCATGATTTTGTTTGCATTAGCAAATACATTTCTAAATAATCCGTGGGTCAAAGAGGTGTCTCAGGGTAAATAAAACAATATGTTAGATTTTGAAGTGCTTGAATTAATAACTGATGAGTTGACTTTACAAGTGAGTTACCCAGGAAATAATGGACTATTTTCTACCTTGTTTTATAAAATCTTAAGATTACTTTTTGACTGCTACAGTTAAACAGAGTGCTGGACATGACTTTTTGAAACACTGGCTAAGATTCTGGTTCCAGATGGTGAATATATGTCAGTACTCTTACCAACTCTAGTTGATTGGTTGCAGCTGCCTGGAGTTGGGTGGGTGTTGAGAAGGATTCTGAGGTCTTGCACTGGGCTCAGAGGGAAAGTGGGCTCTGGTAGATTTTCAGTGTTTGCATTGGATGAGAGAGAGGGAGTAGTAGTATGTATGCTTTATATGCCCCATAGGGCTATTTGGAAACTGTTCTCAAGCAAGAAATCATTCCTACTGTATGCGCTCGCTATCTCCTCACTGTCAAATAAATTAAAAAAAAAAAAAGAAAGAAAGAAATTGCCTTCATGATTCTTTTCCCTACTTCTCATATTACAGCTGAAAAACTTCATTCCTTTCCTTTTCTGGACCATCAGGAGACACAAAGAATAAGAACAGCATGAAATGAAGGGATATGTAGGTCTCTTCAGGATCTGTCAGTAGATTATTGTTGCCTGGTGAGCGGGATCTGATTACATGGCCCTGTCATACCCTTGGGCCCATAATGCCAAAAGGAGACTATTTAAGGGCAGATAGCAGCCAAGGAAACAATTACAGTGCAGTCTAACGAAAGGACAAAGCTGGAAATCCTTTTTTGGTCTTGGTCTTCAGTCACTGTTACATTTTAGAAACAAAATATGTTTGAGACAAAAGGGATGACTGGAAATGTCACCAAATCCTTCATGTGGTAAAACAGATGCTCAAAAAAAAAAAAAAAAAAAAAAGTGCTACTCCTCTAAGTCTGTGTTCTGAGAAAACCATTTTGGTGTGGGAGATGGCAGTTGCTATGGCAACCAGGGGCTGCAGCCCACTGACTCCCGCTCCGAAGGAAAATAAGAGTTGATGTTTATGGATGAGAACCAAGTGCCGCCCTCAAGAAGACTGAGCCCGGGATGTGTTCATTTAAGTGCCAGCCCCTCATCTTGTGCCTCAGAGGAGATAGATTTTCTAATACCCCAGGATTGTCTGCCTTTTGGTTTAGGTCTTCCAGTTGTCCTTTACCAGGTAAAGCTATCCCTGTCTGACATGAGGAAGAAAACACCTCAACAAGAACACTAAGTGGAAAACAAATGTTTTAAGGCGACAGTGAGCTTGAAATAGATTGTTCACTACTTCAGAGTAGGGGACCCTGTCGTGTTCTGGTATTCGTTCATACTCTTTTTTTTTTTTTTTTTTAAGGATTTTATGTATTTATTTGACAGAGAGAAACACAGCAAGAGAGAGAACACAAGCAAGGGGAATGGGAGAAGGAGAAACAGCAGGCCTCCTGCAGAGCACGGAGCCTGATGTGGGGCTCAATCCCAGGATCCTGGGATCATGACCTGAGCAGAAGCCAGACGCTTAACCCACTGAGCCACCTATGCACACCCTGCCCCCCGATATTCATATTCTTTTTTTTTTTAAGGTTTTTATTTATTTATTTCACAGAGAGCGATCACAAGTAGGCAGAGAGGCAGGCAGAGGCAGAGGGAGAAGCAGGCTCCCCACTGAGCAGAGAGCCCCATGTAGGACTCAGTCCCAGGACCCTGGGATCATGACCTGAGCCCAAGGCAGCTGCTTAACTGACTGAGACACCCAGGTGCCCCAGGTATTCATATTCTTGAGGAAAGAATGGAAACAAGGATTTCTGACTCAGCAGTACTTCCTTGTCTCTGGTCTTTTCAGGCTTTAATTTTTTTCATCAATTTCACATTGATTACTCAAAGCAGCCTTGCTTGTGTTGAACCTCGAAAGCTCTTCACCTGTAGGGGCAATTATTTACATCCAGATTCTGAATGTTTTTCGAGAAGAGGATAAACTAACTGAACAGTAGTCTCAAATATCCTATGTTTCTTAGAACAGAATCTTCCTCATCTCGGGAAATGACATGCATTGTCCATTCAGTTGTTCAAGTCAGGAACCTAGGAGTTTTTGAATTTTTTCTTTTTCACTCTTCACCAATAATCCATCAGCAAGTAACTGCTGATTATGAGTCCATAGTGTGCCCCAAATCTACCACTTCTTCCTCTTTCAACTCCCACTGTGTTGGTTTTAGCCTGTCATCTCTTGTCTGATGACTTTATGTTTACCTAATTGGTTTGTCTCTCGCTCTCCTACTTTTTTTTTTTTTAAACAGATTTTATTTATTTATTTGACAGACAGAAATCACAAATAGGCAGAGAAGCAGGCAGAGAGAGAGGGGGAAGCAGGCTCCCTGCTAAGCAGAGAGCCCGATGCGGGGCTCGATCCCAGGACCCCGGGGTCATGACCTGAGCCAAAGGCAGAGGCTCTAACCCACTAAGCCACCCAGGCGCCCCGCTCTTCTGCTTTTTACTATGCATCCTCTCCATAGCCAGCAGGTTGAGATATATATATATATATATATATATATATATATATATGTTTTGAGGTAACTGTAGATTGGCATTCAGTTGTAAGAAATAATACAGAGAAACTACATATCCCATTCCCCCCAGTGGTAATACCTTGCGTGCTTATAGTACAATATCACAACTAAGATATTGACATCAGTACATCAAGAAATGGAACATTTCCAGGTTTCCTGGGTGGCTCAGTCAGTAGAGCATCTGACTCTTGATTTTTGCTCAGGTTATGATCTCATGGGTTGTGAAATCAAGCCCTGCATGGGCCTCTTTGTTCAATAGGGAGTCTGCTTAAAGATTCTCTTCCTCTGTCCTTCCCCCTGCTCGCAGGTGCTCTCTCTCTAAAATAAATAAATCCTTGGGGAAAAAAAAGAACATTTCCATCACCATAAAGATCTTTTATAATCGCACCTACTTTCCAGCCGCCTTCATCCCTCTATAACCCTTAGCAATCACTAATATGTTATCCATTTCCATAATTTTGTCTTTTCAAGAGTGTAATGTAGGTAGAATCATACAACATTTGTAAGAGCATTCAGTCTTTTATCATTAAGTATAATGTTAGCAATAGATTTTTGGCATTTGTTTTTTATCAAGCTGAGGAAGTTCCCCTCTATTTTCATTTTTCTGAGAGTTTTTATAATGAATGGGTTTTGAAATTTGTCACATTTTTTTCCACATTCATTGATAGAATTATGGTCTTTCTTCTTTAGCATGTTTTAATATATAGATTACATTGATTTTCAAATGTTGAACCAGCTTTGAGAATGGTGTATAATTATTTTCATATATTGGTGAATTCTATTTGCTAATATTTGTTACAGATTTTTGTGTATATATGTATGTATTAATGAGGAATATTGCTCTGTAGTGTCTTTTTGGTACTTTGTGGGTTTTTTTTTTTTAAGATTTTGTTTATTTATTAGAATGAGAGAGAGAGCACACGAGTAAGGTGGGGGCTGAGGGAGACAGGGAAGCAGACTCTTGGCTGAGTGTGGAGCCCAACTCAGGGTTTGATCCTAGGACCTCGAGATCATGATCTGAGCTGCAGGCAGCTGCCCAACCTACTGAGCCACCCAGATACCCCTGTACTTTCTTTGGTTTTGATATTAGGATAATAAAGCTTCATAAAATTAATTGTGAAATGTTCCTTTCTCTTCTGTATTCTGAAAGAGATTGTGTAGAATTGTTGTTAATTCTTTAAACATTGGGTAGAATTTTCCAGTGACACTGTCTGGGCTTGGAGATTTCTTTTTGGGGAAGTTTTAAAGTACAGCTAAATTTCCTTAATAGTTATAGGGCAGTTCAAATGATCTGTTTCATACAGCATTATTTCCTTATTATGCTTTTGATGCCTACAGGGTCTGTATTCATATCCCCTATTTCATTCCTGGTATTAGTAACTTGTGTCTTCTCTGTTTCATATTGTTTGAGCTTGATATAATTTGTGTTTTCTGGGGAGTTGGTTCATTTCATCTAAGTTGTCAAATTGAGATGTACAGAGTTATTTCCTTATTATGCTTTTGATGCCTACAGGGTCTGTATTCATATCCCCTATTTCATTCCTGGTATTAGAAACTTGTGCTTTCTCTGTTAATTTTATTGATCTTTTCAAGAAACAGCTCTTTTTTTTTTAAGTTTTCAAGTTTTTACTTAAATTCTAGTTAACATATAATATAATATTAGTTTCAGTAGAATTTAGTGATCCATCACTTACATACAACACCCAGTCCTCATGACAGCAGGTGCGCTTCTTAATCCCCTTCATTCATATAACCCCCCCCCCCCGCCACCTCCCCTCTAGGAGCCTTTAGTTCTTTGTAATTAAGAATCTCCTGCCTCTCTGCCTACTTGTGATCTCTGTCTGTCAAATAAATTTTTAAAAAATTAAGGAAAAAAAAAAAAGAATCTCCAGGTGCCTGGGTGGCTCAGTTGGTTGAGTGTCTGCCTTTGTTTCAGGTGGTGATCCTGGTGTCATGGGTTCGCGCTGCATCAGGCTCTTTGCTCAGTGGGGAGCATGCATCTCCCTCTCCTTCAGTCCTTTCTCCCCTCCCCTGCTCACGCTCTCTCTCTAATAAATAGATAAAATCTTTAAAAAAAAAAAAAAGTCTCTTATGATTTGCTTCCCTCTCTTTTCTTTTGTTTTCTTTTTTTTTTTAAACAGATGAACTTAGGGGAAAGGGGAAAAAAATAACAAAAACTCCCAAAGAAGCAACTCTAATTTCACTGACTTTTCTATTGTTTTTCTGTTTTAATTTCATTGATTTCTGCTCTTATCTTTACTGTTTCCTTTCTTCTTGCTTTGGTTTTATCTTACCCTTCTTTTTTAGCTCTTGAGTTGGGAGCTTAGATTATTAATCTCAGACTTTTCCTCTTTTCTGATGTAAACACTTCCAGGCTATATTCTCTCAACGCTGCTGTGAGTCAAATGCCTAACCAGCTGAACCACCCAGATGCCCCAATGTGGTCTATCTTGATATATTTTCATGAGCACTTGAAAAGAATGTATATTCTGCTATTGTTGGGTGGAGCGGTCTGTAGATGTTGATTTGATCCTATTGGTTGATGGTATTTGTTGAATGATTTTATATCCTTAGGGATTTTCTGTCTAGTTACTCTATCAATTACTAGAAGGGAGGTGTTAAAGTCTCCAACTGTAATTGTACTTATAACTATATATACATCATGTACATATAACTGTGTATATATCACAGTATATAGTTGAGTCATATTTTTTAATCCTCTCTGCCAATCTTTTAATTTGGTATGTTTGGACCATTTGTACTTAATGTAATTATTGATATCTTAGGGCTTAAGTCTGCCATTTTATTTTTTGTTTTCTGTTTATTCTGTCAGTTTTTTGTTTCTTTTTCCTGCTTTCCTAGAATTACTTGATCTTTTTTTTAGAATTCCATTTTTATTTATCTAAAAAATATTTTAAAAGATTTTATTAATTTATATGACAGAGATTACAAGTAGGCAGAGAGGCAGGCAGAGACAGAGAGAGGGGGAAGCAGGCTCCCCGCTGAGCGGAGAGCCAATGTGGGGCTCAATCCCAGGATCCTAGGATCATGACCTGAGCCGAAGGCAGAGGCTTTAGCCCACTGAGCCACCCAGGCACCCCTGTTTATCTAAAATATTTTTGAATGTATCTCTTTATATAGCTTTTCAAACGGTTGCTCTAGGCATTACGTGATATACATATATCTTACCATAGTCTACTGGTGCCATCATTTTACCATCTCATGGTATAGAATCTTTATCTCCCTTTGCCCTTCCCCATTTATAATACAATCCTTATAAATGTTTCCTCTGTATACATTTAGAACCATATCAGATAATGTCATAACTTTTACTTCAGTCATCAGACTTAATTTAGAAATCCCAAGAGAAAAAAATGTATTTTCCTATGCCTTTACTTTTTCTTTTTTTTCTTTTTTTTTTTTTTTACTTTCTTCCTGATATTTCAAGATTCCTCCTTTTATCATTTTCTTTTCATTTAAGAGAAATTTCTTTAGACATTCTTTTAGGGTAAGCCTGCTTGCCCTTCATTTCTGGAGGGTATTTTCACTAGGTAAACAATTCTGGTTTGATAGTACTTTACTTTCAGCACTTGAAAAATATTGTGCCCCTTCTTTCTGCTTGCATGATTTCTGGTGAAAAATTCACTGTCCTTCTCATTGTTTTTCTAAGCTTGATGTTATTTCTCTTTTGCTTACTGTTTTCAAGATTTTTGTCCTTGTCTCTTTGTTTTTAGTTTTCAGAAGGTTGACTATGATGTGTCTTTGTGTGGACTTCTTTGAGATTATCCCCTTTTGGGTTTACCCAGCTTCTTGAGTCAGTATGTTTGTCTTTTACAAAATCTGCGAAATTTTCAATTGTTACTTACTCAGGTGCTTTTTGGCCTTGCTGTCTTTTTCCTCTGCTTTCAGAATTTCAATGGTATGAAAATTAGATCTTTTGTTGTAGTTTTATAGATCTCTGAGCTTTGATTCACTGTTTGCAATCTGTTTTTCTCTCTTATGTTCAGATTGGATAATTTCTGTTGTTCCATGTTCTAGTTCACTATTTCTTTCTTCTGCCCCTCTCCATTACGGTTTTGAGCCCATTCATTGACTTTTAAATTTTGGTAATTGATTTTTTAGTTATAAAAGTTCCATCTCTGTTTCTTTGCTGAGACTTACTGTATTATCTGTTTCTGGAATGTTTATAGAATCTTGTCTTTTGCTCAGAGGTGCAGGAGCAGACTTTTGTTTGTATTTTAAATCTTTGCCCTTGACATTTCCAGGTTGCTGGCTTTTTCAGCTCCAAGCCTGGGATGTGTAAGGCAAAAGGTAAACTCAGAGAATTCACCACTGTATTGTTCCCTGGGTCCCAAGGTCTCGAGCCAGTCTGCCTTCTCTCTACTTTCAGTCTTCTTATGTTTATTTTATATATAATGCACAGGGTTTTTAATTATACTTAGAAGGAAGAGTAGGGAAAAGTGCATCTACTCCATTTTCTCAGAAATAGAAGGCCAGGGTGATCTTTTTTTAAAAAATAAATCGTGTCACTTTCCTGCTTGTAACTCTCCAGGGGCTTCCATTATACCCCAAATTGAGGCTCAGCCCGGGCCTACGGCACATGATCCTGCCATGTCTACTTTTCCATCCTTTGCCTTAGACCTTTTCCCCCTCTTTCCCATACTGCTTCAGGCATATTGGCCTTTTAAAATTAATTTTATCAGTAAATCTGTTTTAAGCTTCTATTCTATTCCAGGCACTGGTCTGGGCATCGTGTTCCAGGCCTCTTAGAGCTTACATTGTTTCTGCCCTGGGAACACCCAGCTTATTTCTGCTCCAGAGACTTGCACTTTTCTGGATGCTCTTTCCCCAGCTCCCTCCTATTCACTAAGGTCTCAGCTCAAATGTTTTCTTCTCAGATAGACCTTCACGTTCTGTCTGAAGCAGACGATTTCTACCTTGGCTGCATGTTGGGATCACCAGGGGAATGTTTAAAAAAAAAAACAAAAACAAAAAACACTCAAAGCCCAGGTTTCATCCTGGACTAATCAAATCCAAGCCTCTGGGTGTAGGCCCAGGCCCTACAGCTTTCAGGGGGACATCTGTGTGTAGCCAAGGCTGAAACCACTTAGAATTATTGAATAGTACCTCCCTCCTGCTTATCGCTGTAGGAAATGATCTTCTTTATATGCTAACTTGTGAGTTTTTCCCAAACTTATCTAGTAAGTAAAGTAAGTTTCAAGTCCATGAATGGGAAACTCAGTTTCTTACACAATAATAATTCTGATTCCGAGACAAGACTCACATGACTGCAAGGACTTGTGACGTGATCTGTCTGAGCTCTCTGGCTAGACTGCGCAGTCAGGAATTTTCTACTTTGGAATCAGCACTTGTCGGCCTACGCCTGGTGTAGAAGTGGCCTTTCAGCAAGTGGTGTCCTGACCAGAATTCCTTCTCTGAAAGCCTTTTGTCTGGCCACACCAGACTTTCTCTGAGGTTCCGTAGCAGTTGCCTTCCTTGTGCTGTCAGTAGGTATGCTCTGGGGAGCTGCCCTGGGGGTACAGTTGAAACTGAGGGAGAGCAGGGAGACCAGCTCATCTCAGCTTGCCTAGGATTTCCCTACTCTGAGCCATGAAAGTCCTGTATTCCATAAACTCCCTCAGCCCTGTGTCAACCGGACTGGTTGATTGCCTGAGAAGAATCTGAGTCATCTCAGCACCTTTCCTGGTTGGGGAGGGAAGAGATTGAGAAGGCATTGATGTGGTTTGAGACCATCACTGGGCTGTCCAAGTTCCGTTTTTCAAAGCTTTGTACTGCCGAGGGCTTGCTAGAATATATTCTCCTTAAGGCAACAAACCAAGGAAAAATACAGGCCCCTTCTGGGCCAGAATCTATGTATCCTATAGGCTCTAACTCCAAATTCTCACTCTGTGTATATTTTTTTCAGTGGGGTAGATGGGGTGGAGGGGCTCCCATTGGGTTACCAGGAACTATTTGAAAGAAGTTTCTTTGATCTCTGTTTGTTGGCCCCCTGTCTGATTCTGTGTCTATGGTGAGGACCATGGAGCACTGTCTAGTTGTGGTTTAGATGCTGGGGTAGATGACTAGCTAACCTAACAGCTATATAATGCAGGTTGAAGTTAAATACATGTTTTATAGCAGTGTTTCTCAGAGGATGGTCTGAAACTACCTTTGTTAAGATCGCCTGGGGGCTTATTAAATACAGATTCTTGGGCCCAACTCCACAGCAGGTTTATGGAGGGGACCAGAAAACTATTAATTTATTTTTAAATATTTTATTTATTTATTTGTCAGAGAGCACACAAGCAGGAGGAGTGGCAGGCAGAGGGAGAAGCAGGCTCCCTACTGAGCAGGGAGCCCAGGGTAGGACTTGATCCCATGACCCTGGGATAACGACCTGAGCTAAAGGCAGACGCTTAACCAACTGAGCTACCCAGGCATTCTGGAAACATTTTTAGAAGCACCTCTTGTAATATTCATGGATCCTGACATTTGAGGACCAGTCTGCTGTTGCTCCATACTATTTAGGCAATGTCCAGAGACTATCAGGGGAAATCTGCTCCTGATTTTACTTCACATTGAAGGGTCATGACAAAAAAATGTGGGACTTTGAGGGGATTTGTGACATACTTTTTTTTTTTTCCTGCTAGTTGTGTGGAATTAAGGCTCGGGTAGAACTTAGCAGAGCAATAGTAGAAATCCTCCGGATACTTTACTAATGCTATTCTTTCTACTTTTCGCAGCGGAAAGAGAGAGAACTTTGGTGGAAAGTGATCGAATAATATCTTTATAACAGTTTAACAGCTCTTGCTCTCAGCTTTATAGGCCTCATCTAGGATTGACAGGAAAGTTAAATGAGGAAAATGAGTCCAAATCACACAGAAAAGAAGATAGCACTTGCTGCCCTGTGTTCTGAAACTGGGCTCGATTCCCAGGAGATCTTTAAGCTATTTTTTTGGTTGAAGTCAGCAATTTTTTCCCCTGTTAACTGCACCTGCTGCCATCAGATGTCTAGTACTTTAAAAATAATATCTACACTAGGGAGAGATTTATTGCAGTATAAATCCAGATGACATCTTAGCTGGGAATTTGATCCCCCCCCCACTCAGGCAGAGTCACATTTATGTAATAATAATCTTTTGCACTAGCAGAGAGTGCCATCGATCTGTCACTCCATTTGCAGGTTCACACTCCGGATGTGGACTCACTTGGAAAATGTGATTCTGGGAGTCGCTTTCAGATTCCCTGTAATTGGGGCTGACCTGGAACTTCCGAAGGCTCTGGTTTAGTTGATGACAACTTTCATGGTGGCCATGGTGAATGGTGTGGAAGTGGCTGGACACCAGCCTCTTAATATTTGGGGTTCCATTGAATCCCTAGGTTGGTCTGATAATGGTCCAAACCAAGGAGAATAAAAACAATGATTTAGAAGTGTGAATGCTTTTCCTTGATTGTGAATTACCTTATAAACCCATACAGGTGAGGCCATTTTGAGCTAGCTTTTGGGCTAGCTTTTGTCCCCAGCTTGCAGGGCACTAGCCCTCTTGAAATTCTTCTCCCCAATCCATGTTTTTCTAGGATTCAAATGGAGGCACTTCATGCATGCTCTCAAAAGTCTAGATGTCTCTATGACAGTCACCTTTATTTCCTCTTCCATTTCAGCCCTCAGGCTATGATTCCACATCTGTGGGTGCCTTCTTCGTTTCAGTTGGATCGCCTCTATTTTTCTAGACTGAGATGACCTCCTTCTTTCCCCAGATTCCCAGAAGTTTGCCTTTTTTCATCTCCCTCTGTTCAAGGCACTGGTTAAAGTTTCTCATCAAGTGTCTGAATTTTTATTTTTTTTTAACAAAAGGGCTTGGGTGAGGCTATGTGACTAGAGTGCTCCTAATATAGGGTGGTCTGAGGTCCTGTATCATATGGTGAGTCAGGAACACTGTTCTCAGTCAGGTGATACGACCATACATTCACACATCACAATGGAAGAGACAACGCAGGTAAAATTGTGTTCCAAGGGTATCAGGATCTGGTGGGGAGCTGATGGCTCCAATTACCACCTTCCAGCAGAACATGGCAGATACATGTGCATTGTCTTAATTAGCCTGTGTAGTTAGGCCGATTTCACAGATATTTTGCTTCAGTTGACTTTGGTAAGAAACTAAATGATAATCTTCTCATATAAAATAATTCCACTGTGACTGTTTAGGTATCATGATATATGGTTGTTTAAAGTAATGTCCTTTTTTTTTTTTAAAGATTTTATTTATTTATTTGACAGACAGAGATCACAAGTAGGCAGAGAGGCAGGCAGAGAGAGAGGAAGGGAAGCAGGCTCCCTGCTGAGCAGAGAGCCCACTGCGATGCGGGGCTTGATCCCAGGACCCTGGGATCATGACCTGAGCTGAAGGCAGAGGTTTTAACCCACTGAGCCACCCAGGCGCCCTGGAATTAAAATTTTTTAAAAAATTTAAAAATAAGTGTCGATCTTCTCAAAAGAAAATCCGTATTTGTCTCTGGTATCAAATATTTGTTAGAAATTATTATTATTATTATTAAAACCTGTTTATTGAATAAAATAAAAGTAAAATTATTATAAACCTTTATTATTTATAACAATTATTTACCTAATCTGTTTACTATATAAAGAAAGCACCTGATACATTATTTAAAACAGCTTAGTTTAAGCCAAATCACAACTCATCTAAAACCTACGAAGCTTGTGAACAGTCCGCTTTCTCTACTGTGCCTGGAGATTATTTGATTGTCTGGACCTACTTAGGTTATTGCAGATGGAAACAAATCCTCTGCAAGGGCTGGTTCTGCGCAGGGAGTTGTGGAACCCACCAGATTCAACATAGTAGCTCATTTAAGCATTGTTCCATGTCTCCTGTGGACTGCTTCACACGTACCCTAAGTGTAGGGACTCGTTGGCAGTAAGAATTGTTTTCCTTATGCATTTAGTTTTTTGCTTAATTATTTCTTCTTACAGTTTTATTTATTGGCTCTTTATCCTGTGCTTGATAACATTCTGGCTGTTGGTAGGCCCGGACAAGGGCATCCTTTCCAAACCTAAAGCAGAAGAACAAAGGTAAAAATGTACCCCAAAGTCTAGATGACAGGGACAAACTTTAGTGGGCCTACATGTGCACAGCGTGAAAAATCGCACTTTCTCTGTCTTCTGATACATTTTGTTAAAAGAAATGCCTTGGGGGCAGCTGGCTGGCTCATTCGGTAGAATATGGAATGCTTGACCTTGGGGTTGTGAGTTCAAGCCCCACGTTGGGCATGAAGCTTACTTAAAAAAAAAAAAAAAAAGTGCCTTGAAGGGTGTGACCAGAGTAAAAGAGATGAGTGTTGTTAACTGTGGCAGAGACTGTGGGATGTTCTCCAGCAGCCTTTCCTACCCTTTCCATAACAGTAGAAACCCTGATTTTTAGATGGGCGCTGGGCTGCCCAGAATAAAGATAGGCTCTGTGACAGCCTGCGTGGTCACGTGACCAGTGTAATGTGTCACATGATAGTTTCCTGAAATTTCCCTTGAAGACAGTTGGCACATGCTGATGGGAAAATTAAATGAGGGAAATGAGTCCAAAGTGCATAGAAAAGAAGATAGCAATTGCTGGGTTTTGTCAGCCTCTCTGTCCTTCCTTCTGTCCTGCTCCCTGAAATACGGATATGTTGGGGGAGCCTTGGTTGCCACCTTGGGCTGTGAGGATGGGGGCCCTGTGTTTGGGTTGGTAGGAGAGTGAGCTAGAAAGATGTTGAGAATTTTACGAGGCAGAACCCCTGTAACCCATCCTCACTTTTTATATGAGACTAAAAGACATCTTTGTCTTGTATTTCCTATTTGGCCAAATCCAATCTTAAGTGATACAGCGATGCTATCCTTTAGAAAGAGAGATTTCATAACCTAGTTCCTGGAAACTTATTATAGGGCATAATCATCCTGAAGGACAAAGTGCTCCTTTTTGCTTTTTAAAGAGTATCTTTGAATCAGTCTATTCCTGTTTTCTCTTGTTCGGGTCTCTGAAAATGGAGAACCGTTGGTTGACTCCTTATAATTCACGTTTGTGTTAGAATATTTTTGTTTTGCCTTGATTTTGTAGCTTTTTGTCAATAAGTGAATTTAGAACTTGAAATAGTGATCATTTTACTTTTTGAAAAATATTCATAGTAAATTATTTTTTTAGTGAGAAAATTGGCTGTGCTAGGCTTAGGGGTTCTAATTATGCTCATGATTGGTTATTAGGGATTACAGCAAGCTGGCTCTTAGGGAAATGAATAAGCCGTTAGCTGAATGGTGAGGGGAGGAGGCACAGAGAGAACGTATTGACCCCATAATATCTGGAGGAGAGTTAGGAGAAAAGGACTTTGTGTGTGCTTGTGAGTGAGAGAAAGAAGAGAGAGAGAGGAGCTTCAAAACAGAAACACTTGCTGTGTTTAATTGCTGCTCTGTCTTGCGGCTTCATGGGGAGCAGAAGGCTCACACCAGCAGGCAGCCATGTCAGATGCCTCTGGTGCATGAAATTGGGGCCTGTGTCTGAGATGCCAGACACATTTCTGTGCCAGTCTTTATACTCTGACTCATTCCGGAGACTACGTTTCCTGCAGAAGTCACTAAAAGCATCCTTTAAAGGAAATGTAATTATATACATATTAAGACTTCCCTCATTCATGTGCCCTACACCTTCAGACACACACTGACTCACCTTTTTTTTTTTTCCCCTAAATAACAGCTTTATGGAGATATAATTTTAACACATTTAGAGTTGTGTACCTATTAACACAATCAACTGGAGAACATTTTCATCACTCCAGAAAGAAACCCTGTACTCACTGCCACCTCTCTTTTTCCCAGCCCCCTTTCCCTTCAGCTCTAGGCAACCACCCACTTCCTGTCTCCAAGAACTTTCGTGTTCTGGATCTGTCTGACAAATGGAATCATACAACATGTGCTCTTTTGTGACTGGCTGCTTCTCGCAGCATATGTTTTTGAGATTTGTGCACATACTAGTGTGCACTGGAAACGCACTTCTGTTATGGCTGAACAGTATTGCATTGTGTGGACAGAGCACATTGTCTTCATCTGTTCCTCAGGTGATGAACATTTGGGTTGTTTCCACTTTTTGGCTCTACTGAGTAGTGCCGGTGTGTACAAGTTCTTGGGTAGACCCGTGTTTTCATTTCTCCTGGGTAGACCCCTGGCGTGGAATTGCTGGATGGGGTATGCAGCAGAGTGATCCCCTGAAAAAAGATCAGGACAGAGGAATGGGTCAGCTTTGTCCTGGAGGACAGCTTTGTCCTAGTCTTCAGGGGGCACCTGGGTGGCTCAGGTCGTGATCTCAGGGTCCTGTGTTAAGCTCTACACTTAGCGGCTAGTCTGCTTGTCCCTCTGCCCCTCCCCCTGCTCATGCTCTCTCTCTCTCTCTCTCTCAAATAAATAAATACAATCTTTAAAGAAAAATGAAAAAAAGAAGTGTTCACATTGGAGCTGTAGAGCCAGGTTGTTAAGTTTTCAGGTGAGGTTGAGGATGGTGCTAGTAAAGTGAAAGTATGTGTTTTTTTTTTTTTAAGATTTTATTTATTTATTTGACACAGAGAGAGCACAAGCAGGTGGAACGGCAGGCAGGCGGATAGAGAGGTAGAAGCAGGCTCCCTGCCCAGCAGAGAGCCCAAAGTGGGACTCGATCCCAGGGTCATGAGCTGAACTGAAGGCAGACGCTTAACCCACTGAGCCACCCAGCTATCTCCATAAACACGTTTTATAACAGGGAAAGTAGTCAGTGCGAATTCGATCATACTGATTTGTCTTAAGGAGCTACTCTCATTTTAATTTTTATTTTTCAAGATTATATTTGAGAGAGAGAACATGAGCAGGTGGAGGGGCAGAGGATGAGCAGACTCCCTGCTGAGCACGGAGCCTGATGTGGTGTTTGATGTGGGGCTTGACTCGGACCTTGATCCCAAGACATGACCTGAGCCCAAATCAGATGCTTAACTGACTGAGCCACCCCAGCACCCCCTCATTTTAATTTTTGATCAGAGTCTATCAAGTAACATAGGCTCTCAAGTCCTTTTGGGGTGTGTCCTAAGCCCACCCTTCCAGCAAGGGTGAGTCAATTTTCCCTGCAGACACCTGTAACCTCACTCCCCAAGGGCTAGATTGCACCCCAGAGCGTGGGTTATGGTGGTAAACTCCTCACTTCCTGTGTGTGCATCCTGCCTGGATCCTTGGCATTCTTTCTAATCTCATCGTTTCCTTACTTGTGCCACGCTTTTTCGTAGATCCAAGCTGCCGGAGTTGAAATAGTTTCCGGGGACACGTCTCTGTCTTTGTTCTCTGCATCTAGGGGTGCACTGCCACATGTTGGCTCTTTCTGCAGAGGTGGGGTGGTATAGCGATGGCATCCTCGGCTTGGCACTCTCCTACTTAGCCTGGGTCTAAATTCCAGCCCCGTCACTTCTTATTTCTGTAGACTTGGGCAAATTATTTAACCTCTCAGTGCCCTCATCTGTACAATGGGCTTAACAAGGACCCATCTCATGGAGTTCTGTAAAGCTCACACGATACACGTAAAGATGCAGGCAATTAGTGAGTACTCAACTAAGTCCTGTCGGGTAGTACCATTCTTTCTAGTGTCGGCACGCTCTGCTCACATTCCAGCTACTCCAGCCTGGACACACAGGTCTACACACGATATGTGGGAAGGCAGTTTTGCGGCACACTCACCCTGGCTGAAGAGCCTCTACCCTCAGGTTCACACCCCGGTGGCAGCAGATTTTTTTGCCCGGGGGGCATGCCAGTGTGTCTTTCAACTCCTTATTGATTCTCCCAGTTCTTTATAACAAGGGCAGGTCTTTTCCTTTTATTGGAGCAGGAAGGGATCACACTTTTCTGATTACTTGTCCTGTTCCTTGAGTTAATTGCAAGAAACCATGTCTGGCACCTTCGATCTCCACTGTTCTCTCGACTGATGCTAAATATGTGACCCCTCGCAGTCCCTGTTGGCTACCTTTCCAGCTGTCAGAGGGCCAGTTCCAGGCTTGTGCTCACTCCCCCCACCCCAAAGAACCAGCAGGGAGACTGGAGTGGCACCCGAAATAGTACTGGCCTCAGGCAAAGCCAGCAGGTGCCTGGGCCCCATCAGCCCTTCTGTTCAGTGTTCTTTTCTCTTGTTTGGTTCTTTCTACCCAGACAAGGTGTCCGTGTCAGCAAGATGCATGTCAGGCAGCCCAGGAGCCTGGGGCCTTCTCTTTAATCTTCTCTGTATACTTAACTACGTGTACTAGTTCAGGATGGTCTCTTGGCCTCCTGTCACTGCTGGAAAGCAGTCAAACATCATCTCCCCCGTACCACACCAGGTGTTGAGGGCCAAAAAACAACTTCAGGAATATTTGTTTTTAACAGCAGAAATTTGGATATAGACAAACTAGCCCTTAAAGGTGACATTTTCCTGCATTATACCAGCCTGGCTAGAAATAGAGGGTTGTGTGTGTGTGAGCACATGAGTGAGAGAGAGCGAGAGCACATGTGCAAACATTTTCCCATTCACTTCCTTAGTTGAGAAACAAATATAAGTTGCACACATTTATTATGCTGTCCCTTAATACCACTTTACTTAAGGTAGTCAGTGTTGACAGCCTGGGGTGTACATTTCCACATATTTACATATTTCTCTGTGTTCCTGTAGACGTGCTACACCCAATTTTTCCTCAGGATGGACATTCAGGTTGTTTTCAGTTTTGGGGTCACTGTCAACAGCCCTTCAGTGAACACATGTGAACATGTAGCCTTGTATATCGATTCCTTTTTTTTTTTTTTTTTAAGATTCTATTTATTTATTTGACAGAGAGAGACACAGGAACAGGTGGAACACAAGCAAGGGGACTGGGCGAGGGAGAAGCAGGCTTCCCGCTCGGCAGAGAGCCTGATGTGGGGCTCAATCCCAGGACTCTGCGACCATGACCTGAGCTAAAGGCAGACACTTAGTGACTGAGCCACCCAGGCGCCCCATTATTGATTCTTGTTTGTAGGATAGTTCCACAAAAATAGGGCTGCTCCTGGGTATTTACCCCAAAGATACAAATGTAGTGATCCAAAGGGGGTGTGCACCTGAATGTTTATAGCAGCAATGTCCACAATAGCCAAATACTATGCAGCCATCAAAAGAAATGAAACCATGAGACACTGTGGACTCTGAAAAACAATCTGAGGGGTTTGAAGCGGTGGGGGGCTGGGAGGTTGGGGGAACCAGGTGGTGGGTATTAGAGAGGGCACGGATTGCATGGAGCACTGGGTGTGGTGCAAAAACAAGGAATACTGTTATGCTGAAAAATAAATAAATAAATAGAAATGAAATCTTGCCATTTGCAATGATGTGGTTGGAACTAGAGGGTATTATGCTGAGCGAAATAAGTCCATCAGAAAGAGACAATTATATGATCTCTCTGATAGAGGAATTTGAGAGGCAACGTGGGGGTTTGGGGGGTAGGGGAGGAAAAAATGAAACCAGATGGGATCAGGAGGGAGACAAACCATAAAAGACTCTTAATCTCATAAAACAAACTGAAGGTTGCTGGGGGGTAGGGGGGTATGGAGAAGAGGTTGGGTTATGGACATTGGGGAGGGGATGTGCTATGGTGAGTGCTGTGAAATGTGTAAGCCTGATGATTCACAGACCTGTACCCCTGGGACAAATAATACATTATATGTTAATAAAAATAATTTTTAAAAAAGAAGTAAAAAAAAGAATAGGGCTACTCAAGGTACATTAAATAATGATAGTACAGGTTGCTTTCTAGATATCTATAGCCATCTGCTTGCCCACCAGAAAAACGAAAAGAGGTTTATAGCTCCATATGCTTTAATGCTGGATCTTATAAGTTTTATTCTATTTTTGCCAAACAATGGTGGAAAGGTTTTCTTTTTATTCTAATCTGCCTTTCTGCCATACCTTAGGATGTACCAGGTCAGTGGTCAGGATTCTTCCTTGGAAACTGGCCCTGATGGCCCCTTTGGGCCTGCTTTCAGGTGCCCACTGGCTTCCATGTTTTCCGGGCAGGGGCTGAAGAAGCAACTTCAGTGATCTCAGTGGATTTTAATCACAGCAGCTGACGTATACTGTATGAATTGAAAACTATCACAAAGATGGATTTCATGTACATGCTATTGGAAAGGTTACAGGAACAAGGAAGAAAGAGAAGATAAATTGTGTGCACAGCTGCTGGGAGTGTTTTGGCTTCCCTCCAGGTCTGTGCAGTGGTCACCTTGTGGGTGTGCTGCCCTGCTCTGCCCTGGTCTCTGCTGAACACACAGGATCCTTTGCAGGAGAGCAGAACTTTCCAGTGGCTGGCTTACTGGGTTTAGAAAGGAGCATTTGGAATGTGAAAGGCTCCCCAAAGCCAGCAATGTCCAAGTTTTTCTCACATTTACTTTCCTGCTAAAGCCAGGCCCATCTTCTTGGGTGGTCCCCCTTTCCTGAAGTTTTTCTAGCTTATAAGCTTGATTACTCAAGCTATGGAAACCTCTTAGTACTTTTCCAGAAGTGTGCCCCCCTCAATGTTCTTTACTGCATAGTGAGTGGATTTTTCTAAAAGTGACTCTCCATCTCCAGAGCCAGCACCCCTAATTGACTCATCTCCTACTCTGCTCCGGCTTGCTCAGATGGGATGTCTCTTGGACCAGGGTTGTACGACGGGACTGGGGATTTGCTTGTTGTGGATTGTAGCTTCCTCGGAGGCACAAGGTTTCCTTCTTTTTCCATCTCCTGCCACTCTGTCTTTCTCATCCAGCATGTTATGAAGTAGTCACCCAGTGCCATGCATACTAACACTCTCTTGGGGTTGTTTCCCGCCCCCCCCCCCACAGAGAATGTGACCTGGTAGACAGAGCACTGATGTAGGAGGGTCTGGCTGACCCAAGTGGATCAATTAGTGAGCTCCTGGCAGATGAGAGCAGTGTTCAACCCCAGACTGGCTGGATTACCTTCCAGAAATGTTATAGTAATCTACTCTGAAAAGTATATGCCCCACGTCTGATGCCTCATTCCCGAAGCACAGGCACTGGACATAAGGACTATTGTTCTGGGTCTTTGTGTAATGTCTCTCCCAGGGATTGGCTAAAATCAGTGAGAAGTGATAGCACCTGCTGCAGGAGGGAATTTTGGAAGAGGTCCTTACATGCATTGCTGGTAGAAAGGAGAAATCAGTATCATAGAAAGAAAAATACCAGGAAATAAGCATAGAGGAACAATAATATGTATTGCAATATTGTTTAAAATGGCAAAAGCCCATAAGCCAGGTGAATGCCCATTTGGAAGACAGAGGCCGAATAAACTATAATATTTTCATACATGGGGCGCCTGGGTCATTAAGCGTCTGCCTTTGGTTCAGGTCATGATCCCAGGGTCCTGGGATCAAGTTCCACATTGGGCTCCTTGCTCAGTGGGAAGCCTGCTTCTCCCTCTCTCTCTCTGCCCCTCCCCCCTGCTCATTCTCTCTCCCCCTCTCTCTCTGACAAATAAAAAATAAAATCTTATAATATATTCATACCATAGAACAGGGGAATTTTCCCACTCTGTTGCATATTTATAAAATAAATGATATATTTATAAAAAATAATGACAAAGCACCATATATGTCTGTAAATAGACTGTATATATGTTTATATATATGATTAATGAAATTGAAGAAAGGTATGTTTACGTTGGCTACTTAAGATGGTATCCACAAAAAGGAACAGAATTGCAAATGATATACCATTTACATAAAATGATGTGTTTATGTATTTATGCATGAAGAAATGTATTAAAGGATGATGACCAGAATATTAATCATGTTTATCTTGAGCTGTGGGATTTCAGGTGATATTTCTTCCTTCCTGTACTTTTCTGAACCATTTGAATTTGTAACAGTGAATATGTGTTAGTTAAAAGAACCAACTCAGAAACAAGCTAAGACTATTTTGAAAAAGCAAGGAGGTAGAAGAAGGAAATGCAGAGCCTGTGGTCTGTAGCTTACAATTGTACTTCTAGGCTTGCCTCACATTTGGGGTCCAAATGAGATCCTACATGACTAGTGAGCATAGAACTAGTGGATCCCCTATGTTCATTTATTTCTCCATGTATTTTTTTTCAGTCGACAGATTTATACTTAGTATTTTAAAAAAAGATTTATTTATTTGAGAGACAGCGACAGAGCTAGCAAGAGAGAGCATGAGAGGGGAGGGAGGGAGAAGTGGGCTCACTGTTTAGCAATGCAGGGCTCGACGCAGGACTCGATCCCAGGACCCAGGATCATGACCTGAGCTGAAGGCCATTGCTTAACTGACTGAGTCACCCAGGCGGTCTTGTACTTAGCATTTATGATTTCTAGGTATTATTCTGAGCACTGGGGCTATAGTGATAGGAATATGTAATAATAATACATAGTAGAGTTGTAGCCCCTGCCCTCATGAAGTTTTGTGATTTAGTGGAGATCGGCTCATATGGTTAACTAATTCCCGTTGTAACAGATGCTGTGACACGATTCACATGGTGAGAAATATCCAGGGAGTCTGCTTTAGATAGGAGGTGGCAGGAGTGAGGGAAGGTTTTTATTGAAAAACAAGGACAGCTTACAGAAGGTGAGGTGGAGGGCAGAAGGACAATCCCAAGAAGTCCCCAGGGCAGAGGAAAGCTTTGAAGTTTCAGGGATTCAAGAGAAAGTCCGTAGGGGTTGCGACACCACCTTGTCCATAGCCCTCTAGGGGGCAGGGGTTTGTTTGTTTGTTTGTTTGTTTGTTTTTTTAAGATTTTATTTATTTATTTGACAGGGAGTGAGAGAGAGAGAGAGAGAGACTGAGAGAGCACAAGAGTGGGGTGGGGGGCTGGTCAGGGGGAGAAGCAGGCTCTCTGCTGAGCAGGTAGCCTGATGGCGAGACTCGATCCTGAAATTCCAGGATCATGACCTGAGCCCAAGGCAGTCGCCCAACCAACTGAGCCACCTAGGCACCTCTAGGGGACAGTTGTGACTCAAAGTCGTAGTCCTATGTCTATTACAATTAAATAACAGGTGACAGCAAAGGGGTGGTTTTTTTGATTCCAAGAATCAGTGGGTGGGGCAGGCTAGACTTTTAAGTTTTTCCTTATGAACAGTGGGAAAGCAATAGAGGTTTTCAAGAAGGGGAGCACTGTTCCTGATTGCTTTAAAAATGACAATTTTTCCAAGATGGGTAAAACAGGAAGAGGGAGAACTTTGGGTAATGAAGGCCCAAAGTTTGGTTTTGGACACGTTTAGTTTGGGATACTCATGAGAATCCTCATGTTGGGTGGACGTGTGGCTATCTGGGATTAGGGCTCAGAGAAAAGGTGGGGTGGGCGAAAACAGAGCCATTAAAGCTTAGGGAAGAGGGTCAGTAGTCTGAAATAGTCTAGAGGGGAAGATGGCAAGCAGAGGGTTGAGACTGAGCCCTGACGTACGAGGAGATGCCAGGAAGCCAGCGAAAGATAACTGAGAAGTGGCCAACGTAGTGGAAGGAAATCCGGGGAAAGTATTCTGGACCTGTGTTGCCCGCAGTTCCTAATGTCCATGGCCTTTGAATGATGGGGCTAGTTATCCCATAAGGTACAGGTGGATCTCACAGCTCTCCTCTCCAGGATTAGTAACCAATAGCTTGACTGTAGCTTTTATGTTCTTTTGGATAGCTTACCAGAGCAAATTGCATTTTGCCAATCGAGTGGCTGCATTTCCTGATTTCCTTAATTTAACTATTATTGGAAAGAAGGCAAGCTGATAAACTTATTTTAAGCACTACTAATTTTGGGGGTTTGGTGTTCATTGTTCTTCCAAGAACGTCAAAGAGTCAACAGTAGATTTACTCTCAGGAGTTAATAGAGCTGCATCAAAGGGAAAAATTTAAAGGTTTTAATTTTTTTCTTTTAATTTCTTAAAAGCTAAAGAATATAACACTCTGAAAAAACATTATTTTGTGGCCTCTTAGTGAGTACTGTGATACCTTCTGTGACTTCTAGAAGTGGCTCACAAATTTATAGTTAAATGATGGTCCATAAAGGAAAGTTTTAAAATAATGATATTAATAGGGGTGTCTGGGTGGCTTGTATGGTTAAGTGTCTGCCTTCGGCTCAGGTCGTGATCTGGGGGTCTTGGGACTGAGCCTGGCATTGGGCTCCCTGCTCAGTTGGGAGTCTGTTTCTCCCACTCCCTCTAACCCTCTGTCTCTGCCACAAATAAATAAATAAAATCTTAAAAAAAAAAAAATAAATAAAATCCTAAAAAATAAAATCACAAATAAATAAATATAAAAAAATGATATTAACATAACATTAAAGTTGTTTAACACTATGGATGAGGCACTGTCGGCACTTTTTAAAAAAATTTTATTATTATTATTTTTTAAATTTTATTTTTTATAAACATATATTTTTTTCTCCAGGGGTACAGGTCTGTGAATCACCAGGTTTACACACTTCACTGCACTCACCATAGCACATACCCTTCCCAATGTCCATAATAACCCCACCCCCCCAACCCCCCTCCCCCCAGCAACCCTCAGTTTGTTTTGTGAGATTAAGAGTCACTTATGGTTTATCTCCCTCCCAATCCCATCTTGCTTCATTTACTCTTCTCCTATCCCCTTAACCCCCATATCAGGGAGATCATATGATAGTTGTCTTTCTCCGATTGACTTATTTCGCTAAGCATGATACCCTCTAGTTCCATCCACGTCGTCGCAAATGGCAAGATTTCATTTCTTTTGATGGCTGCATAGTATTCCGTTCTGTATATATACCACATCTTCTTTATCCATTCGTCTGTTGATGGACATCTAGGTTCTTTCCACAGTTTGGCTATTGTAGACATTGCTGCTATAAACATTCGGGTGCACGTGCCCCTTCGGATCACTACGTTTGTATCTTTAGGGTAAATACCCAGCAGTGCAATTGCTGGGTCATAGGGTAGTTCTATTTTCAACATTTTGAGGAACCTCCATGCTGTTTTCCAGAGTGGTTGCACCAGCTTGCATTCCCACCAACAGTGTAGGAGGGTTCCCCTTTCTCCGCATCCTCGCCAGCATCTGTCATTTCCTGACTTGTTAATTTTAGCCATTCTGACTGGTGTGAGGTGGTATGTCATTGTGGTTTTGATTTGTATTTCCCTGATGCCGAGTGATGTGGAGCACTTTTTCATGTGTCTGTTGGCCATCTGGATGTCTTCTTTGCAGAAATGTCTGTTCATGTCTTCTGCCCATTTCTTGATTGGATTATTTGTTCTTTGGGTGTTGAGTTTGCTAAGTTCTTTATAGATTCTGGACACTAGCCCTTTATCTGATATGTCGTTTGCAAATATCTTCTCCCATTCTGTCAGTTGTCTTTTGGTTTTGTGAACTGTTTCCTTTGCTGTGCAAAAGCTTTTGATCTTGATAAAATCCCAATAGTTCATTTTTGCCCTTGCTTCCCTTGCCTTTGGCGATGTTCCTAGGAAGATGTTGCTGTGGCTGAGGTCGAAGAGGTTGCTGCCTGTGTTCTCCTCAAGGATGTTGATGGATTCCTTTCTCACATTGAGGTCCTTCATCCATTTTGAGTCTATTTTCGTGTGTGGTGTAAGGAAATGATCCAATTTCATTTTTCTGCATGTGGCTGTCCAATTTTCCCAACACCATTTATTGAAGAGGCTGTCTTTTTTCCATTGGACATTCTTTCCTGCTTTGTCAAAGATTAGTTGACCATAGAGTTGAGGGTCTATTTCTGGGCTCTCTATTCTGTTCCATTGATCTATGTGTCTGTTTTTGTGCCAGTACCATGCTGTCTTGATGATGACAGCTTTGTAATAGAGCTTGAAGTCCGGAATCGTGATGCCACCAACTTTGGCTTTCTTTTTCAATATTCCTTTGGCTATTCACGGTCTTTTCTGGTTCCATATAAATTTTAGGACTATTTGTTCCATTTCTTTGAAAAAAATGGATCGTACTTTGATAGGAATTGCATTAAATGTGTAGATTGCTTTAGGTAGCATAGACATTTTCACAATATTTATTCTTCCAATCCAGGAGCATGGAACATTTTTCCATTTCTTTGTGTCTTCCTCAATTTCTTTCATGAGTACTTTATAGTTTTCTGAGTATAGATTCTTAGTCTCTTTGGTTAGGTTTATTCCTAGGTATCTTATAGTTTTGGGTGCAATTGTAAATGGGATGGACTCCTTAATTTCTCTTTCTTCTGTCTTGTTGTTGGTGTAGAGAAATGCAACTGATTTCTGTGCATTGATTTTATATCCTGACACTTTACTGAATTCCTGTACCAGTTCTAGCAGTTTTGGAGTGGAGTCTTTTGGCTTTTCCACATATAGTATCATATCATCTGCGAAGAGTGATAGTTTGACTTCTTCTTTGCCGATTTGGATGCCTTTAATTTCTTTTTGTTGTCTGATTGCTGAGGCTAGGACTTCTAGTACTATGTTGAATAGCAGTGGTGATAACGGACATCCCTGCCGTGTTCCTGACCTTAGAGGAAAAGCTTTCAGTTTTTCTCCATTGAGAATGATATTTGCGATGGGTTTTTCATAGATGGCTTTGATAATACTGAGGTATGTGCCCTCTATCCCTACACTTTGAAGAGTTTTGATCAGGAAGGGATGCTGTACTTTGTCAAATGCTTTTTCAGCATCTATGGAGAGTATCATATGGTTCTTGTTCTTTCTTTTATTAATGTGTTGTATCACATTGATTGATTTGCGGATGTTGAACCAACCTTGCAGCCCTGGAATAAATCCCACTTGGTCGTGGTGAATAATCCTTTTAATGTACTGTTGAATCCTATTGGCTAGTATTTTGGTGAGAATTTTTGCATCTGTGTTCATCAAGGATATTGGTCTGTAGTTCTCTTTTTTGATGGGATCCTTGTCTGGTTTTGGGATCAAGGTGATGCTGGCCTCATAAAATGAGTTTGGAAGTTTTCCTTCCATTTCTATTTTTTGGAACAGTTTCAGGAGAATAGGAATTAGTTCTTCCTTAAATGTTTGGTAGAATTCCCCCGGGAAGCCGTCTGGCCCTGGGCTTTTGTTTGTTTGGAGATTTTTGATGACTGTTTCAATCTCCTTGCTGGTTATGGGTCTGTTCAGGCTTTCTATTTCTTCCTGGTTCAGTTGTGGTAGTTTATATGTCTCTAGGAATGCATCCATTTCTTCCAGATTGTCAAATTTGTTGGCATAGAGTTGCTCATAATATGTTCTTATGATTCTCTGTATTTCGTTGGTGTTAGTTGTTATCTCTCCTCTTTCATTCATGATTTTATTTATTTGGGTCCTTTCTCTTTTCTTTTTGATAAGTCTGGCCAGGGGTTTATCAATCTTATTAATTCTTTCAAAGAACCAGCTCCTAGTTTCGTTGATTTGTTCTATTGTTTTTTTGGTTTCTATTTCATTGATTTCTGCTCTGATCTTTATGATCTCTCTTCTCCTGCTGGGTTTAGGGTTTCTTTCTTGTTCTTTCTCCAGCTCCTTTAGGTGTAGGGTTAGGTTGTGTACCTGAGACCTTTCTTGTTTCTTGAGAAAGGCTTGTACCGCTATATATTTTCCTCTCAGGACTGCCTTTGTTGTGTCCCACAGATTTTGAACCGTTGTATTTTCATTATCATTTGTTTCCATGAATTTTTTCAATTCTTCTTTAATTTCCTGGTTGACCCATTCATTCTTTAGAAGGATGCTGTTTAGTCTCCATGTATTTGGGTTCTTTCCAAATTTCTTCTTGTGATTGAGTTCTAGCTTCAGAGCATTGTGGTCTGAAAATATGCAGGGAATGATCCCAATCTTTTGATACCGGTTGAGACCTGATTTAGGACCGAGGATGTGATCTATTCTGGAGAATGTTCCATGGGCACTAGAGAAGAATGTGTATTCTTTTGCTTTGGGATGAAATGTTCTGAATATATCTGTGATATCCATCTGGTCCAGTGTGTCATTTAAGGCCTTTATTTCCTTGTTGATCGTTTGCTTGGATGATCTGTCCATTTCAGTGAGGGGAGTGTTAAAGTCCCCTACTATTATTGTATTATTGTTGATGTGTTTCTTTGATTTTGTTAGTAATTGGTTTATATAGTTGGCTGCTCCCACGGTAGGGGCATAGATATTTAAAATTGTTAGATCTTCTTGTTGGACAGATCCTTTGAGTATGATATAGTGTCCTTCCTCATCTCTTATTATAGTCTTTGGCTTAAAATCTAATTGATCTGATATAAGGATTGCCACTCCTGCTTTCTTCTGATGTCCATTAGCATGGTAAATTCTTTTCCACCCCCTCACTTTAAATCTGAAGGTGTCTTCGGGTTTAAAATGAGTTTCTTGTAGGCAACATATAGATGGGTTTTGTTTTTTTATCCATTCTGATACCCTGTGTCTTTTGATTGGGGCATTTAGCCCATTAACATTCAGGGTAACTATTGAGAGATATGAATTTAGTGCCATTGTATTGCCTGTAAGGTTACTGTTACGGTATATTGTTTCTGTTCCTTTCTGATCTACTAGTTTTAGGGTCTCTCTTTGCTTAGAGGACCCCTTTCAATATTTCCTGTAGAGCTGGTTTGGTGTTTGCAAATTCTTTCGGCTTTTGTTTGTCCTGGAAGCTTTTAATCTCTCCTTCTATTTTCAATGATAGCCTAGCTGGATATAGTATTCTTGGCTGCATGTTTTTCTCGTTTAGTACTCTGAATATATCACGCCAGCTCTTTCTGGCCTGCCAGGTCTCTGTGGATAAGTCTGCTGCCAATCTAATATTTTTACCATTGTATGTTACAGACTTCTTTTCCCGGGCTGCTTTCAGGATTTTCTCTTTGTCACTAAGACTTGTAAATTTGACTATTAGGTGACGGGGTGTGGACCTATTCTTATTGATTTTGAGGGGGGTTCTCTGAACCTCCTGGATTTTGATGCTTGTTCCCTTTGCCATATTGGGGAAATTCTCACCAATATTCTCTCCAATATACCTTCTGCTCCCCTCTCTCTTCTTCTTCTGGAATCCCAATTATTCTAATGTTGTTTCGTCTTATGGTGTCACTTATCTCTCGAATTCTGCCCTCGTGGTCCAGTAGCTGTTTGTCCCTCTTTTGCTCAGCTTCTTTATTCTCTGTCATTTGGTCTTCTATATCGCTAATTCTTTCTTCTGCCTCATTTATCCTAGCAGTGAGAGCCTCCATTTTTGATTGCACCTCATTAGTAGCTTTTTTGATTTCAACTTGATTAGATTTTAGTTCTTTTATTTCTCCAGAAAGGGCTTTTATATCTCCCGAGAGGGTTTCTCTAATATCTTCCATGCCTTTTTCGAGCCCGGCTAGAACCTTGAGAATCGTCATTCTGAACTCTAGATCTGACATATTACCAATGTCTGTATTGATTAGGTCCCTAGCCTTTGGTACTGCCTCTTGTTCTTTTTTTTGTGGTGAATTTTTCCGCCTTGTCATTTTGTCCAGATAAGGGTATATGAAGGAACAAGTAAAATACTAAAAGGGTGGCAACAACCCCAGGAAAATATGCTTTAGCCAAATCAGAAGAGTTCCCAAATCGTGAGGGGGGGGGAAGGGGATATAAAGAGGTTCAGAAAGAAAAAAAAAATAAAAAAGAAACAAATAAAAAAAGAAAACCAATAATGAAAAAATATAAAACAGAAAAAAATATATATATATTAGATAAACTAGTTAAAAAACGTTAAAAAAGAAAAGGATAAAAGTTAAAAAAATTTAAGAGAAGAAGAGAAAAAAAATTGAAAAAGAAAAAAAATTAAATTAACTGCAAGGCTAAAGAATCATGGGGAGAAAGCCACGAGTTCCGTGCTTTGCTTTCTCCTCCTCTGGAATTCCGCGGCTCTCCTTGGTATTGAAACTGCACTCCTTGGTAGGTGAACTTGGTCCCGGCTGGGTTTCTTTTTGATCTTCTGGGGGAGGGGCCTGTTGTAGTGATTCTCAAGTGTCTTTGCCCCAGGCGGAGTTGCACCGCTCTTACCAGGGGCCGGGCTGAGTAATCCGCTCGGGTTCGCTTTCGGGAGCTTTTGTTCCCTGAGCGCTTTCCGTAGAGTTCCGGAGGACGGGAATGAAGATGGCGGCCTCCCAGTCTCCTGCCTGGAAGAGCTGAGAGTCTGGGGCCCCACTCCTCAGTGCGCCCTCAGAGAACAGCGCCCAATTGCTCCCGTCACCCTGGCCTCCGGCCGCGCTCCGAGCTGACCGAGCCTGCGAGCGGTTCAAGGTAAACCCGAGCTTAGAGCTTACTCCTCGGCTCTGTCTCTGTAGCCGGCTTCCCCGTTCTAATACCTGTAAGCTCTGCGACACTCAGACACCCCCGATCCTTCTGTGACCCTGCGGGACCTGAGGCCACGCTGACCCTGCGTGCGCTTCACCCCGGTTAAGCCTCTGGAGCGATGTCCCTCAGCGGAACAGACTTTTAAAAGTCCTGATTTTCTGCTCCGTTGCTCCGCCGCTTGCCGGGAGCCGGCCCCTCCCCCCGCCGTCTATCTTCCCGTCGCTTTGGATTCACTTCTCCGCCAGTCCTACCTTTCAGAAAGTGGTTGACTTTCTGTTTCTAGAATTGCTGTTCTTCTTCTCTTTGATCTCCCGTTGGATTTGTAGGTGTTTGCAATCTTTAGATAAGCTATCTAGCTGATCTCCCGCTACCTGAAGTAGTCTCAGCCTGCTACTTCTCCGCCATCTTGACTCCTCCACCCTGTCGGCACTTTTTATAGGCACTTTTTATACATTATTTTATTTACTACAATAGCCCAGCCAGGTAAATTTTATCTTTTCCATTCTGTAGATGAAAGAAGCAGGATAGTCTATGCAGTGTGTCTAAATGGTGGAACCGAACACATAGGAGCTTAAAACAAAAATGTGTTACCTCACTGCTTCTGTGAGACAGGAATTTCTGTAGACCAGGAATTTGGGAGTAGCTTAGCTGGGTGTCTCCAGCTGTGGGTCTCTCACAAGGTCACAGCTAGGATGTTGGGCAGACCTGCATTCCCCGGAAGGCTGGAGTGCTGCTAGAGGATCTCCTTCCAGGTTGGCTCACTCACAGGGCTGTTGGCAGGAGGCCTCGGTTTCTCCCCATGTGGAATTCTCCCTGAGACTGCTTGAGATTCTGTACGATGTGTCAGCTGGCTTTCCCCAGAACAAGTGATTCAGAAGAGGTAAGGACGGTAGTGGTAATGTCTTTTATGTACTAGCTTTGGAAGTCTCACTGTCGTTTATGCTATTGTGCTGTTGTTCACACAAGTTGTCCCTAATCATTGTGGGAGAAGTCTACACAAGGATGTGAGTATTGGGAGGCTGGGATCATTGGCCATCTTGGAAGCTGCGTACGTTAGGATACTGCTTTTCCCAGAACACCTAGCAATCAGCAAAAATAACTTTCTCTGTACAAAACTTACATAGTCTTACTTGGAAACAAGGAAAGTGTCTGTGACATCCCAGGTTCCTTCTGTTCATATGAGCATGTAAGGTCTATTTGGTGTTGTAGATTACCTTCTTACTCCTGTTAAAGAATTTCAGAGTTCTTCATTAGAAAAATGATTACTCTTTTTATTGTCTTATTTATTTATTTGAGGTATAATTAACAGACAGTGCTGTATTAGTTTCAGGTGTACAGTATAATAATTCAACAATTCAGGGGTGCCGGGGTGGCTCAGGGGTTAAAGCCTCTGCCTTCAGCTTGGGTATGATTCCAGGGTCCTGGGATCGAGCCCCGCATCAGGTTCTCTGCTCATCGGGGAGCCTGCTTCCCCCTCTCTCTCTCTGCCTGCCTTTCTGTCTACTTGTGATCTCTGCCTGTCAAATAAATAAATAAAATCTTTAAAAAAAATTCAGCAATTCAGTACATAACTCAGTGTTCATCACCGTAAGTATAGTCATCATCTGTCACCAAGCAACATTATTTTACCATCTTACAGACCATATTCCATATGCTATACTTTTCATCTCTGTGACTCATTTATTTTGTAACTGGAAGTTTGTACTTCTTAATCACAAAATTTTATCGATTTCACCCATCCCTCTACCTATGTCTCCTCTTTTGTTTGTCTCTTTTTTCCCTTGTTCCTTTGTTTTGTTCTTTAAGTTCTACATGTGAGTGAAATCGGGATATTTGTCTTTTTCTGTCTGACTGACTTCACTTAGCATTATATCCTCTAGGTCCATCCATGTTGTTGCAGATGGAAAGGTCTCATTCTTTTTTATGGCTGATATTCCATCGTATAGATGCCACATCTGTATTCATCTGTGGATGGATACCTGCGCTGCCTCCATACCTTGACTATTTTAAGTGCTGCAGTAAGCATCAGGGTGCATGTTTCTTTCTGAATTAGTGTTTTGTTTTCTGAATACCCAGTAGTGGACTTAGTGAATCATATGGTAGTTCTATTTTTAATTTTTTGAGGAATCTCTGTGCTGTTCCCACCAATGGTGTGCAAGGGTTCCCTTTTCTCCACATCCTCATCAGCACTTGTTATTTCTTGTCTTTTTTATTTTAACCATTCTGACAGGTGTGAGGTGATATCTCATTGTGGTTTTGATTTGCATTTCCCTGATGATGATGTTAACCATCTTTTCATGTGTTTGTAGGCCATTTATGATTTGTGGGTTTTTTGGTGTTGAGTTTTATAAGTTCTTTATATATTTGGATGTTAACCCCTTATCAGATAAATTATCTGAAAATGTCTTCTCCCATTCACTGGGTTGTCTTTGATTTTATTAATGGTATCCTTTGCTGTGCAAAAGCTTTTTATTTTGATGTAGTCTTAATGCTTTTTTTTTTTTTATTTGTTTTTCTTTCCAGAGGAGACATACCTAGAAAAGTTCTGAGGTCGGTGTCAGAGAAATTACTGCCTATATTTTCTTCTAGGACTTTATGTTTTCAGGTCTCCCATTTAGGTCTTTAACCCATTTTGAGCTTAGATTTGGGTATGGTGTTAGTAAGTGGTCCACTCCCATACTTTTGCACGTAGCTGTCCAGTTTTCCCAGCACCATTTATTGAAGAGACTGTGTTTTCCCATTATGTAGTCTTGCCTCCTTTGTCGTACATCAATTGACCATATAAGCAGTGGGTGTATTTCTGGGCTGTCTGTTCTGGTCTGTTAATGTCTGTGTCTGTTTTTGTGCCCACACTATGCTGTTTAGATTATTGCAGCTTTGTAGTACATCTGGAAATCTGGGATTGTGATACCTGCAGCTTTGCCCTCCCTTCTCAGGATTGCTTTGGCTCTATGGGGTGTTTGTGGTTCCATAGAAATTTTAGGATTATTTTTTCTAGTTCTGTTCAAAATGCTATTAGTATTTTGATAAGGATTGCATTGAATGTATAAATTGTTTTGGGTTATGTGGACATTTTATTTATTTATTTATTTAAAGATTTTATTTATTTATTTGAGAGACAGAGATCACAAGTAGGCAGAGAGACAAGCAGAGAGAGAGAGAGAGGAGAAAGCAGGCTCCCCGTGGAGCAGAGAGCCTCATGTGGGCCTCGATCCCAGGACCCTGGGATCATGACCCGAGCTGAAGGCAGAGGCTTTAACCCACTGAGCCACCCAGGCGCCCCATGTGGACATTTTAACAGTATTTGTTCTTCTAGTTCATGAGCATGGAATGTCTTTCTATTTGGTTGTGTCATCTTTAATTTCTTTCATCAATGTTGTGTAGTTTTTGGAGTACAGGTCTTTTATCTCCTTGGCTAATTTGATTCCTTGGTACCTTGTTCTTTTTGGTACATTTGTAAATGGGATTATCTTCTTAATTATTGTCTCTGCTACTTCATTATTGTGTATAGAAATAAAGCAGACTTCTGTATATTAATTTTGTATCCTGTGACTTTACTGAATTCATTTATCAGTTCTAATAGTTTTTTGGTGATGTCTTTAGGGATTTCTGTCTATAGTATCATGTCATCTGCAAATAGTGACAGTCTTACTTCTTCACCAGTTTGGATGCCTTTTATTTGTATTTCTTGTCAAGATTGCTGTGACTTGGACTTCAGGTACCATGTTACCAAGTGGTGAGAGTGGATATCTTTTTCTTTTTCCTGATTGCAGAGAGAAAAGCTCTCAGTTTTTCACCATTGAGTATGATGTTAGCTGTGGGGCTTTCATACATGGCCTTTATTATGTTGAGGTGTGTTTTCTCTAATCCCACTTTGTTGAGAGTTTTTGTCTTGAATGGATGTTGTACTTTGTCAAATACCTTTTTCTGCATCTGTTGAAATGATCATATGTTTTCTGTCCTTTCTGTTATTAATGTGATGTATCGTGGCTTAATTTGTGAATATTGAACTACCCTTGCATACCTGGAATAAGCCTCACTTGATTGTGGTCAGTGATTTTTTAAAATATATTGTTGAATTCAGTTTGCTAATATTTTGTTGAGGATTTTTGTATCTATGTTCATCAGAGATACTGTCCTGATCATATAGTTTTGGAGAGATATTGGCAAAGATACAATTTTCTTTTTTCATAGTGTGTGGTTTTGGTATCAGGTCAATGTTCATTTTGTAGAAGGAATTTGGAAGTGTTCCTTCCACTTCTATTTTTAAAATAGTTTGAGGAGAATAGGTATTAACCTTTTTTAAAGGATTTTATTTATTTATTTGACAGAGAGAGAGAGATCACAAGTAGGCAGAGAGGCAGGCAGAGATAAAGGGGGAAGCAGACTCCCCGCCAAGCAGAGAGCCCAACATGGGGCTTGATCCCAGGACCCTGAGATCATGACCTGAGCTGAAGACAGAGGCTTAACTCATTGAGTCACGCAGACGCCCCAGGTATTAACTCTTTAAATGTTTGGTAGAATTCACCTGTGAAGCCATCTGGTCCTGGACTTTTGGTTTGTGGGAGGTTTTTTTTTTTGTTGTTGTTGTTTTTTTAAGATTTTATTTATTTATCTGACAGCACAAGTAGGGGGAACGGCAGGCAGAAGAGAGGGGGAAGCAGACTCCCCACTGAGCCAGGAGCTGGATGTGAGGCTCTATTCTAGGACCCCAGGATCATGACTGAGCCACCCAGGTACCTGGGATTTTTTTGATTACTGATTAAATTTTCATTGCTATAATCTGTCAGTTCAAATTTGTACTTTTTCCTGCTTCAGTTTTAGAAAGTTACATGTTTCTACAAATTTATCCATTTCTTCTGGGTCATCTATTTTGTTGTCATATCATTTTTGGTAGTGTTTTTTTATAATCCTTTATATTTCTGTGGTGTCAGTTGTTATTTCTCCTTCATTTCTGATTTTATTATTGAAGTCCTATCCCTGAGTCTGAACAAATGTTAATCAATTTTGTTGATCTTTTCCAAGAGTTAGCTTCTGACTTTATTGATCTTTTCTTCTTCTTTTAAAGTCCCTAGTTCATTTATTTCTGCTCTAAATTTTTTTAGATTTATTTTATTTGTCAGAGACAGAATGAGAGAGAGGGAGCACATAAGAGAGGAAGTGGCAGGCAGAGGGAGAAGCAGGCTCCCCGCTGAGCAAGGAGCCCGATGTAGGACTCGATCCCAGGAGCCTGGGATCGTGACCTGAGCCAAAGGCAGATGCTTAACCCACTGAGCCACCCAGGCTTCCCTGTTTATTCTGCTCTAATTTTTATTACTCCCTTCCTGTTACTAGCTTTGTTCTTCCTTTTCTAGCTCTTTTAGGTGTAAGTTATATTGTCTATTTGAAATATTTCTTGTTTCTTGAGGTAGACCTGGATTGCTGTGAATTTCCTTTAGAGCTAATTTCGGTACATACAAAAGATTTGGATGATCTGTCTATTACTGAGAGTGGCGTGTTAAGATCCCCTACTATTAGTGTATTCATATCAATATGACTCTTTATCTTGGTTAATAGTTGGCTTATGTAGTTGGCTGCTTCCGTATTGGGGGCATGAATATTTACAATTGTTAGATCTTCTTGGTGGATGGACCCCTTAAGAATGATGTAGTGTCCTTCTTTAGCTCTGACTACAGTCCTTAAAGTCTAATTTATCTGATACAAGAATCGCTACCCCAGCTTTCTTTTTGAGGCCCATTGCATGAAAGATGCTTCTCCATCCCTTCACTTTCAGTCTGGATGTATCTTTACGTTCCAAATGGGTCTCTTATAGACAGCATATGGTCAGGTCCTGCCGTTTTATCCAACCTGCAACCCTGTGCCATTTTATGGGAGTGTTTAGGCCGTTCACTTTGAGAATGATTATTGAAAGATACGTTTTTATTGACATCATGTAGCCTGTAAAGTTCTTGTTTCTATAGATTGTCTCTGTAAATTTCTGTTCTGTGTCACTCTTGGGTTCTTTCTTCTTTTGTAGGACCCTCCCTTAATATTTCTTGTAGTGCCAGCTTGGTGGTCACATACTGTTTTAAACCTTGCCTGTCTTGGAAGCTCTTTATCTCTCCATCCATTCTGAATGTCAGCCTTGCCGGATAAAGTATTCTTGGCTGCATGTTCTTATTTAGTGCTCTGAATATGTCTTGCCAGCCCTTTCTGGCTTGCCAGGTTTCTGTGGACAGGTCTGACGTTATTCTGATGGGCTCCTCTGTACCTAAGGAATCGCTTCCCCCAGCTGCTCTCAGAAACTCTTGTCTAAAATTATGATTCGTCAGTTTCACAATCAAGTGCCTTAAGGTCTTTCTAGATTCTTTGATCATTGTGCTTTCATTTTCATTTGTTTCCATGTATTTTTTTAAAGATTTTCTTTATTTATTTGACAGAGAAAGAGAGAGTACCCACAAGCAGGAGGAGTGGCAGGGAGAGGGAGAGAGAGAAGCAGACTCCCCGTAGAGCAGGGAGCCTAATGCGGGGCTCAGTCCCAGGACCCTGGGATCATGACCTGAGCGGAAGGCAGAGGCTTAACCCACTGAACCACCCAGGTGCCCCTCCTTGTTGATTTTCTATCTGGATGATCTATCCATTGATGTAAGTAAGGTATTAAAGTCCCTGACTATTTTTTTTTATGATTTTGTTTATTTATTTGAGAAAGTGAGAGAGCACAAGTGGGGGAGGAGCAGAAAGCAGGGGAGAAGCAGTCTCTTCGCTGAGCAGGGAGCTCTACACTGGGCTGATCCCTGGACTCCAGGATCATGACCTGAGCTGAAGGGAGATGCTCAGCTGACTGAGCCACCCAAGTGCCCCAAAGTCCCTTACTATTATTCTGTTACTGCCAGTTTCTTTATTTCTGTTCATAGTTGGTTTATGTGCTCCTATGTTGGATGCATAGACATTTACAGTTGTTATATTCTCTTGTTGAATTTTTCCCTTCATCATTATGTAGTGTCCTTCTCTGTCTTTTGGTACAGTCTTTGTTTTAAAGTGTATTTTGTTTGATAGAAGTATTGGTACCCCCAACTTTCTTTTTGCTTTAATTTGCGTGGTAAATGTTTTCCAGCCATCCACTTTTCAATCTGCATGTCTTTTTGGGTCTGAAGTGAGTCTCTTTTAGGCAGCATATAGATAGGTCATGCTTTTTTACCCTTTTAGTCCCCCTGTGTCTTCTGATTGGAACATTGAGTTTATTTACATTTAAAGTAATTATTGATAGGTCTGTACTTATTTCCGTTTTGTTATTTGCTTTATGGTTGTTTTGTAGTTCTTTTCTCTACTTTTTTTTCTTCTTGAGTTCTCTTCCCTTATGTTTGGATGGCTTTCTTATTGTTATACTTGGATTCCTTTCTCTTTTTTTAAATGTGTATGTGTTATAGGCTTTTGATTTGTGGTTGTCATTAAGGTCATATATAATATCTTTTTTTTTTTTTAAAGACTTTATTTATTTATTTGACAGAGAGAGATCACAAGTAGACAGAGAGGCAGGCAGAGAGAGAGAGGGGGAAGCAGGCTCCCCGCTGAGCAGAGAGCCCGATGCGGGACTCGATCCCAGGACCCTGAGATCATGACCTGAGCCGAAGGCAGCGGCTTAACCCACTGAGCCACCCAGGCGCCCCTAATATCTTATGCATATAGCAGTTTATATTTAGTTGATGGTTGCTTAAGTTTGGACACATTCTTTTTTTTTTTTTTTAAAGATTTTATTTATTTATTTGACAGACAGAGATCACAAGCAGGCAGAGAGGCAGGCAGAGAGAGAGGGGGGAAGCAGGCTCCCCGCTGAGCAGAGAGCCCGATGTGGGGCTTGATCCCAGGATCCCGAGATCATGACCCGAGCAGAAGGCAGAGGCTTAACCCACTGAGCCACCCAGGCGCCCCAAGTTTGGACACATTCTAACAGCACTAAATTTTTACTCTTCCTGCCATGTTTTATGTATACGATGTCATATTTTACACTTTTTTCTTTTTGTAAATAACTTGACTGACTTTTATAGATATAATTATTTCACTGCTTTTGTGCTTTAATTTCCATTCGGTTTTTTTAACTACTTTTTTTTTTTTTTTTTACATATTATGGGTTTTTTTTTTACATTTTTTTAAACTACTACCTTTATCACATGTTTACATTTACCTGGGAAATTTTTTCCTTCAGTTAACGGCCTTTTCTTTCCACTCAAAGAATTACTTTAACATTTGTTGTAAGGCTGTTTTAGTGGTGATGAACTCCTTTAACTTCGGTCGGGTGAACTGTCTCTCCTTCTGCTCTGAATGATAGCCTTGCTGGGTAGAGTATTCTTGGTTGCAGTTTGTTTCCTTTCAGTACTTTGACTATATCATACCACTCATTTCTGACCCACAGAGATTCTGCTGAAAAATCAGCTGATAGTTTTATGGGGTTTCTCTTGTGTGCTACAGTTTTCTCTTCTCTCAGGGCTTTTAAAATTCTCTCTTTATCATTGCTTTTTGCCATTTTAATTATGTGTCTTGGTGTGGACCTACTCAGGTAATTTTGTTGGGGACTCTCTGTGCCTTTTGGATCTGAATATGTTTCCTCATATTAGGTAATTTTTCAGTTATTATTTCTTCAAATAATTATGTGTGTGTTGTGTAAAATGGTGTTTTATTAAAGCATGGTGACAGGACCCATGGGCAGAAAAAGCTCCTGAGCTGGGGTCTTGAGGAGTGGCTCTCAGATAAATTTTCTGTCCTCTTCTTTTTCTCCTTCTTGGATCCCCTTAGTGCAAATGCTGTTATACTTGATGATGTCAGTGAGTTTCCTTAACCTGTTTTCATTTTTTATTATTATTTTTTCTTTTTGATGCTCAGCTTTGTTGCTTCCATTATCCTGTCTTTCAGATTGCTAATCCATTCTTCTGCATCCTCTAATCTGCTGTTGATTCCCTCTAGGGTATTTTTTATTTTAATTGATGAGTTCTTCATCTCTGACCAGTTCTCTTTTATATTTTCTATCTCTTTGATGAAAGATCCTCCATTCTTTTCTCAAGTCCAGTGAGTATCTTTATGAACATTACTTTGAATTCTTTATCAAGCATATGGCTTACCTCCATTTTATTTGCTCCTCTCTGATTTTGTCCTGTTTTTTTTCATTTGGGACATACTTCTCTGTCTCCTCATTTTTCAATTCTCTGTTTCTGTCTGTTAGGAAGAAGAAAATGACAGTTCCAAAATATAATATGTCACTGTTTCCTTGATCATTATGTAGATGCTTATCTTTATTTCCATATTTGGGGTAATACTAAAATTTGTTGGCCAATACTTATTGGCCAGTGTTCTGCCTTTATCCATGGTATTTGCATGGATAAGAATAATGTCGGGGCAAGACTAATGGAAACTGGGGCTTAATGAAAGTGAACAGATTTTGTATTTTATCTTATTTATTTCATCCACATTGAATCAGTGACATTGATTGCACTGTGAAAGCCAGTAATTTACAAACCCACAAAATGGAAAATCAATATTTCACAGAATAGAAAAATCTTCCCCATGCCTTTTGTTTTATAATGGGAAAATAAGAGGTCACAACTCATTGATCTTAGTGCTTTAACAAGCTAATAGCATTTCATGCTGATTTTATTTTGAACCAGCAGGAAAATTACATCATAAATAACTCAGCGTTATTCAAAGCAATTAGTATTAAAGGGAAAATGCAGGAATTGGAAGCTGGTTATCTATGAAATATTCAAATGTTAGGAGAATTCTTCTTTGTTTATCTGTGTCAGTGTGGTCACCATAATTATGACTCTTGGATTTGTAGAACATGATACAAAGCAAAGAAACCTTTCATCCAGTTTTCAGCAATGTGGCTAATGAAGATTCAGGCACAGAAGGCCTGGCTTGCTTTAGTCACTGGGAAATGCACATATAAAATAGGCCTCAGCATGAGAGATAAATGGAATTTAAAATCATTCTCCCTATTACTTTACTCTGGATTTTTTCTTTCTTCTCCTCCTCTTTCTCCATCCTCACTTACTACTTGAGGGAAATGGAAGAGGAAAGGATAAAAAGAGAAGTGTTAGGATTTGCTTTCTGGAAGGTGTTGTTATTATTATATTTTAAAGATTTTATTTATTTAATTGCCAGAGAGAGAGAAAGACAGCTAAAGAAGGAACACAACAAGCAGGGGGAGTGGGAAAGAGACTGGTAGGCTTCCTGCTGAGCAGGGAGCCTGATGCAGGGCTTGATCCCAGGACCCTGGGATCATGACCTGAGCCAAAGGCAGACTCTTAATGCCTGAGCCACCCAGGCACCCCTGAAAGGTATTATTTTTGCCCATGTACACTTCATTACGAGTACTTCCAAAATCTTGTTACATCTGCAAGGCTCTTAAATGCCGCCTGCTGGTTTCTGTCTTGCCTTGCAAGGAACCATATCAAAGTTCAGGGTCTAGATTGAGGTGGTTTCAGTTATCAAGCTCCTTTCTTGTTACCCATGTGCCAATCTAATTTTGTCTTACTTACTCCTTCCCTCCTTCCTATGGACCTCTTCATTTCTAGCATTATGTCTGAACACGTATTTCATTTTCTTACGTTGTCAGTTGGCGTGATGGGCTTTGTGTAGTAACTCATCTTTTCAATGCCTCTTGTGATCTGTTCTCAGTGTTGCTGTGATTTTAGATCCATCACTTCCTCATAGAGCCTTCCTGGCCTTGGCTATCTGTTTTTGACCTTGTCCTGGATTTGGCCGCCTCCAGCTTTTGTCCCATCTGCTGCCCTGGCTCTCCTAGTTCCAGCTCCTCACTCTACAAACAGCCATCTGTTGTTGACCTTCTTTTTCACGGAGATGGGAGAAAGTGGTGAAGGGAATAGGGCAAGTCTACTGTAGAGCACATTTAACCTCTACAGTAGTGGGATTGTGGCCCCAGATCAGTTAGAATTAAAATACTATTCCTTGCTCTTCATCCTCCAGTCTCTCTCCTCCCCAAATTCAGCTACAGAGAAAGGAATGGAATTTTCAACTTTCGATCAATGTCATTGTCAGATTGTGTCAGATCATAAGGAGTAAGAGACTCCCCATTTCCGAAATCATATTCCTCCATCTCACATCAGACATGCTGGGTCCCCACGGACTGAAGCAGAGTCAGGCTCACTTTCCTTTCTTAGCCCTCTAATTATCTTGCCCTTGTGTTCTTTGGAAATATTTCCAACATAATTTTCTCTTTCAGACTGCTTAATTATAGTTACTGGAACAGAGGGAGAATAGAGTGATGAGTATTCTGTGTACATTCACTAGACTAATTATGGTATGGCATGCTGTATCATTGTCAAGTGCATCTCTCCCAAACCTCTCTGATGCTGTGCATTGGCAGTGGGGACATAGTAAACATTCAGCTTGTTGATCAGAGGCAGCTGACTTCAATAGGTGTACCTACAAAATTTGGTACACAGGAAGCAAGATTCTGGTGATTCTGATAAAGTAATAACAAACTTCAAGCTTTTATTTATTCATTTATATTAACTAATAATGAAGAAACTCCTAGGTAAGAAAGTATGATTGGTACTCAAGAGGGTCAACGGAATTTTCAGATAAGGTTCTTTCTTTTCGGGCTTCATAATCTTCCAGTATTTTAGGGGAGGCATAACCCCTATAGGCTGAATGCAATATGAGTGGTACAGAAGATGTGGACCCTGCCTTCCTAGATTACAGGCACAACCCAATAGAGGCAAGGATTTCTTAGTGAGGTAGCCTGTGTTGTAGCTGCTCAGGGCAGTGAACTACTTCTCCTCCCACCCAATCAAGAATGGCTTGTTTGGATGCAGATGCTTAATGATATTAGGTAATTTGTTTTGTGCTCTTCTCTGGAAGCTTTCTCCATATATGTGTGGAGGAGGAAAAGGAGCTTGGGCTTCTTAAAGGGTTGTATGCCATTGTCACAGTTAAATGGACCAATGACAGACCCTTGGCATGACTTTTTAGGGAGGTTAATACACATAACGTGAAAGATCAGAGAGCAAGGTATTTTGTGAGGCTGTGAACATTTTCTAGTTGATTTATGTGGAAAGAGTTTGAGTAGTTAAAAAAAAAAGGAGAGTTACCAACTTCAGATTCTGTATGTTTCTTCTTCTTTTGTACTTCCGTGTGTATCTTGCTGTGTGTTAAGAGATGTGAGGGACAGAGCTTATTTCAGGGGCTTTGTGACTCTCCAACAAGAAGAGAGTCCCTAGGATCATCTTGTCTTGATTGGGCACTACAGTTTGCCTTACCATTTTGGGTACCACAGTTGCTAAAACATTTGTGCATTTGCTGTAGACTCACCTAAAATCCTTTATGCGACTTCCCAGGAGCTGACTGGAAGAGGCCATCCCTGAAGTCTTTTTATCTATTCCTATGTATTACTAAAGTGAATCTTGTTAATATTTTATCTGAATTATTCATTGTGGACAAGTATTCCAAGGAGAAATCATTCAAGGTTAGATTGGGGATATATATTTCATGAGATGCTTTTCATTCAAAGTGATTATTTAAAATTCACCATGAATTTTAATAAACTTACTGCATAGCTTCTTCCTGCTAATTCAATTCCTACTTAATTTGAGCCTCCCTTATCATTTCAGAAAAACCTCTGGAATCAAATTAATTGTAACTAAAGTAACAATTTTTTCATGCTAATAGAGATCAGCTTAAATAGAGTTGGGCAGATATTTGATGGTTTAATCATAAGTTATAGCAAATTGACTCTTCATTAGTGAGGGAGAGGCTCAAATTTTTAGTTGGGGAGGAAGAGCAAATTGTATTGAAAATCACCAGACTCAGTGCTCTGGTATAAGCTGGTTTCTCCCTGACATTCTTGTTGGCCATAATTCTGATACTGGTGGCAAAAAAAAAAAAAAAATTACTTGTTACCAGCCACTGCTGCCTCTCTGGGTAGCTGGGAAATTTACCCATGTAGATTAGAGAAAAATTTTTTTTCCTTTTAAATCAGAATAAAATAGAATATTCTTTTAAACTCTCCTGTGGAAGTGTGAACTTTCACAGTACTTAACGGTGTCTTGTTCTGAACACAGTTTGCCTTCTCTCCACTGAGGAGTCTTTATTCCCCTCTGGGCTTTCCCTCTCTCTCCCTTGCTTTCTCTCAGTCTTTCTTAGGAAAGGGAATTCTCAAACCTAAGGGTTTTGCTTGGGCAGCAGATTTCAGGGTTCAGAGAAAAACATGGATTTGACCTTAGATTTCCAGGTTCATTCCATTCTGTCACGATGCTACAACTTTGAGTAATAAGTGTCCAGCCACCAGAGGTTGTATCTTCAAGGTCTTAGAGGCTAATATATGATGTTGGGAAGTTTGGATTTTTTCTTAATGGAAACACTTGAATGCTTTTGGTAAAATGAATCAAGTTACTTTTGTACCTCTGCTCTTCTTTAAGATTTTATTTATTTGAGAGAGAGAGAGAGCAGGGGGAGGGGCACAGGGAGAGGGGAGAGAATCTCAAGCAGACTCCCCACTGAGCAGGGAACCCAACTCAGGACTCTATCCCAGGACCCTGAGGTCATGACCTGAGTGAAGGCAGACACTTAACCAACTAAGCCACTCAGGCACCCTTACATAGCTTTTTAGTACTCATTATTTTAATGCCTACGATATTTTATCAAGTTTTATCATAAATTTACATAGCTATTATCTTAGTGAACACTTGGGTTTCCAGCTCTTTGCCATTATAAAAACATTGTAATTAGCATATTTTTGAATATAACTTTTCTTGTATTCAATGAATTTGTTAGGATGAATTTGCACATGAGATAACTATGTCAAAGAGGATGTGTATATTTTATTTTATTTTATTTTTTGAGTATAGTTGATGGTATTAATTAGCTTCAGGTGTTCAGCTTAGTGATTTGACAAGTTTATGCATTATGCTATGTTCACGGCCATTGTTGCTACCATATGTCATCATACAGTGCTAGTACAATATCATTGACTGCATTCCTTTTTTATTTTATTTATTTTCCTTTTATTCCCGTGACTCATTAATTCCCAAACTGGGAGCCTGTTCCAGTTCCCTCTCCCCCTTGCCCATGCCCAAACTTCCACCCTCCTCCCCTCTGACAACCATCAGTTTGTTTCTATTTATAGGTCTGATTCCTGTTTTTGTTTGTTTTTTATTTTTTTTAAGATTCCACGTGAGTAGAACCATATGGTATTTGTCTGTCTCAGGCTGAGTTATTTCACTTAGCTTAGTATCCTCTTGGTCCATCCATGTTACTACAAATGGCATGATCTTATCTTTTTTTTTTTTTTACGATTTTATTTATTTGACAGACAGAGGTCACAAGTAGACAGAGAGGCAGGCAGAGAGGAGGATGCAGGCTCTACATGGAGCAGAGAGCCCGATGCAGGGCTCTATCCCAGGATGCTGGGATCATGACCTGAGCTGAAGGCAGAGGCTTTAACCCACTCAGACAACCAGGTGCCCTGATCTTATCTTTTTTATGATTATGTTGTATTCGTGTGTGTGTGTGTGTGTGTGTACACACCACATTTTCCTTAATCATTCATCTATTGATGCACACTTAGGTTGCTTCCATATCTTGGCTATTGTAAATAATGCTGCAGTAAACATAGGGATGCATATATTTTTTTCAAAGTAATGTTTTCATTTTCTTTGGGTAAATATGCAATAGTGGAATTATTGGATCATACAGTAATTCTATTTTTAATTAATTTTTTAAAGGTTTTATTTATTTATTTGTTTGAGAGAGAGAGAGAGAGAGAATGAGAGAGCATGGAGAGGGAAGGGTCAGACAGAGAAGCAGACTCCCTGCAGAGCAGGGAGCTGGATGCGGGACTGGATCCTGGGATTCTAGAATCACGATCCGAGCCAATGGCAGTCGCTTAACCAACTGACCCACCAGGCGCCCCTATTTTTAATTTATTGAGGAACCTTCACACCTTTTTCTACGGTGGCTGTACCAAGTTAAAATTCCCACGAACAGTGTATGAGGGTTTCTTTTTCTCCACATCCTTGTCAGCACGTTATTTGTCTTTCTTATTTTAGCCATTCTAACTGATACAAGGTGGTTTCTCATATGATTTTGATTTGCATTTTCCTGATGTGAGTGATGTTGAGCATCTTTTCATGTGTCTCTTGGCCATTTGGATGGTGGATTTTTTAGTTGGATTTTTTATGGGTTTTTTGGTGTTGAGTTTTGTAAGTTCTTTATATATTTTGAATGTGAACCCCTTATCAATATATTATCTGAAGATGTCTTCTCCCATTCACTAGGTTGTCTTTTATTTTGTTAATGGTATCCTTTGCTGTGCAAAAGCTTTTTATTTTGATGTAATCTTAATACTTTATTTTTTATTTTGTTTTTCTTGCCAGAGGAGACATATTTAGAAAAGTTCTGCAGCCGGTGTCAGAGAAATTACTGCCTATGTTTTCTTCTAGGACTTTATGTTTTCAGGTCTCCCATTTAGGTCTTTAATCCATTTTGAGCTTAGTTTTGGGTATGGTGTTAGTAAGTGGTCCACTCCCATTCTTTCGCACGTAGCTGTCCAGTTTTTCCAGCACCATTTATTGAAGAGACTGTGTTTTCCCATTGTATATAGTCTTGCCTCCTTTGTCATAGAATAATTGACCATATAAGCAAGGATTTATTTATGGGCTGTCTATTCTGGTCTGTTGATGTCTGTGTCTGTTTTTGTGCCCACACTATGCTGTTTAGATATTGTAGCTTTGTAGTACATCTGGAAATCTGGGGTTGTGATACCTGCAGCTTTGTCCTCCTTTCTCAGGATTGCTTTGGTTCTATGGGTGTTTAGTGGTTCCATAGAACCATAAAATTTCATAGAAATTTTAGGATTATTTTTTCTAGTTTTGTTCAAAATGCTATTGGTATTTTGATAGGGATTGCATTGAATGTGTAAATTGTTTTGGGTTATGTGGACATTTTAACAGTATTTGTTCTTCTAGTTCACGAGCATGTAATGTCTTTCTGTTTGTGTCATCTTCATTTTCTTTCATCAGTGTTTTACAGTTTTTATAGAGCACAGGTCTTTCACCTTTTTGGTTAAATTTATTTCTGGGTTTTCTGTTCTTTTTGGGTACAGTTGTAAATGGGTGTTTTAAAAATTTATCTTTTTGCTCTTCCGCTGTTAGTATATAGAAATGCTACTGATTCTGAGTATTAATTTTGTATCCTGCCACTTTTCTGAATTCGTTACTACTTCTACTAGTTTTTGGGGGGAGTCTTCAGAATTTTCTATGTTTTTTTTCTTGCTATAAATTACTGTTTGCACAAATTCATGTTTTTTTTTTCTTTTGTGGGTTTTGAAACAAATTCATTCTAAAATTTCTGAGATTCCACTTTTGATTTTTAGTACCTTTGCAGTTTCATATAGCTTCCAGCTCATAATAAAATGTTGGCTAATATTTGAGTGCTTACCGACATTGTCTTAAAGTCATTTTATGGATTTTGCTTTCATAACAACCATGTAAGTATTATTACTATTTCTATCCTGTTTATTAAAACGAGGAAACTGGGGTTTAACAAAGTTAAATAACTTGGCAGAGAATACAGAGTTGGTAAAGGTCTTCTGACTCCAAAGCCTGTGCCCTCAATAATGTCTTGCTGACTTCAAGCTGTTTAGATAATTGGATTTAAAGCATTATCAGGCAGTGACCATTACTTTTGAGATTTTTTATTTTTCTTAACCATGCCAAGATCATTGATTCCTTTTTTAATTTTCTTGACCCTTTGTGGTTTTTAATTCACTTTGGTGCTCTATTAAGATATATCATGGTGGGGGGTGCCTGGGTGGCTTAGTCAGTTAAGCATCTGCGTTCAACTCAGGTCACGACCCCAGGGTCCTGGGATCCAGTCCTGCATCAGGCTCTCTGCTCAACAGGAGTCTGCTTCTCTCTCTCTCTTTGTGCTTTCTCTCTCTCAAATAAAAGAATCAAATCTTTTTTATAAGAAAAGATCTGTCATGTTTGTGTGCTGCTGCAAGATTTCTATGGGGCGTTTCGAATATTCTGTTATGGCTTTGATGGATTCTAGAAGCAGGACTCCACCTGGAGAAGACACATCCTTGATCTGAGACCTCTCATGTGCAGCACAAGTAGAGGCTGGACGTTCCACAAAGTGGCAGATCTTGGGGCAGCTCCTGCCCATCTCACCCTCCAGCCCCCACCAGGGCAACAAGGCTTTAATGACATTGCTGACTCCAGATATTGGCAAGGAGAGTGGAGACAAGCTGTGTGTCCTGTAGGCCTGAGACGACAGCTTGGAGTTTGCTATAGCTGCCTGGAGGCGATCGAACCAGGCCCCCGTCCTGACCCACGAAACAGCCTGCTGTGATTCTGCTGAGAAGCACTGCCCAGGAGACCTCCATGAGTTAAACCAGGTTATTCTTCTTGGCATACTCCATCCTTCCTTTTGGAACTCGAAGGCCCAGCAGTCCGGCTTTGTTTCTCAGTCCTGATTACTTCCAAGTCCCTCTGGTGAATTGCCCTCTTGCATCTTTATACAGGACCCCAGGTTTCTTTTCCTCTGGGCCAGGCTCTCACTCTTTCTCCGTTTGTCAGACCTCTCCTTTGTGCAGCTCATGATAACTGTAACATAGAACATTAGAATACAGAATATAGAACACTTACCTACCACATATTATGGGCTATGAGCTGTTCTCAGTGCTGTTCGTCAATATGTTTCATTTAATGCTCATGTTGTCCAGTGGATGTAGGCATTGTTAGTGTGCTCACTTCACACATGAAGCTGAGGCACAATCAGTTTAATTTATCCAGTAACACACAGTTCCTAAATAGTAGAGGTGGGGCTTGAATCCAGAAGTCAGGTTTCAGGGTCCATGCTCTTGTGCTCTTAGTCATTAAAATATCCTGCCTCTCCCTAGGATAAAAATTTCCCTACACATACTTAATCTTTCTCAAAATGGACCTTCAACCTTACTGTCTTTTATTTGCATATGAAGTGCAACAAAGTAATAAATGTGTGCCTGGCTAGGCATTTGGAATAATTTCTGTTGTTGTTAAAGATTTTATTTATTTATTTATCAGAGATTGGGAGAAGGAAAGCACAAACAGGGGGAACGGCAGGCAGGGGGAGAAGCAGGCTCGCTGGTGAGCAAGAAGCCTGATGAGGGGCTTGATTCCAGGCATCCTTAGAATACTTCTAACCAAGGAATATAGCTTCCCAGGGAAAAATAACTCCCACAAATGATGTGCTTATAGGTTAACATTAAAAGTCATATGAGTTTCACCTGGGTGGCTCAATTGGTTGAACATTTGCCTTTGGCTCAGGTCACGATCCCAGAGTCTGGGAATTGAGCCATCAAGTACTACACACAGCAGAATAATCTTAAAAACTATAAGCATTTTGGGGCACCTGGGTGGCTCAGTGGGTTAAAGCCTCTGCCTTCAGCTCAAGTCATGATCCTGGGATTCTGGGATCAAGCCCCACGTCAGACTCTGCTCAGCGGGGAGCCTGCTTCCTCCTCTCTCTTTCTGTCTGCCTCTCTGCCTACTTGTGATCTCTGTCAAATAAATAAATAAAATCTTTAAAAAAAAAACAACTATAAGCATTTAAAAATATGATTACAGGGATGCATGTGTGGCTCAGTGGGTTGGGCGTCTGCCTTCAGCTCAGGTCATGATCTCAGGGTCCTGGGATCGAGCCCCGTGTTGGGCTCTCTGCTTGGTGGGGAGTCTGCTTCCCCCTTTCTCTCTGACTGCCTCTCTGCCTACTTGTGATCTCTCTGTCAGGTAAATAAATAAAATCTTTTAAAAAATATGATTACATATTAAAGAAGGAACAGAAGCCCATGGTAACATAACTGGACACTGGGAATCAAGAGTAGGCAGTTCTGCTGGTTATAGATCTAAATTCAGATTTCAAAAGGGTTAATACTCAAGAAGCTACTTTAAAAAGTATAATTTGATTTGATTATTTTCAGATGAATTGAGAATTGATAAAATGGAAGGTAGACCTGAGAAATACCACCCAGCTGTCAGGAGAGGATGAATTGATGGAAAATACAAACGCAAGGTCAAGAGATATAACCAATAGAATGAGGCCTAATATAAGTCCAGTATGGGTTCCAGAAGCAGAGAATAAAGGGAAAGAGGGTAGGGCAAAATTCAGAAAGGCAGTGGTTGAAAATTTTCTAGAAATAAGGAAAACATAAATCCTAGGATTGAAGAAACATACCAAATTCCAAACATTTTAGTGAGATTGTAGAATTTTTAGCAAGCATATTTGGAAACCAACTCTCTCCTATGCCTTTTGTGGGGGGTCATTTAGCTATGTTTATAAAAATGTGTAAGTATTTTGACTGAGAAATTCTGCTTCTAGGAATTTGTCCTCAGTAAATAATCAGTTTAGTTGCCAAAGATTTATACGTATAAGGGTGTTGATCTCAGCATTATATTTTAGAGATAGATATATTGGAAACAGCTTTTAAAAAGCTCACCAGTATGCAAAGAATGAAATAAATTTGGATATAATTGTGAAAGCACTGTTGGGTTTATGTAGCTGGTAAAATGATAACAGATTTATTTTTATTTATTGTCCTAGAAAGATGGTTGATATGGTGACAAGATCTAGTTAAAAACCAGTGAGCAGAGGCGCCCAGGTGGCTCAGTGCGTTAAGTGTCTGCCTTCGGCTCAGGTTATGATCTCTAGGTCCTGGGATCGAGCCCTGTGCCCTGCATGGGTCAGTGCTCAGCAGAGAATCTGCTTGTCTCCCTCTCGTTCCCCCCACCCCCAACCGCTCATACTCTTTCTGGCATGCTCTCTCTCAAATAAATAAGTAAAATCTTAAAAAAACGAAAAACAGTGTGCATAGGTTGGTCCCACTGGCATAAACAAAAGTCTGTATATATAACAAAATTTTGATAGGGTGCCTGGGTGGCTCAGGTGGTTAAGCATCAGCCTTTGGCTCAGGTCATGATCCTGGGGTCCTGGTATCAAGGCCCAGATCAGGCTCCCTGCTCAGCAGGGGAGTCTGCTTCTCCCTCTCCCTTTTCCCCTCCTGCCTCCATCATGTGTTTGCTCTCGATCTCTCAAATAAATAAAAAATCTTTAAAAAAAAAAGTTTGGCTGTTACGCTGAAATTAAAAAAAAAAAAGTTTGGAAGGTTATGTAGTTTAAGCTTACAGAGAGTTACCACTAGGTGGGTAATTTTTACTTATTTCCTTTATTATTTATTTTTACTGTCTTATTTATTCTTTATTCTTTCTCTCTTTATTCATTTTCTGAATTTTCAAAATTATGGGTTGCCTTAATAATTACAAGAAACAATAAAGTGTTTCACTTGGGAAACACAGAAAAACAGCCCCAAACAAAAATGGTGCCCTGAAGTTCTAGACCTCCCAAGTAATTAGAGCAGTCCTAATGACCAGGGTATAAATTATATTATACAATAATCAGAACTGTAATCCGGAGAGCAAGAATCTTGGGTTTCATTCTCTTTTGTTTCATCCTTCCTTCTTCCCTGTGCAGCTTAGCTTTCAGTAAGACACTCTATTTTTCTGTTTTTTTTTCCTCCTCTTCATAAAACAAAATATATACTCCCAGTGTACTTTATGGCTATGACATGAATGAGCTCATTTTTAAAAACTGGAAATAAATGGATTGCAGTTAATTAAAATCTGTCTATCCTTTCTGTTTTGCCAATGGTGGTGAGCAGCTGGGAACGATGCCACGAGTTGATGAGCATAGATAATAAAAATTGGTCAGAGATGTCATCCTTGTATGTCTCCTCTGGTAGGAAGAGGCCATGTTGAGAAGCTGAGCAGCAGACTAGCACTGATTACTGACCAAAGAAGGAGTTCCTTAGGGCTCCATAGAGATTATAATTAGAGCTCAGTGTGACTTGGCATGTTTTTGCTTTCAGTACTGGGGAAGGGCTCTCTTTATATTTGGAAAAAAAAACAAACAATGAGTACATTGAGATGCTCGGTATGGTGAAGGCTGACAGTGAGTGGCTGTAGGAGTGCTCCCTGGCTGTTATCTGAACTTCCTACTGAGCACATAAAATTAAGGTGCCCAGGTTTTCTACTGTTCTTATTCGGTTGGGCTGAGACCTGGGAATCTGTATATTAAAAGCTTCCCAGGTGATCCCAATGATTATGAAGATTTAAGAACTGTAGGTTTGTGGCATGGTTTAGTAATGGAAGGTGTCTACGCCACACAAAATATTTATGTTTCTCAGTACCCGGTCTTCCTTTTTTTCCTTATCTTCTTTTCCTATTCTCTCACTTTAAAAGATGATCAAACATGTTATGTCTTGGGTTACCTGGGTGGTTCAGTAAGTTAAGCAGCTGCCTCTTGATTTTGGCTCAGGTCATGATCTCAGGGTGGTGAGATTGAGCCCCGCTTTGGGCTCCATGCTGGGTATGGAGCCTTCTTAAGATTCTTTCTGCCCCTCTTCTCTCTCTCTTCCTCTAAAATAACAATAATAATAATCATAATAATAAAATTTGTCTAAAAATGTTGTTTACTGATTTTCGGGTATGTAAATGCTGTGTGTATTTACAGGACCACTAAATGAAGTTGTGGACCCATGGCCCGGTATCTGGAATCTCTCCTAAATAGTGTTTTGGTATCATTGTGTATGAGTGTGAGAATATGCATGTCTGTCCAAATGTCCTGTAGATACTATTTACCAGTATCTACTATCCTAAAGGTGATACGTAGCTTTCAACCTAAAATCACGAGACATAAAAAGCAAGAAAAATAACCCACTTCAAGAGACAAAGAATCAAAGATCTTAACTCAGGTATGATCCAGGTATTGAAATCATCAAATATAGAAATTTTTAAAACCATGATAATCCAGGATAATCTCCCTGTCTTAAGGTCAACTGAAGAGGAACCTTAATTCCTCTTTGTCATGTAACCTAATATATTCATAGTTGGCAGGGATTAGGATATAGACATCTTTGGTTGGTTGGGCATTATTCTGTTTACCACACAAACTACATGTAATTAGAATCCCAGAAGTAGAAGTGAGAGAGAATGGGGCCGAAGAAATACTTGAAGAGATAATTGGCTAGCCAGGAATTTTCCAAAAGTAATAAAAGATCTCAAACCATAGATCCAAGAAGATCAGAGTGCCCTAACCAGGTGTGTACACACACACACACACACACACACACACACACACTCTTCTAGCACATCATATTCAAACTGCTAAAAACCAAAGAGAAAGAGAAAATTTGAAGGAAGTTAGAGAAAATAGAATACATGCAAAAGAACAAAGGTAAGAGTTAAGGCAGATGTATTATCAGAAACTATAAAATCCAGAAGACAATAAAGCAACTTCTGTCAAGTACTGGTGAAAAACCACCCTCAACTCAGAAAATTATCCCCAGCAAAAATTTCTTTCAAAAGTGAAGGAGAAAGGGGGCGCCTGGGTGGCTCAGTGGGTTAAAGCCTCTGCCTTCGGCTCAGGTCATGATCCCAGGGTCCTGGGATCGAGCCCCACGTGGGGCTCTCTCCTCAGCGGGGAGCCTGCTTCCTCCTCTCTCTCTCTCTGCTGCCTCTCTACCTACTTGTGATCTGTCTGTCAAATAAATAAATAAAGTCTTAAAAAAAAAAAGTGAAGGAGAAAGGAGACATTTTTGACAGACTTCGAGAAATGAGTTACTTGCAGACCTGCATTACAAGAAATGTTGAGAGAAATTTTTCAGGTAGGAGGAACATGATACCAGGCAGAAACTTGGATATACACAAAGAGATGAAGATCTCCCAAAGCGATTAAAGGGAAGATAAATATAAAAAGCTTTTTTCTTTTATTTTAAATTACTCTTAAATTAAAATATATTGCTGAAAATAAAAACTTCAGCAATGTATTTTGGGTTTATAGTGTATATAAAAGTAATGTATGACAACAGGAGTAGAAAGAGTGGGAGGAAGGAATTAAGAATACAGTGTTAGAAGATTCTTACACTACATGTAAAGCAGTATAACAGAATTTGAAAGTACACTGTAATTAAAGATGTAAGCAGTAAACTCAGAGAAACCACTACAAACATTTTTAAAAGATGTGTAAATAATAAGACAACAGTAGAAATAGAATGAATTCTAAAATATATTCAATTCAAAATCAGGATGATAAAGAGGAAAAAAGGAACAAAAAATGGGTAGGACAATAGGAAACAGCTGACAAGATGGCAGATTTTACTCCACCCATATCAATATTTACATTAAATGTAAATGATCTAAACACAAAAGAGATTGTCAGATCAGTTAAAGAAGAGCTAACTCTTTGCTGTCTATAGGAAGCCCAGTTTAAGTAAAAAGGCTAAAAACCATTCATATTATTATCCGGCATGTTAATTAAAAGCGTTTACTAACATTCTTTTTACATAATTCTTTTAACTTAAGAGACTCCGTTTTTGTTTATTTTCGGGGGAGGGGGTGTTTGCAAACTGAAGCAAAGAAGAAATTTAAAATTCCAATATGCACAAAGTAGTTGTTCGTTCTCTTTCTTCTATTATGGAATGGTATGACCTAATTTGCTTAAAATTTTGCTCTTATATTACATGGTGTTTGCTGAGAGTAAACATTCCTTTGTAGTCTTTCTAACCCTTGCTCATTCACTTTGGCCTCTGTCTTGAGAGTTTGTTGTCTTAGGATTTTTCTTAAAATTTAACGTTGCCTCCGGTGTTTATTTGCTTTTTTCCAAGATTCAATTTTTAGAATGTTCTGGGTGGTATGTTAGCTTTCTGGAAAAGCAGGACGAAGAATGTTTTCGCTGCTGTAAGTCTCTGGAGAAGTGGATTGTTGTTAAAGAGTAATTTATCTGTTTGCCCAGGAGGGTTCCCAAAAGCATACTCTTTTCCCAAGGTACTTTTGGAATATTTCATTTTGGTTATTAGTCCCTTTAACACAGGATTGTTATTCCCAAATATGCAAAGACTGCAAACTGCTTAAAAAGGACACCCACAGTCAGAATTTATTAGGGGCAAAATTTAGTTGCCTAATTATTTCCTTAAGGTCTGTCAAGCACTATCTGTGAGTAGTAGTTAATTGACATGTCTATGTCTTCAACATCAGTTATTTGTAAGTAGCAGGTACATGTGTAAAGAGAAATCTTTATTTGTATTTTAAATTGGGAAGAATGGTAGAGTAGCAGTAGTCCCAGGGAAGGAAGGTTTGTCCCAATGCCATCACCCTCTACCTCTTGGTCCCCTCTTGGTTTTGTGTGCTGTGTGTGTACTGTGTTGCTGTGCCCACAGCTTGGCCACTGAATATTGCCATGGAATCCAGTATTAGAATGTATAATGAGCATATATAGGGAAAGATAATGGGTACAGAACTTGAATTATTTCCAAGGGGGATTAGGTGATTTAGAACATGATCTCTAAAATAAAAAAGTATCCTGAGGTCAAATAGTGTATTACTTAAAACATATACTGAGTTATCCTTAGGATGCCTTATAAAGCTAAGAAGAATCTAAAGTGCTAATAAGGGACGCCTAGGTGGCTCAGATGGTTAAGCATTTGCCTTTGGCTCAGGTCATGATCTCGGGGTCCTCTGATCAATTCCTGCATCAGGTTCCCTGCTTGGCAGGGAGCCTGCTTCTCCATCTCCTTCGACTGTTCCCCCTGCTTGTGCTCTCTTGCTCTCTCTGTCAAATAAATAAATAAAGTGTTAAAAAAATTAAGTGCTAGTAAGATGAAATGATCAAATATGTAATTATTTTAACTTGTGTATTTATTTGCGTGCATGAATGTGTATGCGTATGCTTATGTGCTGACAAGTGTGAGTACGTGTGTGAGAGAGAGAGTATATATCAACATAACTTTTTTCTTACGTGTGGTCAATTAGAGATTGAGTGTGGATGCTCCTCTCCTGATATTGTGGTCTAATTCAGTTTCTTAGACCAGATAAGTCAGTTTTTAAGTGAGAGAGGTAGTTTAGAAAATGGGAAGAGCACAGGCTTCTTCAGCTTCAGTTTCTTTTTTCCTTTTTTTTTTTTTTTTTAAGATTTTATTTATTCATTTGACAGAGAAAGATCACAAGTAGGCAGAGAGGCAGGCAGAGAGAGAGGGGGAAGCAGACACCCTGATGAGCAGAGAGCCCGACGCGGGACTCGATCCCAGGACCCTGAGATCACGACCCAAGCTGAAGGCAGAGGCTCAACCCACTGAGCCACGCAGGCGTCCTCAGTTTCAGTTTCTTAATAGCCAAAGGGATTAGGCTCCAGATGCCACCTACAGCTTTATAAATAAGTGGAGATAAAATGTGATTATAGCAGTCTCGGGTTTTTTAATAAGTCATTGAAAACAAGTTTCTTCATTCACAAGTGTGAACATACAAATAAAATGTATGATTAAAGGTGTCTCAGTGGGTTAAGCCTCTGCCTTCTGCTCAGGTCATGATCTCAGGGTCCTCGGATCGAGCCCCACGTCGGGCTCTCTGCTCAGCAGGGAGTCTGTTTCCCTGTCTCTCTCTGCCTTCCTCCCTGCCTACTTGTGTTGGGTGCTTGAGCCACTGAGCCACCCAGGCCCCCGGGACAGGTTTCTTTAACTGGACTATTTCATGGTTGGGAGGTTACCAGAGTTTAAGATGCTTCAGCCAGATTCCAGTCTGTGCTTCAGTGGGAAGAAGCCAGGGGAAAAATTCCCCAAATCAGCAGAGCTTCAAGTACATTGTTACTGCTCAGCTTCTCACCCTGGTGACAGGCAAGCTGGAGGGGACCTGAGGTGGTGGTATTCGTATAAGGCCCTCTTACACTGAATAAATGTGTATATATTTACACTGCTCGTTTCTTCTCACTGAGGCAACATACCGATGTAGGGAAAGTTTGGGAGAGAATTTCCTGGATGGAGCTGGCCTACTTACCTAAACACAGTGGCTATTTTTTCCCCTTTGTCTGGCAGGTAAGAGGTAGCTATAGAATATTATATCGGAAGAGAGACTCATGACAGAAAGTTATGTCAACATCAGAGGCACTGAGGCAGGTCCTTAGAGTGACTGGCTACAGCCCGGAGCCCTGCTGGTCCTTTCCTGGCACTCTCATTCTTCTAAGTGAGGCTGAGCTGTGGGCTCAGTGTTAAGAGCACATTCTCTGAGCACGTGCACAGGAGGTAGAAAAATTCCCTTGGGGGAATTTCTGATAGACCCAGTGGACCTGGCTCTCTCGCCAGGTACAAGCTTTACTGGTAAGTTAGGCTGCCCTGCCTACCTGAAGACTGGGACCCTGTGACACTGTTGGGCAGGAGCTATCTCTGTTTAGGACTGGCATTTCTGAAACTTTCTTTTGGGGGCCAACTGGATCCAGGGTACTTGTTACCACGTGCGGATTCCTAGTTCCATACCTATTAACTGTGGTTCAGTATGTCTGGTAGAGCAATTCTGATGCCCAGTGAGGTTTGGGAACTACTGACTTAGAATATTCTCACATGCTATACGTACTACCAAAGGTATATGTATTTCTCTCTCTAATCTTTTTTAGGAGGTGTAAAACAAGATGTACACCATGGATACCTGAAATGAATTTGATGTTATATGGCAGTTATATTTCAATTAAAAAATACAAACCAGGGGCACCTGGGTGGCTCAGTGGGTTAAAGCCTCTGCTTTGGCTCAGGTCATGATCCTAGGGTCCTGGGATCGAGCCCCGAATCGGGCTCTCTGCTCAGCGGGGAGCCTGCTTCCTCTCTCTCTCTCTCTCTCTCTCTGCCTGCCTCTCTGCCTACTAGTGATTTCTGTCTGTCAAGTAAATAAATAAATAATAACAAAAAATACAAACCAAATTTCAAAGATAGTGCAAAAACAAGAATGAAAAGTATCTTATCAGTACTTTAAAAAAAAAAGATTTTATTTATGTATTTGTCAGAAGGAGAGAGAGAGAGCAGAAGCACCGTTGGGCGCAGGCAGAGGGAGAAGCAGGCTCTCTGCTGAGCAAGGTGCCAAACCTAGGACTCCATCCCAGGGCCCTGAGATCATGACCTGAGCCAAAGGCAGATGCTTAACTGACTGAGCCACCTAGGTGTCCCTCATCAGGACTTTCAAAAGTAATGATTACATGTTGAAACAATAATGTTTGTGATATAAAGTATATTCTTAAAATTTCACCTGCTTATTTTTGCAAAATAGGGCTGCTAGAAATTTTTAATTACATGTGTGGCTTGCGTCATATTTTTCTTGCAGAGTTTGGCAACATGGAGGTCGTTTGCAAATTTGGTAAGAATAGACTGCCTGAGATTAAGTAATATCTAGCAAATTCTTTGTATACCCAGATGAGACTGAGTCATCATCTAATACTGTTATGTCTAAAATTAAATAACAAAAGTCACCACCAAAAATCCTTCCAGCCTTTTTGATATGTACCTAAGTGATTTCATACTTTCACATAAATTGACAATAGAATATGTATTTACTTGAAATCCTTTGAAATCAACTCTCAGATGTGGTTTTCTGATCTTTTTTTAACCTGTTCCTTTCTTTCCTTTTTTTCTCTTCTTCCTTTCTTTTCATTTAATTTTTTTTATTTCTAATTTTAAAAACTTTTTTATTTTATTTTATTTATTTATTTATTTGCATATCTGGCCAGGAAACTTCATGGTGTTATGGTCAACTTGCCGCACAACCGTGTTCAAATCTGTCACCAACAGGTTCATTAAAAACCTGGCCTGCTCTGGGATTTGTGCCAGCCTGGTCTGCGTTCCCTTTGACATCGTCCTCAGCACCAGTCCTCACTGCTGCTGGTGGATCTACACCATGCTTTTCTGCAAGGTCGTCAAATTTTTGCACAAAGTCTTCTGCTCTGTGACTATCCTCAGCTTCCCTGCCATTGCCTTGGACAGGTAAGACAGGGTAGCTGGGGGTTCAACTTTTTTTTTTTTTTTTTTAAGTGCATTAAAAATTAGCATCACAAAGCAAAGGGTGACTAGTCCATGTTCCACATACTGCTTTGTAGTCCCCTAGTGGTCAGTAGAAAGAGAATGAATAGGGCACCTGGGTGGCTCAGTTGTTGAGCGTCTGCCTTTGGCTCAGGTCATGATCCCAGGGTCCTGGGGTGGAGCCCTGCAACAGGCTCCCTGCTTGGCAGGAAGCCTGCTTCTCCCTCTCCCACTCCCCCCTGCCTGTGTTCCCTCTCTCACTGTGTCTGTCTCTGTTAAATAAATAAATAAATAAAATCTAAAATATATATATATATATATATATCGAAAACAGATGCCTCACAAAAGACATGTTGATTGCACAGCAGCTAGGGAAAATAGGACCTTGAGAAAAGATGTAGCATGGGGATGGGTGGGGTTCATCACGAGGTTGCTGGAGCAGGCTGGATCTTGGTGTAGCTTCAGCTTGGTCGGAATCGTTGGTATTTGCCTTGCAATTTGTAGTAGGTGGCTCATCTGATTGATAACTCTGCAATTAGTGCTTTTTGATGTAGGATGAAAACATTTCTGGAAGAACAAGGGGACAATTCAGTGGTTATTTAACAAATGATTTGACAGCCCAGTTGGACCCGACAAGATAATTCTAGAATTCCTTTGGAGGACTGATTTCCAAGCCTTTATATTGTGGTGGTGGTGGTTTTCTCTTCCCGTCCTCTTTAAAAAGATGTTCACTTGGAAATGAATCACATCTTAGCTACTGCCCTGGTACATAATTGGATCAAATTGATCAGGGTCAAGTGTAAAGATCTCAGTCATCACCAGCTTTCTGTCTTCTCCTTTTGTTGTGAACACTTCAAGAATACAGTCTGAGATAATAATACATTTTAGAGAATAGAACTAAATAAGCAAACAAGAGCTGAGGAGTCTTCTGCATCTGTGAATACTTTTGATTTCAAGATTTGCAGAGAGAAACGTTGCTGAGGGGAAAGTGCAGGCTCTTCTGACTTTATCCCCATTGATATATTTTACTGGATTTTATTTTATTTTTTATTTTATTTTTTAAAGATTTTGTTTATTTATTTGACAGAGAGAGATATCACAAGCAGGCAGGGAGAGGAGGAAGCGGGCTCTCTGCAGAGTAGAGAGCCCGATGTGGGGCTCGATCCCAGGACGCTGGGATCATGACCTGAGCCGAAGGCAAGAGGCTTTAACCCACTGAGCCACCCAGGCGCCCCCATTTTACTGGATTTTAGATGAATTTGGAATTTTTACTTTTTTTTTTTTAATATTTATTTATTTGAAGAGAGAGAGCATGCACAAGCAGGGGGAGCAATAGGCAGAGGGAGAGGAAGAAGCAGGCTCACCACTCAGCAGGGATGCCCCCCACCCCAATTTGAGACTTGATCCCAGGACTCTGGGATCATGACCCAGGCTGAAGGCAGACACTTAACTGACTGAGCCACCCAGATACTCCACAAATTTGAAATTTTTAAACTCTTTATCCATTCACAACTATACCTTAATGACCTATGAGGGCATGGATTGCAGAACCAATCTATGGAGTCACTTAAGCTGCAGTCCTGGAACTCTGATTCGATTTGCTGCCCAGAGTCATCTGCATGGAGGGACACAGAGTCCCACAAAGTCCCCAGTGTACTCGAAAGAGACACTGACTCCTAACTTAAGAGAGGGGAGTCTGGAGCCCCAAGTAACTTTAAACCCTGCCTACACACTGCTTTTGTGCTGGGTTGCTTTGGGCAAAGTGACTAACCTTTCGGAGCCTAATGTTCCTCCACAATAAGAAATATTAAATGAGGTCGCCTGGGTGGCTCAGTGGTTAAGTGACTGCCTTAGCTTGGGTCATGATCTTGGAGTCCTGGGATCGAGTCCCGATTCGGGCTCCCTGCTTAGCAGGGAGTCTGCTTCTCCTCCTGACCCTCTCCCCTCTCATGCTCTCTCTCTCTCTCTCTCTCTCTCTCAAGTAAATAAATAAAATCTTTAAAAAAACTTAAAGGAATTATTTATGGCCTGTTCTTGGATAGGCCGCATCAATATTTGTCTGTCTTTCTCTAGGCTTCCCTCTCGGTGGGCACATTTTTCCATAGATATATTGTCGGCAATCATTGAACCTTCAGATATGCCTGAGAGCCACTCTAGCTTTGGGAGTTTCTCACTGGAAATTCACCATCTCCAGGGCCAGGTGAAATAGGTGACAAAGCCAAGTGTCACTGGTCAGATTGGGATTTTATGTCTGCATTCCTGCTCATAAGGGTAAATAACTCAGCAGATGCAGCTAATGGTTACTTTGTGGGTATCTAGACTCCACCAGCAGGACTTTCTTAGAAGAGACATCAGAAATCTGGAGTTTTATCATTTTTACTTATTTTTTTATTTTTTCCCAAAGATTTTAATGTCTAAGTGATTTCTATACCTAATGTGGGGCTTGAACTCACGACCCTGAGAACAAGAGTCACACACTCTACCGGCTGAGCCTCCCGGCATCCCGAATTTTATTGTTTTTAAATGTTGTCGACTGATTTTCATTCAAAAAAGATTACGGGGGTCACTCAGTCCCTTCAACAAGCTGAATGTGCTCCACGCGATGCCATTTTGCTGTATGTGTCTCTTTTCGTGCTTGGCAGGAGGTCTTTGAATATCTGGAAAGTGTACTTTCAGGTGAAGAAGATACCTCCTGCTCATTTACAGTCATTACCCTCCACAGCTGCACATTGAGGCAACCACTAATCTGCTCTCTATCTCTGTATGTTTGCTTCGCTGGGTGGTGGGGGACATTGCATATTGTGGAATCATAACGTGTTCTTTTGCGTCGGCCTTCTTTCACTCAGCCTCATGTTCATCTGTGCCCAACCATCAGTGCTTCCTTCCTTTTTTCCCCAGTTCTGTTGAGATATAATGGACATATAGCAATGTATAAGTTTAAGGTGTATGCCAAGATGATTGGATTTACATACGTTGTGGAAGGACTGGCAGAGTAAGTTTAGTTAGCATTCATCGTGTCATACAGATACAGGGGGGAAAAAAGGAAGAAGAAAATAACATTTTTTTTTCCAATGATGAGAACTCCTAGGATCTACTCTTTAAAATTTGCTCCATTCCTTTTTTATTACTGAATAATATTCCATCGTATGGCTATACCGTATTTTGTTCACTCATTTACTTGTTGACATTTGGGTTGTTTCCACTTTCTGGCTTTTGTGAATAACACTGCTATGAATCCTGAAATATTTTTACAACAGGATGGAACAAGAGTGGGGACACGTTATTCTGAACTGTTTGGTACCATATCTTGAAGCAATGCACTAATCCCCTTTGGTGGTTTCTGGGCCTTTAGACAAGAAAACATGTAAATGATAAAAAATCCTTATTTTTTTTACATCAGGAAATCGATTATATTTTTGCTATCATTTAAAAAAAGTAAATATGTGCTTTTAGTAGAAAAAGAAGGCTGGTAAAAAAAAAAATCCTATTTTATTATGCAGGGAAACCAATTACTGGCAGGTGTAGGGTGGTGTGCATGAAGGTGAAAGGAAGGTAATCCTTTCTCTCACTTGTTGCTCAGATACTTGTTTCCTGGCTCCAAGTCTGTGAGTTCACTGGGAGGCCACTTCTGGCATCATCTTCTAGAGATGTAAATGTTAACAAGATGATTTCTACTGAGCCCATTTGCTTTTCCACTACACAGTGGAAACGGAGTTTTATCACCTGCAGTTGACCAATGGGAATGTATTCATGTGTGGGTATAGCACCTTGACATTAGATTAAGGAGCTGTTACTAGAAAAAGTCTGTCTGTATTCGGAGAAAAAAAAAATTGAGAGCATGCATAACCTATGCACTTCTTTCTCTTTTTTTCCCCTCCCAGAAAGAGATCTAGGACACATTTCACCACGCTCCATCCATTCCTGATTATCCATGGTCATGTTGTGCTCACCTCGTATCTCCCTCAGCCTGGAACATTCTCCCCCAGCTTGTCCCCTGCCAGACTCCACCACAGTGCCACCTTCTGTTGACGTTTCTCCAGGTGCTCCTTTTCCCCGTCCCTCCTTTATGCATACCTCTAGAAGAGCCATCATCTCCTTGGTTTAACTGCTTGCTTGCATGCCTTTTCCCCCACGGACTTCAGAGACATTCCTGTATGTCCTTTCATCTTTGTGACCCAGTGCCTGGTGTACCTGGCACAGATCTCATGACAGGAAGGTATGCTTGCTTCCCTGGCCCCAGGGGCAACACATGTTAGTAGAGTTGTAAAGTCAACTCCAGCTTTCGCTGACCGTGGAAATGTACTCCCACCGGAGGTCTGATGGCTAGTGACAGCCCTCTCATGACAGATGTGGCTCCTGGGGTCTGAAGAATTACTCAGTTTCCCTAAATCATGGGCGATACTGAAACAAGGTGCTTTTGGAATTTTGATTACAGAATTAATCAAGTGAAAGCCTGAAGGAAGCAAGATCTGATCTGATTTTAGCAAAAATCTAATCATGCAGGCATTGTAGACTTATTAATTGTGAGGGTTACTGAGTGATCATCGTGGGAACCATGGCTATTAAGGAGGCATAATTTTTGTCAGTTGAATTGATTTTGTGCAAGGACCTTGTCAGAGTCCCGTCCCTCACACAGGGTTCTCAGGGTTCTTTTGCCCAGAGCCGCTATAAATGCTAATGATTTCCATGTGTGCACTGTGCCATGAGTCTGCTTTAGATACGTGCATAGGTAAATTTCTTTCCATTAGTGGCTTTGAAAATTGACCATAAGCTCCTCTAGCCCCTGTAAAAAAATTTTTTTACAAGTTATGCTTTATCCCTGAATTGAAAAATCGATGTCTTTACAGCACATGGCATCCTTTGTATCGAGGGCACCCCTTGGGATCCAATGCTGGTGGTAATATTTATAAAGTTAGCTATGAAATGCAAGTATTTACCTATTTTCCTGATAGTCTTGAGAGTCCCATACGACTCTCAAGGGGGCTCTTCTTTGCTCATTTGAAAAAGGTCTTTTTTTTTTTTGGCCTCGTATTGCTTATTTTATACAGCAAGGCCCTCAAAATTTAAGGTCTGGCTTCCCAGTTTCCCCAGTGATTCCCTTCATCCGAGGCAGAATAAAAGAACTTGACCCATTTTCCACCTCTTCCTCCTACTTTCAGTCAGATAGAGGCCCCTCACTTAAGCAGTATCTTCTCCTGTGCAATGGAGTTTGCTTGTGCGTTTTGCAGGTACTACTCCGTCCTTTATCCACTGGAGAGAAAAATCTCTGATGCCAAGTCCCGTGAGCTGGTGATGTACATCTGGGCACATGCAGTGGTGGCCAGCGTGCCCGTGTTTGCAGTGACCAACGTGGCCGATATCTATGCCATGTCCACCTGCACGGAAGTCTGGAGCAACTCGCTGGGCCACCTGGTGTACGTGCTCATCTATAACATCACTACGGTCATCGTGCCTGTGGCTGTGGTCTTCCTCTTCCTGATCCTCATCCGCCGGGCCCTGAGCGCCAGCCAGAAGAAGAAGGTCATCATTGCGGCCCTCCGGACCCCACAGAACACCATCTCGATCCCCTACGCCTCCCAGCGGGAGGCGGAGCTGCACGCCACCTTGCTGTCCATGGTGACAGTGTTCATCTTGTGTAGCGTGCCCTACGCCACCCTGGTCGTCTACCAGACCGTGCTTAATGTCCCCAACACATCCGTCTTCTTGCTGCTCACGGCCATTTGGCTGCCCAAGGTCTCTCTGTTGGCCAACCCCGTGCTCTTCCTGACCGTGAACAAGTCTGTCCGCAAGTGCTTGGTGGGGACGTTGGTCCAACTGCACCACCGTTACAGTCGCCGGAATGTGGTCGGCGCAGGGGGCGGGGTGGCCGACGCCAGCCTGGAGCCCAGCCTGCGCTCGGGCAGCCAGCTCCTGGAGATGTTCCACATTGGGCAGCAGCAGATCTTTAAGCCCACAGAGGATGAGGAAGAGAGTGAGGCCAAGTACACCGGCTCCGCCGACCTCCCAGCCAAGGAGGTGCTCGGGCCCTGCCTGGAGGGAGAGCAGGGACTGCAGCGGTCGCCTGCTGTACCTCTCCTGGGCGCCACGGACTCTAGATCCCAGGGGTGGTCAGCGGCGCCTGGGGAGCCCGAGACACTGCCTGACAAGTACTCCCTGCAGTTTGGTTTTGGGCCCTTTGAGTTGCCACCTCAGTGGCTCTCAGAGACCCGAAACAGCAAGAAGCGGCTGCTTCCCCCCTTGGGGAACACCCCAGAGGAGCTTATTCAGACAAAGATGCCCAGGGTAGGCAGGGTGGAGCGGAAGATGAGCAGAAACAACAAAGTGAGCATTTTTCCAAAGGTGGATTCCTAGTCAGGATTGTCGAGCCCCCACACTCCCACCTCCCCTTTGCTCTGGCTCTGGCAGGATTTGGGCATCTCATTGCAACCGAGTACTGGTTGCCTCCTCCTGTGTGTGCCCCCTGCTTTTTGAATGAGAGGGAAATCTATAGAAGATCAACTGTCCTCTTTATTGAGGGAGTATATATATATGCATCTCCGTGGTCTGTGTCCTAGGTGAAGTGTGTGTTCCTCCCTGTGGACATAAAAGCTGGGCAGTGTGCAACAGGTCTTGGAATGGGTACTCCCTGTGCATTTTCTGAGGACTCCTTGGTTCCTGGGCCCTGCAGAGAGTACAGGGAGAGAAAAACATCTGTGAGTTTGGCGGGAGCAGGACACCCTAGGGGAAGCCCAAGAGGATTATGGAGTGGTGTGGCCATTAAGAAAAGACCTATTTATCCTCAATAGGATAATATTTATCCTCAAATAAGATAAATATTTAAAAATGTTTCATAGTGATCTGCATCTTCAGGGGAGATAGGGACTTGGCATTTGACACCTTTTCTCTGAAAGGCCTGATCAGATGACTCAGTTTCTTCTGAAGCCCTTCATCTCTTTCACTGGGATGTAGATGAGGAAAGGAGCTTCCACTCCCATTTGACAGACAAGGCAATAGATGGCTTGGGGGTCAGGGAGGAGATACTGTGTCTTGACGATCCTGACATTCTCCTGGCACCACTGAAAACCTCAGAAAGTTCTGTCTGCAGTGTTGATTGGAAAACACTACAAGTGCTTTACTATGTCTTTCCCCCTTAAATTGCATTAATTTTTCAACCAGTGAGAGAGAAACTAAGAGGTAGAGAAGAAAGACAAAAATGTCCATACTGTGTAGTCTCTTCTCTTCCAATGTTGATTTCATGTGAAAGGGGCTAAGTCAACATCAGTAGCAGTGAAGTATATTGAAAAAAAGAAAAAAAAACTATCTTGTGCAAACTTTTGGAATTAAAAGGCAATTTAAAAATGGAGAGTTATAGGGCCCCTGGGTGGCTTAGTGGGTTAAGCTTCTGCCTTTGGCTCGGGTCATAGTCTCAGGGTCCTGAGATTGAGGCCCACATCGGGCTCTCTGCTCAGTGGGGATCCTGCTTCTCCCTCCCCCTCTGCCTGCTTCTCTGCCTACTTGTGCTCTCTCTCTCTCTCTCTCTCTCTCTGCCAAATGAATGAGTAAAATTAAAAAATAAAAGATGCAGAGTTAGTGTGCACGGAGTCCTCTGGAAACATCATGCTAAAAATACTTGATTAAGAAAGGTGATGCTGCCCAGAAGAGTGACAGAAGTCAAAGCTGGCTTCCTTCTGATGATGACTCCAGAACCCAGGTGTGGCCAGCTTCATTTTCAGTCACTTTATGGTTCTCTTTCCATTTTGGACACAATGGAGTAAGAAAACAGAAAAATTTAATCATTTTAAAATGCCAAGGCGGCCCCTAGCCCAGGAAGGCACCTTCACTTCCTCTTTTCTGGTAGAGTTTTAGCAGGAGTCAAGAGTGGATAGAGGAGGAGGACAGTGTCCTCAACAGATTAGCCTCCTGGCGGGGCGTGCAGGGGGGTTGGCGAGGGGCTCTCACAAGCAATTCAGGTTCACTTTGGGGTGGAATTCACCAGTCTAAACTCAAACCATTGATGACATTGCACTTCTAATGACTGCAAATCAAGTGCCAGCTCCACTCTTCTCTCTAGGACATTTTGTTTTTGTTAATAGTATGTTGTGGGGGGGGGCAATCCAGTGCCTTGAGCAAGCCTTAGTGAATGGGCAAAAAGTGGGCATTCTCACCGGCAAACTTCCTTCCGCATCCCAACGGCAGTGGTCCTCATGGATCACTTCCTGTTGTCCCTTGGAGGAAGCTCAGACTATGTGTAGGGAGTTTCCTTTTCCTGTTCTCTTCCTGGGTGTGGTGTCTTGTGATTCCAGAATATGAACCCAACTTCCTTTCCCTGGGAAAGGGTAAGCCTTCCTCTTTGTGTTGTGTCTCCTTGCAGTGTTGTGTGCTCTCAGCACAAACCGGGGGACTGCCACACCCTTTCGGCGCCCCCTGCCCCCAGGCCCTTTGTGCATGCCATCTGGAGCTCTGTGCCCTCATAGTTAACTGTGACCCTTCAAGCTCAACTTTCAAAACCCTCACAATTGTTACAACATTCCTCCAGGGGAAGCATAATCTGTCAGAAAATTGTGTCTACTTTAGAAGCACCTGTCAAACGTAGCCACCTCGATGTTCTGATAACATATATGTACATCTTAATACATTCTGGTGAGGCAGAATTTGGGAGTTATTTCTTATGTATGTTTGAAGCGGATGGTTGACTTCTAACAGGTCATTGCCAGGTGTATTTCTATAGTCTTCGAAGAATTCCATTTTAATAAAAAACTAAAAATCCGTTTCTGAACTCAAAAAAGTTCAATGAGCTCTGTTTTGTTTGTTTGTTTCCTTCTTTCCCTCTCGAGTGGGAGTATTAATGTAAATGCTGAATATAGATGTGATCAGTCACAATGATATCGGGGAGGTGGAGGAGAAGTCGAGAGGATGATCATGCAGGAGAGCGATGTCCTCATCTACCCTGACAGGATGCATGTGATGTCCAGACTGAATGGTGCAAAACAGAGCAGAATACACATATTTCGAAATATGGAGATGTGTGACTGGCTGAAATTATTGCAGGTCATTGTCTCTGGGACAGTGTTGGGTGTTTGTTTTTAGCCTTTTTGTTATATTTTAAAACAATCTAATGTATGGATAAAAATGCAAATAAGCTTAAAAACCTGAATTTTGCAGCATACCATCAGACTAAACAAAAGAAAATAAGAAGAAACCATAAACATCATTAAAGGAAATTGAGAAAATAAGATGATTTAGGCTTTCGGAGTCAGAGCAACCAATGGCTTTCTGCTGATAGGCTCAAATAATGTCAATTTACTCAGATAATTCCTTTGGTTCAACTCTGGGCAGCTGTAGGCTGTTCTGAATTCCATATTTTCTAAGTAAACTAGAAGTAATATTTCTTTTTTCTTTTTTTGTGTGTATTCACTAAAGTACATTTAAGAGCCATTGTTACTTTTTTTTTTTTTTTAAAGATTTTATTTATTTATTTAGAGAGAACAAATAGAAGAGGCAGTGGCAGAGGGAGAGGGAGAAACAGACTCCACTGAGCAGGGAGCCCAATGCGGGACTTGATCCCAGGACCCCAGGATCATGACCTGAGCCAAAGGCAGCTGCTTAACTGACTGAGCCACCCAGGCATCCAAGAATTTTTGCTACTTTTTTTTTTTTTTTGAGAGATTTTATTTCTTTATTTGAGACAGAGGCAAGAAGAAGGAGGCTCCCTGCTGAGCAGGGAGTCTGATGTGGGGCTCGATCCCGGAACCCTGGGATCATGACCTGAGCCAAAGGCAGACGCTTAACCAACTGAGCCACCCAGGCACCCCTTATTGCTACTTTTTAAGAGCAAATTTAAGTAATGCTAGTTTGCTTTGGAAATTTAGATCCCACCTAATATTTCAGATTGATACAAAAATACTGAGTTTAATGAATTCAACTATTCTGGACTTGGTTTACTTATTTATAACGTGTGTTCCTGTCTACTTAAGACAATATGGGAAGTGAGCATAATATAAGTACTATTGCATTAACTACTTCCAGTCGTTAGAATATTATCTAGAAAATCTCAGTTAGTTTCAATTTACAATACTCTTTGCCTCAAAGTTTATTCCCTTGGCAGCATTTGGCTTCTTGATGCCTGCTTTGTATTTTTATGTTTCACCAGAGGATATTAGTGCACAGCCCGCAGACTTGCAGTAGGCACCGATATGATCTCTATTCTGCAGCTGGGGAAACTAGAAGCACAGATGGCCACATCATTAGCTCGCAGAGATGGCGCAAGTAGAGACAGAGCTAAAAACAGTACAGAAGGGATTAAGGCCCGATTCTTTTGCTGCACCCTCCGAAGTACTGATGATCATTATCATCCGTTATTATGATTATTTTTGAATACCCACTTCGCATGTATTATTAAACTGTACTCGGGACTGGATTAGAGCCCTTAATGCCTGACAGCTGTTTTTCTCAGCGTTATTCCTCAAATTTCCTTCGGCTCCATGATCTCCCCGGTTTCATTGTAGAGTAATTTGGTGCAGAGTAGATGTTAAGAAACTCTTAATGGCATGCCAAGATTGGGATCATTCGGCTAAGAGTATTCCCAGACATCGTCTTCTGCCTCATGTCCTTTTTATTTCTGCACCGAGGTTACCTTTAGTTTAAGAGTCCTTGCCATCAAATCACTCTAAGCCATCACCCACACTTCCGCAGGGACACTTGACACTGTTTTCTGCAAGTATCTGAAATGTTTACAAGATTCATTCATTTGGAACAGTAAATATTATTGCATTTAATAGTGCTATTATAGTGGTGTAGAAAGTACTTAAGATACGGTTCCTGCCCTCTACATGGCTTGAGGAGAGAGAAGGAAAGCTCTTGCAATAAACAGACAGCAGTAAATGTTCAAGTGCTAACAAGAAATTCTGAAGGAAAGGGAAAATTACGTTTCACTGACTGTGTGCATCTTCCTCAGCAGTTTTATTTGATGGATGGCAAGGTTTTTTCTTTAACTTCAGGACATGTCTTTCTCCATAAAATGCCCATTTACTTCACATAGTCATAGCACTTAGAACATGGAGGACCTTAGCCTACTATATTTGAAGAAATCAGGGCCTACAAGATTGATTTGTTTTTAAGACCTTGGACTGGAGCTCATGATTTAAAAAAATATATATTTTATTTATTTATTTGAGAGAGAACATGTGCATAAGCTTGGGGGAAGGGCAAAGGGAAAGGGAGAAAGATTCCCCACTGAGCGGGGAGTCCAATGCGGGGCTGAACACGGTGCTTGATGGATTCCAGGACCCTGAGATCATCTACTGAGCGGAGGGCAGTTGCTTAACCGACTGAGCCACCCAGGTGCCTCTGGACTCATGATTTTAAAATATGCCTAATCCATAAGCAAGATGGGGGAGTGGCGACCAGCACTTTTATAAATGCCTTTTCCATGATGAAATGTAAATAATTCAGTAGATAGCCAGTTGAGAGGATGAAGAAATATTTTCCTAATGAAGGCTTTCCGTTTTCCTATCTGCTGCTTACTGCAGATAGGTAACTGCGACTCTGGCACTCAGAAGTCCCCCTCAGTGCTGACTCTTTGTGTCTCAAACGAGGGCGGGTGAGGAGTTGGAAGGGGTCTAGCCTCTGACCCTGGCAGGATCACTAGACATGGTTAGGGAAAGGCTGAAAAACTCACTTGGCCAGAAGTAGTTTGCTGGAGGATTGGACTCAGTACCTGAACAGGGAAACGTGGACAAACACACATATGAATGCAAGTGTACCGCCTGAATCCAGAGTCCCTTCAAATCTGGGCCAAGGTAACAATCTAGATTCATAACAAAAAGCACAACTGGCTGTTTTCACAAAAATACCGTCATCTGTAGCAAAAACTGTAAGATTAATGAGCATTTAATAGATAACGAATGTGAACCGGGCCTGATAATTCATCTTTCTTTCATTCTCCAATCTTGATTGGAAGGCTGCTTTTATTTGAAATAAAAGTACTCATTTTACTAACAAGTGCAGGGAAACCTTCCATATGGAATCTCAAGAACATGTTGATTTCTCTCTACAAGGTAAGGAAAGGAAAAGTGCTCAGGTGTTACCTCCCCATTAATCAAGAGAGGGACTCGTAAATTGAAACCTGTAGAAGTGAAGGGGCCTTGTCTTCCTGAATTCAACAGTAGAGGGGAATGGAAATCCAGATCTCATGAAACCTAAACCAATTTTCAATGCATTCAGTTGCATCATGCTAGAAAAATAGGGCACACCAATTGTTGTTTTGCTTTGTTTAATTCTTTGCTTGTAGATTGCAGAGCACAAGACTGATGGCTTTTCCTATTGCCTGGATATTTCTAAACAGGCAGTTCTTTCTGTCCAGCCTGTTGAGCAGGTGTCTTTTATGCTGGTAGGGATACTGTTGTAGTTCAGGCTGGGACACACAAGCAGGTTGTTTCCAGAGGGAGCCAAGCCTACTTAAATTGGGTGATCCCAGAGACTCAGATCTGAAAGTAAACTCAGAAGCCTTTATCCAGCCCTTTTTTTTTTACTAGACAAAGAAACAGGTTGAGGGAGGTCAAAAGACCAGGCCCCAGGTCAACTCCTGGCAGAGCCCTGATAAGAAACCAGGGATGCGTAACTTAAAATGGTTTTATGTGTCAATGTATGAATTACATAACCATGTATGAATTATAGAACATTTTGAGCCAAATTAGAATATTAATTCCAGTTTGTTGTGGTGAAATGAAGGGAAAATAAATCAACTTCTGTTAAATAAAGAGTTTGGATGATCAAAGAAGAAAGAGGTTTAACAAGAAAGCCAATAGTCATCAAAACATCGAGGAGTTCCTAGTGTAATAAACACCTTGTATGTTCAGATGGAAATACTACTTTGAGTTAAGAAAAAAGATGTGTTAGGAGGAAGTGAGTTGCTAAGAAATTCAGGTCGGCAGCCAGCCTGGCTGCTGATTGATGAACAACCCCTGTGCTGTTTACTGATTTCTTCTTTATCTCAGAGACCTTAAGCCTGAGAGAATGGATTTCTCTGTGTTGCTGCTTAAGACCCTTGAAGTTTGAATTCATCTAATGTGCTATGTGAATCACTTTTAACTGAGTCCAATCCTCCAGCAAACTACTTCTGGCTAAGTGAGTTTTTCAGCCTTTCCCTAACCATGTCTAGTGATCCTGCCAGGGCCAGAGGCTAGACCCCTTCCAACTCCTCACCCCCCCTCGTTTGAGACACAAAGAGTCAGTGCTGAGAGGGACTTTTGAGTGCCAGAGTCGCAGTTACCTATCTGCAGTAAATAGCAGATAGGAAAACGGAAAGCCTTCGTTAGGAAAATATTTCTTCATCCTCTCAACTGGCTATCTACTGAATTATTTACATTTCATCATGAGAAAGACATACTCTGCAGCCAATTAAGCTGACTGTGCTCTTTGTCCATGGGGCCCCGTGTGCCATGGCCGCAAACAGTAGCCTCCTTGGTACTGTATGGAGACCGTTGATTGTATGGGTTGCCCTAAGGGACCTTGGAGACAGCCCTTTGAGGTCTGTCCTCATGGATATCTCCAACCTCATGGCTATCTCCAATTTACCCTGCAGACAAGTATGCAGGGCGCCTTTGGAAAGCTCCAGGGCACAGTAGCCAGGGTCCACATTGGCCAAGTCATCATGTCCATCCATACTGAGTTGCAGAACAAGGAGTGACTGAGGCCCTATGCAGGGCCGAGTTCGAGTTCCCTGACCACCAGAAGATCCACATTTCCAAGAAGTGGGGCTTTACTAAGTTCAATGTGGATGAATTTGAAGACATGGTTGCTGAAAAGTGGTTTATCCCAGATGGCTGTGGGGTCAAATACATCTCTAATCGTGGCCTCTTGGACAAATGGAGGGTTCTGCACTCATGAGAACCTTGGCACTATCCCCTCCCTATCCATGCCCACCAATAAATCCAACTTCCTGTCAAAAAAAAAAAAAAAAGACATTTATAAAAGTGCTGGTCTCCACTCCCCACATCTTGCTTATGGATTAGGCATATTTTAAAATCATGAGTTCCAGAGGCACCTGGGTGGCTCAGTCGGTTAAACACCTGCCTTAGGCTCAGGTCGTGATCTTAGGGTCCTGAGATCAATTGAGCCCCATGTCCAGCCCTTTATTTATTTATTTGAGAGAAAGAGACACAGCGAGAGAGGGGACACAAGCAGGGGCAAAGAGAGAGGGAGAAGCAGGTTTCCTGTTGAGCAGAGAGCCTGATATGGGACTTGATCCCAGAACCCTGGGATCATCACCTGAGCCTGAGGCAGACACTTAACAACTGAGCCACCCAGGTTCCCCTGTTTTTATTGTTTTAAATTGGGTCTCCTGATCTATGTACTAAAACACATTTTTTAGTATCTGAGTTATATAATTTTCTATTATTAGGTAAACTTTATATTTATTTTAAATAAAATCTTTAAAACAAAAAACAAAAACCTAAACCCTACAGGATCAGAGACCTAGCTCCATATGGAAGTTATGGTTTGGAACCCAAGGAGAAGCATGACGCTCAATGCCTGGACAGTGTTCAGAAACAGTGGGTTTCAGCCCAGGATTGATTGTTGCAGTGAAACTGCAAAACTTCTCTTCAGCTGTTATCTGCAAGCAGTCTCATCCGCTCCTGTGGCCGAGGTGACAGGCCAGGAGTGGAGCAGTGCAATCTCAACTGGCACCCAGCAATGGAAACTGCAGCAAGCCTCTGGAATGTTCTGGCAACTCTTTATAGATAGGGAATTGCTACAGGTGACCAAACTTTGGAGCCAGTCTGATAACTAGAGTGGCTGCCAGGGAATTCTCTAAGAGAAATAGATTTCTCCCTTGCTGGTGAATGACTCACTTGGCAGAGCTTCTCTCTTGAGGGCAGAACTAAGGTGACCTCCCCGCAAAATTCATTCTGGAATTTAGATGATTACTTCATTTTTAATTTAATTTACTATCTTTTAAAAACCAAGCCTCTATTAGCTTTCTGGATTATAAATGGAAGGCTGCACTGTTTGTGTGCATGTATGTGTGTGTGTGTTTATTTTTGTGCGTCTCCTTGGTCTCAGGGCATAATTTGGGTCCCCCACCCGCCCTCTGAAATTCATACCGCTTGGACAAGTTAAACAATGTCATATGACAATGCCTGGGCTCACTCCTCTCGCTTAAAAAATTCAAGGGGTATCGTTATGTGTTTGGGCCAATAGATATTGAGAAGTGGCAAACTTGTTCCCCCTTCGATGTTTAAAAGGGGGGCGTCTCCATTTCCCATAGCGCTCCACAATAGACAGGAAGAGGGAAGAAAGGGTTCAGCATCAAGGAAGTGGGAAGGGAGAACATTTCCCAGTTTTTTTCAGGACTACTTACAAAGGAGGTCCTGGGGGGGAGGGTCTCAGTGTCTCGAACCTCCAGGGGACTCCACGGAGCCTCCTCGAAGAGCAGTGGCCTTACTGTTTACGCTTTAAAACGGTATTAAGCTAGTGTTTTTCAAAGCACGCTCATAGTTCTACTGCACCAGAATCACCAAGAGATTTGTCAAAATGCAGATTCCTGCACTTGACCCCAGACTTGCTAAGTCAGGGAACAGGGATGAAAATGAGCATTATAAGTAACACATGGAACGACCCCTACGAACAACAAAATCTGAGAGCTCATTTTTAGCAAATTTATTTCATAACTTTGAAGTATGATAAAAGTACTAAAAAAAAAAGTACTAAACACATACTAAAAGTGCATTTTACTTTGAAGAAAAATAGGGTCACCTGCTGCAGAACTTGCTTTTTGTTCTTTATGGCTTTGTTTACTTCCCTGTTCATGCCTCTTGGTTATATGGATGGTACTGTGGCCGTGCAGGGTTGGGAGAGAGTCCAGCTGGTATAAAAGGGGCAAATGAAATAAAACACAGACTTCTTTTTAAGCCTACAGATTTTCTACAAATTCAAATGTGTGAGAGCTTCAGTCTTTCAAAGTCACCAATGGTTATTTGAGATTAGATATTTATACCATCTACAAGGATATTTTTAAAAAATCCATTCTGTTTTTTTGAGATTTATTTTTCACTTTTCCAATTCAGATGGCTATTTAAAGATGGATCTGAGCACAGTTCAAACATACATGGTATTTGGTTTCAGTGGTTTCCTGAATCACCTTAAAATTGAAGGAAAGTGAATTTGAACGTTTTGTTTTTAAACAAAGGACAGTCAGCACCATCTAGTGGATACAAAGAAGGTTTTTCTTTTTGTTGTTTTTTGTTTTGTTTTGTTTTAAATTTGGTCCAGTGAGGAGGTGAAGAGAGCAGGCTTTGGAAATGGGTTGGAAATTCAGTACCAGTTAGTTCCCAAGTGACCTCAGAAAAATTACTTGACCTCTCTGTGCTCCGCTTCTTAACTATAAATCTGCATAATAATAGTGCCACCTCATAGGAAGTTATGAAGTGAGATGATACATCTAAGGCTTGTCCCAAACACTCAGAAAATGTTATTTTTTTTAAAGATTTTATTTATTTATCTGACAGAGAAAGACATAGTGAGAGAAGGAACACAAGCAGGGGGTGTGGGAGAGGGAGAAGGAGGCTTCCCGCGGAGTCCGGAGCCCGGGATCATGACCTGAGCCCAAGGCAGATGCTTAAGGACTGAGCCACCCAGGCGCCCCCTAAATGTTATTTTTTAATAATGATAAGCCATAGGGACATGGGAGCTGTCCAGTGGCATATGTTTTAAACTGCTCTCCAAAATAAATGGCTAGTTTAGCTCATAGAATCTATAATAAGGTTTAATGAGGTTCTGCTCCTAGTGTGCTGCTGTCACATTCGGCTGAAGCTTATGGTAAGAGAAGGGGAATTGGGGCAACAAAGCTGGAATGGTAGTTGGGATCCAGATGGAATACAATGTGGGCTTGCTCTCATTCATTCGAATCTGACTCCACTTAGCAAGGGAAGGTCAAGAGTAGATAGAGACAGATTTAAAACAAAAACCAAATCTGAAACCAACATTGCCATATGGCACTAATCTGGAGTGAGACCAGGGACGTTTTAACTTAAAATACCTTGACTCTGGAAAAAATCTTTATAAATTATTTTGGAAGGCACAATACTTTCTAGAATAAATTTTGGCTTTTTGAACACACCGCTTCAGAAAACGGCAGAGAAAAATATGGCACTCTGCTGAATATGAATCATTTGGAGAGTGTCACCTGCAACAGAAGTATTTCAGAAAATTAAAAACAAAGACATAGTGTATTGTGTGCTAATACACAACAAATACAATTTGTTAAAATTTGCCCTCAAGGCACTTACAGCCTCTGGCAGTTAATAAAAGGTAACAGCAGGAGGTAAATAAACAAAGTGCAAATGACAGAAAACAAGATGAATTTCGTGGAAAATGACATGGATGGGTGCTTAGTTTGGTAAGACTACAGCGAGGAGACACTAAGTTTCTATTCTATTGAACCAGAATTTTCTTTTCACTTGCTTTTTATGTATCTTCTGTGTATATATTTTAAAAGCAACGGTTTAAAAAAAAAAAAAAAGGCGGCACAGGTCATAGCTTTGATTTCTCTTAGTTTTCTCTTGCCACATCCCCAAGAAATCTGAAATGTTATTTTCTCAATGAGCACCATTTGTCGTAAAAAATAAAAATGGAAAGAGTGGCCTTTATTCATGGAATATTAGAATTGTGCGGACATCTGGAGTTTATTTATTGTCTAACTACTCCAAGAGTGGTCGGTGGACCAGAAGCATTGGCATCACCCGGGAGCCTGTTGGAATCTTGGGTCCCACCTGACACACTGAATCAGCATTTTAACAGGAGCCCTACTTGGTTTATCTGCACGTGAAAGTTTGAGAAGCCCTAGAATTTCAGGTTCGTTTGCTCTCAGATACAGTCCTAACAGTATTTTATGAAATCTCCCCAGGTGATTCTAATGCAGTAGAGTTAAGAACTGCAAAACTAGTCCAACCACGGCTCATATGAGGAAATTATGGCCCACAAAAGTTTAAAGATCTACCCAGGATAACCCAGCTATTTAGTTTCAGAACCCAAACAGTGTTATCTCTTCTCCTTATTTAAAAACAACAACAAGGGACGCCTGGGTGGCTCAGTTGGTTAAGCAGCTGCCTTCGGCTCAGGTCATGATCCCAGCGTCCTGGGATCGAGTCCCACATCAGGCTCCTTGCTCATCAGGGAGCCTGCTTCTCCCTCTGCCTCTGCCTGCCATTCTGTCTGCCTGTGCTCTCTCTCTCTCTCTGGCAAATAAATAAATAAAATCTTAAAAAAAAAAATTTTAAAACAATAACAAAAACACGCAGTCAAGGGAACAGAGCAAGAGTGTGGAGGTAAAGATTATTATTAATATTTTAAAAAATTCTTTTCTCTTTCTTTCTTTCTTTCTTTCGAGTGAGGTGGGGAGGGGCAGAGGGAGAATCTTAAGCAGACTCCATGCCCAGTTGTGGAGCCTGACGCCGAGCTCGATCCTGCAACCTTGAGATCACGACCTGAGCCAAAATAGAGAGTCAGATGCTTAACCCATTGAACCACCCAGACGCCCCTGAGGATTATTATTTTATACAGGGTGGTCAGGAAAGAACCACCTGAGGAAGCAGACACCTGAGGGAAGAGAGGAAGTGAGCCAGATGGATAGTTGGGCAACTACATTCCTGGCAGAGGAAGCAGAAGGCAGGGGTGTGTGTGTTTGTGTGTGTGTGTGTGTGTGTGTGTGTGTGTGTGTACACACGCTCGTGTACATGTGTGCAGGGGACTGTTGCATCTTGGAGGAACAACAAGGAGTTACGTTTCCAAATTCCCAACATACTAATCTTTGGGATGCAGAAACAAATCAAAACTGCCAGCAGTTCTCAAAATCTTAAGTTATTCTTAAAATATTTTCACCCTTTTTCATATTCTTGTTATCATGCTATCCGAATCATTTTTTAAAAGAGATTTTACTTATTTGAGAGAGAGAGAGAGAGCATGGGGAAAGAGGCAGAGGAAGAGAGAATCTTGAAGTTTATTGTCTGCTGAGCTCAGAGTCTGACTCAGGGCTCGACCTCACAACTGTGAGATCATGACCTGAACCGAAACCAAAGAGTTGGGTGCTCAACTGACTGAGCCACCCAGGTGCCCCCTGATTCATCTTTAAAAAGCGTTTGTAAGTATTTACAAGAACTGTAGCCTATAGCAAATATTCAAATGCTGGAGAACACAGAGAACATTACTGGGTACCATTTAATTAAAGTAACACACAAATCTTCAAGCAAGGTTAACAGCACTTCACAGAATCACAGGTTGGAAATTGCCAATTTAAGGACTTGTTTTTGAGTCAAAACTTACTGTTTCTTGGAACACCACTCACAGAGTTTGTATAAAGTATATAATGAGTATCAACTTATTAATATTTTGTTTATTTGCAAGAATGACTTACTGTTGGCAGTAGACATGGCCAGAAAACACACTTAGAACATGGCATCAGCTCCAAGCAAGACTGACCAATTGGATTGTGACTGCATCTTTCCCAGAATGTTAACCTCAACTTCTGACACAGATGTTAGCATTTCCTGCTTTTGCTTTTGACTTGACATCACTGGATTCCTTCAGTAACATCTCTATGTTGATTGATAAAGTTTAATTCTCAAAGGAGAATTAGAACACATTTTCCATTTTTCCTGATTTCTCAACTTTTTTTTTTTTAATTTAGAAAAACATACAGATTTTTTTATCAATGCTGGGAAGAAATTCCTGCACAGAAACACTAACAAGGAGGACAGTGAGTCTGGAGCAATGTATACCAAAGAGAGGGTGGTAGAATTAGAGTCTGTGAGAAAACAGAGGGCTTGGTTCTTTAGGATCCGTGTGCATTGTAAGGGCTCTTCAGGATATGGGGAGCCCTGGAGAGTCCTGAGCAGAGGAGTGACATGGTTTTACTTTGGTTTTGAAGGCATCATTCAGGCTGCTGTTTGAAAATAGTAAGAGCAAGGAAGGCAGTAACGAGGAAGGAAGTTGTTGCAAAAATCTAGGTGAGAGATGATGGCAGTATAGACCAGAAGGTAAACACAGAAGGTGCTCAGACATAGTTAGATTCTGGATATATTTTAAGTGTAAAGTCGATAGGATTTAAAACAAATTGATTGTAGAGTGTGAGGGGAAGAGGGATTAAGGACAACTTCAAGGTTTTTGATCAGAGTCTGGCAGGATGGAGTTGCCATTTACTGAGATAGATAAGAGGGTGGGATGGGAGTGGGGGTGACTGTGGAGAGTTTTGTTTTTATGACATGCTAGGTGCAAGATGCTTCTTATATCTAAGGAGAGACACCTTATAGTCGGCTAAATAAAAGTGGAGTTCAGGGGAGAAGTCCGGGTTGGAGATAGAAACACAGGATTTAGCAGTATATGAATGGCATTCACAGCCAGGTTTCTAAACCCAGTTTTTAAACCACTGCTCTAGATTGTAGCTGTGGTTCCCTGAGCAACTCACTTCACTTTTGTCTATTTGCTTCACTGAAAAACACTTAAAAAATACACATCCTACCTACCTGAAATAATGAGGCTAAAGGGGCTGTGTATGGGAAAAAGCCTTGTAAGCTGTAAAGTGCTGTCCATACTAGCAAGCAGATAGTTGATGATACCGAGGATAAAGAAAATCAGTTTGGGGACCCAGGTAAAGTCTTCATGAGCTTACAATGGGAGAATCCACGAAAAAAGAAAAGTGCAAAACTAGTATTTTTTATTTACGTGGAATCCACAATATAGCAAGAATTTGAAATGCACGATCTTTTTGAGCTGAAGAGCAATCTTGTGAGGAAGGAATTATTATTATTCCCATTTCACAGAGGAGGAAACAGCTGAGAGAGGATGGGAGACCTACGGAGCAACATATGAGTGGTAGAGAGCCACATAAGCCTCTAGACGTCCTCCTTTCGAGTTCAATCTAAATACGAATAACCCATTCCCCAGCCACAGCGTCCGCAGGAACACCGAGGAGACAGGAGCGCTGCCCCAGCTCGCGAAGGCCCAAGAACGTTCTCCGCCATCCCTGGCCCCCCACACCTTATTTCCGCACGGTACAGCCCTTTTCTCTTCTCGCGAGACTGGAAACGTAATGCTTCTGGTTGCCAAGGGAACAGCGTTCCTGGAGGCAGGAGAGCTTTGTACGCAAAGCTCCTTCCCCCTCCAGAGAAGCTGGGGTGGCGGGAAAGACCCCTCCCCTTTGGGGGACAGTTGGGGACGCTGAGTGTCAGCGGTACGCTTCTGCGCCCGTCAATGATCCGCCGACTGGCGACTGCCTCCCAGAGTTTCCGCGGGGAAGGTAAGTCACCATAGCTGTTAGGACCCCACCTCTACCGCCGCGCGACCTGCCGCGGCGTGAGCTGGGCGGAGTCAGGTCGGGGCCGCGGCAGGGCTGGCAGGAAGAGGGGCAGGGCCAATGGGAGGGCGGGGCGGAGTCGTGTCTGGCTGCTGGGCCCGGAGACTGGCTGTTAGGGCGAAGGGGCAGGGCCAGGGCCAGTAGGGGGCGGGCTCAGCCGAGGGTGGGCGGGGCCTGGGAAGGAGCGGGCATGCCCAATCAGAGCAGAGCCATCTGCCTCTACTGAGACCATAGCCCGCATTTCCACGTTCCCTTAGGACCGTCTATCAGGGACTCCTACTGTCCTTTGCCTTCTGGACCTTAAGATCTAAAACTTACATTAAAAATTAATCGCCAGACATTTGAAGTAGACCGTAAATAGCAAAGAATGCGAATAGGTATGTCACCGGGCGGCGTGGGGGGAAAGGTGGCCAGTAAACATTTGGCTGCAGACTCCATAGAAATGTAAATCAGACTCACCGATATCTTGACACTTACCAGACTGACAAAGATGGAAAAGCTATGATGATAACCCCATTGACCCCAGGCCAGAATGGGGAAAGAGGCACTTTGTTCACACCCTGTTGATGGTGTAATTTGGTACAACCTTTTTGGTGGACAGTGTGGAGTCCTACCACAAGTTGAAATGCAAGTATTCTTGGACTCAGTGTGGTCTATCATTCAGGTATATATTTTGTTTAGTATCTTCAAACGAAGATTCATACAAAGAGCTTAACTTGAAGTTGTGTGTGCCATTTGTGTGTGTTTGTATTGGGGAGGAGTAGATAGTTAGAAAGGATAGAGGTTTGCATATGCCTAAAAAAAGTGAGATCCCCCAAGTCTATTAACAGTTGTTCTTGGGGTGAGGAAAATTTTGACTTTTTTTTTTTTTAATAAATATTTATTTATGAGAGAGGGAGAGAGCATTCATTGGGGGAGAGATGGAGGGAGAGAATCTTCAAGTGGAGTCCTGGGAGGGGGAGCCCAACTTGGGGCTCATGCCCCGACCATGACCATGAGATCATGACCTGAGCCAAAACAGAGTACAACGCTCAACAGACTTAAGGAACACAGGCACCCTGGAAATTTTGATTTTAAAATGTTGTACATTCTTCTATATTATTTGACTTTTTGCTTCTCATGGGCAAGTATTTCTTACACAAGAAATATGTAAGTTAAAAAAAACTTGTACCGTTAAATAACTTTTAGACATTAAAACCATGAAAATAAATATAATTCCATATTTTTATTTATTTATTTATATTTTTAAGAGATTTTATTTATTTGACAGAGATCACAAGCAGGCAGAGAGGCAGGCAGAGAGAGAGGAAGGGAAGTAGGCTCCCCGCGGAGCAGAGAGCAGATGCGGGGCTGGATCCCAGGACCCTGGGATCATGACCTGAGCGGAGGGCAGAGGCTTTAACCCACTGAGCCACCGAGGTGCCCCAATTCCCTATTTTTAAAGGTTGGCTATTTATTATTACTAAAAAGAGGAGCGTTCATTTTCTTTCAGTTCTTCTTTCATCCAAAATACCAAATTATGGCAGCCATGTGTCCCCATTTTGGTTTAAATGATCCGTGGTGATTGGATTTCTTACAAGCCTGTATAAAATTTATTTATTATATAATTATTAATAATCAACTACAATCAATCTAATATACTAAACAATAATATTATATAATTGTATTAATTATATAGTCATATAATAATTTATTATACAATATATTCTATGTTATATAGAATGTTTCTATATTTATTATTTATATATTTATTAACTTATTATTTTTATTTTAAAAAGATTTTTATTTATTTGACACAGAGAGTGCACAAGCAGGGGGAGCACCAGGTAGAGGGAGAAGCAGGCTCCTGGCTAAGCAGGGAGCCCCATGCGGGACTGGATCCCAGAACCCAGGTTCATGACCTAAGCCGAAGGTAGACGCTTAACTGACTGAGCCATCCAGCCACACCTGAAAAAGTTTAAATTAATCTTGTTTGAAATGAATGTTATAAAAAGTTGATATGTGTTAGTGGTGATTGTTACAATTTAGAATCTGGTGATATATCATCTGCTTAATGGAATATCATGAAGTAAATAATATTTTATTTTTGGAATACCTTTAATGCAATAAGAAAATGCTTCATTGTTGTTAAGTGAGAAATATACAAGTCAAATTTTCATGGAAACACAAAGAGCAAAAATGGATAAGAAATATGCCAATGATGTTTAGCACAGAGTGGTGAATATTGGGTAATTTTTATTTATTTTTGAATATACTTTAATATATTCTAGACAGTTTCTTTCCTAGACATTTTTCTACAATGAATAAATTAACTATGACTTCAAGGTATACTTATTATTAGAAAATCAAAAAATACATGTAAGCAAAAGGTAAAATAAAAGACCAAGAATGGGGCACCTGGGGGGCTCACTTGGTTAAGCATCTGCCTTCTGCTCGGGTCATGATCTCAGGGTCCTGGGATCAAGCCTCACATTGGGCTCTCTGCTGAGCAGGGAGCCTGCTTCTCTTTCTCCCTCTGTTTGCTGCTCCCCCTGCTCGTGCTTGCTATTTCTCCCTCTCAAATAAATACATAAAAATCTTAGGGAAAAAAAAAAAAAGACCAAGAACATCCATAAACCCACCAATCCAGAAGAACCCACCTCTGTTCCTTCTCTGGTTTGTTATCATCTTTCAGGTCCCTTTATGTGTATTTCTTTAAGTAGAAAATTGAACTTTTTTTTTTTTTTTAAGCAAGATGTTGACATTTAGCAAGATTTTTTTTTTCCTTCCTTCTTTCCTCCCTCCCCCACTCCTTCCTTCCTTCCTTCCTTCTCTTCCTCTCTTTCTTTCTTTTTTTTTGCCTATATAGAAAAAGTAATGGATAGGGGCATTAGGATCTTATAGATGTGCTTTCAGTGTTTAAGAAGAAATCTCAATAGCCACATAGAAATTCCACAAGAAAACACAAAACATTGTCAAAGAAAGTAATCAAATGATAATTAAATACTTAAGATGACAGAAGCACTAAATGTTGATTTAACCAAATACAGTGCCTTAACTATATTGAGTGTATGTGGGGAAGAGTGAATTCCTCTATGTGAATTCCTTGTTTATGCCCTTAGCCAGTTTTCTATTTTAATGTTTCTTTTTCTTACAGATTGGTAAGATTTCTTTAAATATGTAAATTCATTAACCTTTTGTGTATCATCTGTGTTGCATATATTTTCCCTATTTTGTCAGGTGCCTTTTAGTTTAATTTAGAGTTCTTTTTGTTTGTTTATTTGTTTATTGACTTTTTTTTTAAGGTAATTGGTGAGTATTCTTTTTAAAAAAAATTTTTAACAAAAATATATCATTAGCCCCAGGGGTACAGGTCTGTGAATCACCGCCAGGTTTACACACTTCACAGCACTCATCATAGCACATACCCTCCCCAATGTCCATAACCCCACCACCCCCACCTCCCCCCACCCCAGCAACCCTCAGTTTGTTTTGTGAGATTGTTTGTGAGATTTGTTTTGTGAGTCTGTTATGGTTTGTCTCCCTCCTGATCCCATCTTGTTTCATTTATTCTTTTCCTACCCCCCAAACCCCTCACATTGCATCTCCACTTCCTCATATCAGGGAGGTCATATGATAGTTGTCTTTCTCTGATTGACTTATTTTGCTAAGCATCATACCCTCTAGTTCCATCCACGTTGTCACAAATGGTAAGATTTCATTTCTTTTGATGGCTGCATAGTATTCCATTGTATATATATACCACATCTTCTTTATCCATTCATCTGTTGATGGACATCTAGGTTCTTTCCATAGTTTGGCTATTGTGGACATTGCTGCTATAAACATTTGGGTGCACGTGCCCCTTTGGATCACTATGTTTGTATCTTTAGCATAAATACCCAGTAGTGAAATTGCTGGGTCGTATGGTAGCTCTATTTTCAACTTTTTGAGGAACCTCCATGCTGTTTTCCAGAGTGGTTGCACCAGCTTGCATTCCCACCAACAGTGTAGGAGGGTTCCCCTTTCTCCGCATCCTCGCCAGTTATCTGTCATTTCCTGACTTGTTAATTTTAGCCATTCTGACTGGTGTAAGGTGGTATCTCATTGTGGTTTTGATTTGTATTTTCCTGATGCTGAGTGATGTAGAGCACTTTTTCATGTGTCTGTTGGCCATCTGGATGTCTTCTTTGCAGAAATGTCTGTTCATGTCTTCTGCCCATTTCTTGATTGGATTATTTGTTCTTTGGGTGTTGAGTTTGCTAAGCTCTTTATAGATTTTGGATACTAGCCCTTTATCTGATATGTCGTTTGCAAATATCTTCTCCATTCTCTCAGTTGTCTTTTGGTTTTGTTGACTGTTTCCTTTGCTGTGCAAAAGCTTTTGATCTTGATGAAGTCCCAATAGTTCATTTTTGCCCTTGCTTTGTTTATTGACTTTTAAGAGCCTTAAATGCTTAGGTGTTCAAAGCTACTAGTCTCTTCCTTTTTGATTTATGCTCTTGGTGTTATCTTTAGTAAGTCATTAATTTATTATGTGAATTATTTTTATATTTCCTTTTAGTCCCTTAGAGATTTCTTATTTTACATTTATGTATTATTTTAAAAATTAGTTTTTACTTTTATTTAAGTAGTGTAGTAAAAAACGTCAAACTCTACTATAACATTTACAATGGAAGAAAATAGAAGCAGTACCTAGTCTCATTCTCCAGAGGCAACCATCCTAAACTTATAAATATTATGCTTATTTAACTATGGGTTGGCTCTATCAGTTTCGGGGCATTCTCTTTGATTTCCTATCATGACAGATTAATATCTTATACTACTTCTCCTTTTATGTACTCCTTCCCACATACACTCAATATAGATAAGACTCAATATTTGGTTAAATCAACATTTAGTGCATCTGTCGTTATAAGTACTTAATTATCATTTGATTGCTTTCTTTGACAATGCTTAATTTTTTTGTGGAATTTCTATGTGGCTCTTCAGATTTCTTCTTAGACATTCAAACCCATCAATAAGATCGTAATTCAATGGCCCTCATCCATTTTTTTCTACAGAGGCAAAGTCATAAGATCGTCAGTTATATCCGCCCGCCCCGGGAACTGTATTTTATTTAATTTATTAGTTTCAGGAACAAACATAAGAGAACAGACCTATTTCTAAAGCAAACTGGGAGATTTCTGGAGCTTTTTAGATGATCCATGTCATTGATGGTTCTCTGTTCTTCTCCCTTTACTGACAGGTATTATACTGGCTCTGCAAACTTTTCCATCTCATTGCTCCCCCTGTAAGCTGCAATCAGTCTCCCTTGACAGCCTGCTCATGGCATTTACAAGACTTTTGGCCTTTCAGTACTTACGCTTTTTGATTGTGACGTGATGGGCCAGGGTGATCCGTCATCCCACAATAATAATGTCAGCGCCTTCCTGAGTGAGCCCAGATGCTTTTGCCAAGTTTGAATAATGTTGAGATCAATGCCTTTTTCATTTGCTAAGATGGAAAGAGTTGACCTACTGGTCGCTTAAGCATCGGCTTTGGCACATTGACAAATCATATTATCCCTCTGTGTGCCTTGGAGGAGCAACACATTATTGATGTTTATGCTTCCTCCTATATCCAAAACTTCCCTGGACTCTGCCTCTGCTGTTCAAAAAAAGAAAGAAAGATGAGTCATTGTGTAGGGTAAAAAAAGGACATTGTTTACACTTACTGGGGCCAGAGGCAATTGTCTTTCCTCTTTCTGTTATGAGAGAAACGGTTTAATTCATAATTAATAGAAATTTAGGGAGATTATGAAATTTAGGGAAGGATCATTGGAAGATCCATTTACATGTAAAGCTAAGTATGAGAAGGCAAACTCTGGAATTCTCCTATTTCTTCCATTTTCTCAGCACACATGATACCCTAGCATTCCTGAACAGATCTGGAATGGTCCTAAATAAGGGCACAGTTTAGAAGAATCAAGGTGCCTGTAATGTTCAAGTTCTCCCACTAGTTTAAACCATCTTGTCTAATAATCCTTGCTTCAGAAAACAGCACTCGGAATAGGGAACCAGAGGGGTGACAGACCTATGGATGGTGTCGCACGAAAAATAGAAGTTTGTAATAGGGGGCCAGATAGTAAGAGTGTGTCCCCTAGCAGAGAAAGTAGGTTTTGTTCTCTTGTTTCTGAGGGTGAAGTAGAATCATAGGTTTTAAAAGTGGGGGACTGATAGAAAAAGAGTGGTAACCAGGAGATGGTACACCATGAAAATGTGATACCAAGGAGGAGAGGAGAAGTCGGAGCTGAGAGCTGAGCTAGAATAGGAAGCACTAGATACAAAAAGGAAGGCAAAACCAGAAGAAAGTAGAGGACTTAGGTAGGCATCATTACGATGAAGTAAATCTGGGTTGAGAGGCTTGGTGCTCTATGAGTATCTTCTCAAGCCAAGGACACGGTAAATGTTTCTTTCTTTCTTTCTTTCCTTTTTTTTATTTTAAAAGATTTTATTTATTTATTTGACAGAGATTACAAGTAGGCAGAGAGGCAGGCAGAGAGAGAAGGGGAAGCAGGCTCCCTGCTGAGCAGAGAGCCTGATGCAGGGCTCAATCCCAGGACCCCGAGATCACGACCTGAGCCGAAGGCAGAGGCTTTAACCCACTGAGCCACCCAGGCGCCCCTAAATGTTTCTTTTTGAGGCACAGAAAGCACCTGAGATAGCAGTCACTCTGCATTCTTTTTTAGCCACTTTCCGCATCTAACCTCCTGGTCACAAGGTTTTCCACCTACAGTAAGAGAAAATCCCTGGACACAGATGTCTTTTGACGGAATTAGGGTAGTGTGACTTTGGTGGCAATATAATCCTTATTAACAAAGATTCTGAGCTAACTGTGCATTAACTCTAATGAAACATGCAAGCATACAGGTCATAACTAGCTTTAATTTCTTGTTTGTTTCAGGATATCGATGGATATTATAAAGGGAAACTTAGACGGAATTTCAAAACCATCCTCAAGTTCAAGAATACGTCCTGGGAGTAGAGATTCGAGTACTTCTTTGGAGGTACTCTCACCAGAACCGGCATCCTTCAAGGTACCTCCCTGTGTACAAATGATTTCAAGTCCCTCTGTTGAACTCTAGCACTTGATAAACCAATGCTGTTGTTAATATCCCTCTTAAAGGATCCTCTTGAGAGGGTATGTTTTGGGACCACTCGCAGATTTCTTCTTGGATTTTACTTTAGATCATTTGGCAAATCACAATAAAGATACAGGACAGTTCAATCACTCCTCAAAAATTTCTTCATGCCACCCCTTTGTCCTTAATCCTCCTATTCTTTTTTTAAATTTAAATTCAGTTAATTAACACATAGTGTATTGTTAGTTTCAGAGGTACAGTTCAGTGATTCATCAGCTGCGTATAACACCCAATGCTCATTATATCATGTGCCCTCCTTAATGTCCATCACCCAGTTACCCCATACCTTCCCACCTCCCCTCCAGAAACCCTCAGTTTCTTTCCTATGAGTAAGAGTCTCTTATGGTTTGTCTTCCTCTCTGATTTTGTCTTATTTTGTTTTTCCATCTTTTCCCTATGGTCCTTTGTTTCATTTCTTAAATTCCTCATATCAGCAAGATCATATGATAATTATCTTTCTCTGATTGACTTACTTCGCTTAGAACTATCCTCTAGTTCCATCTACATTGTTGCAAATGGTAAGATTTCATTTTTTGATGGCTGTGTAATATTCCATCGTGTGTGTATATGTGTGTGTGTGTGTGTGTATTTTATATCTATATATATAGATATATATAGATATATATATCATCTCTTCTTTATCCGTTTATCTGTTGATGGCCATCTGGGCTCTTTCCGTAGTTTGTCTATTTCACTCTGCCCTACTCTTAATCCTGGAAACTCCTGATCTACTCTCTACCTATTGTTTCTCTTTTTCCAGAGAGTCATATGAATGGAATTAAAAAGTTTGTAGCTTTTTGGGACGCCTGGGTGGCTCAGTGGGTTAAAGCCTCTGCTTTCGGCTTAGGTCATGATCTCAGTCCTGAGATAGAGCCCCACATTTGTTTCTCTGCTCAGCGGGGAGCCTGTTTCCCTCTCACTCTCTACTTGCCTCTCTGCCTGCTTGTGATCTCTGTCTCTCAAATAAATAAATAAACCCTTAAAAAAAAAAGTGTGTAGCTTTTGAGTCTGACTTTCCCTGTTGGCACAATGCATTTGTGACTCCTCTATTGTTATAGGTATCAATAGTTCACTTCTTATTACTAATGAGTAGTGTTCCTTTGTGTGGGTGTACCACAGTGTGTTTATCCATTCAGATGTTAAGGAACATTTGGATTGTTTGCAGGTTTTGGTAATTATGAATAAGCTGCTATTAATATTTGTATACTGAATTTTTTTGGGGGGGAATAGTTTTTAATTTTTCTTGGGTAAATACCTAGGGGTTGGATTGCTGGGTTGTATGGTAAGTGTATGTTTAACTATAAGAAACTGCAAAACTGTTTTCTGTTGCCATGAGAAATATGAGAGTTCCAGCTGCTCAGCATCCTCACCAGCAGCTGATATTGTTAGTTTTTTTTTTTTTAAACCATTCTAATAGTTATATACTAGTTATCTCATTGTAATTTTAACTCACATTTTCCTGGTGACTAATAATGAATGTATTTTCATGTACTTCTTTGTAATCCACATATCTCTTTTGGAAAGTGTATTAGTTTTCTTTTCTTTCTTTCTTTTTTTTTTTTTTTTAAAGATTTTATTTATTTATCTGACAGACAGAGATCACAAGCAGGCAGAGAGGCAGGCAGAGAGAGAGGAGGATGGCAGGCTCCCTGCTGAGCAGAGAGCCTGATGTGGGGCTGGGTCCCAGGACCCTGGGATCATGACCTGAGCTGAAGGCAGAGACTTTAACCCACTGAGCCACCCAGGCACCCCAAGTGTATTAGTTTTCTTTGCCTGACTTTTAAAATTGTATTTTTTTCTTATTGTTAAAATTGCATTTATATACACATATATATGTATACACACACACATATATATTTTTTTTCTTATAACTTCTGAGAGTTCTTTATGTATCATGTCAGATATATGATTTGTAAATATTTTCTTCTGGTCTGTAGCTTGACTTTTCATTCTTTTAACTGTGTCTTTTGAAGAGCAAAAACTTGAAATTTTGTTAACTGCAGTTTGTCAAAAATTTTTTGAGGCTTGTGTTTTTTTGTTGCATCCAAGAATTCTTTGTTTAAGCCAGGGTTCCAAAGATTTCCTCCTGTGTTTTCTTCTGAAAGTGTTATAGTTTTATGTGTTACATTTTTATATTTTGCATGTAGCCTCTGTTGTTGCCAATGAGAGAGCTTTTGTAAATCTGATATTCATTACAGTGTGTGCTGTCTGGTTTAGATACGTTTCTCTGGTTGCTTTAACTTTTTTCTCTTTGTCTTCAGTATCTACTGTTACTCACCTTTGTATGGATTTATTTATTTTATCTTTCTGGTGATCAGAACTTCTTCAATCTGAGGATTTGTGTGTTTCGTTTATTTTGAAAAATTCTTAGTCATTTAAAAAAAATGTTTCTAATATTGCCTCCTTTTTTTCTCTTGCATCATCATGAAAGTCATATTAAATATCTGTTGAAATTTTCCCTGCTATCCTTTATTTCTCTTATCTTCTTTTTAATATTTTCTATTCATTTCTTTCTCTGTGTTTCATCCTGGGGACTTTTTAACATATATTTTTGAATTTTTGAATTCTTTCTTATACTATGTCAAATCTACTCTTTAAGCCATTGAATTTTTTTTTAAGATTTTATTTGTTTATTTGACAGACAGAGATCACAAGTAGTCAGAGAGGCAGGCAGAGTGAGAGAGGGGGGTGGGGGGAAGCAGGCTCCCTGCAGAGCCGAGAGCCTGATGTGGGGCTTGATCCCAGGACCCTGAGATAATGACCCGAGCCTAAGGTGGAGGCTTTAACTCACTGTGCCACCCAGATGCCCCTAATCCATTGAATTTTTAAAGTTAATGACATATTTTTAATTTCTGGAAGTCCTTTCTAGTTTATTTTCAAATAAACTAAAAGATGGTTGGTGCTAATGGAGTGAGGAGCTGTGGGTAAAATTATAAAATGGGCAAAGTTTGCCTTTTGTTCTCCAGTTTCATCTTTTTGCTCCATTGCTTCTTGTTCATTCTAAGAGTTAGGATCATATGGGGTGATATATATAAAAGGTCTTTTTGTGTCCTGAAGTGTGTTATCATCCAAGTATGTTGCTAATATCTAGTTATGTTTTCTATATTCTGTATTCCCCTATATAAACACCATTCTCTGGAAAAGGTCGGCCAAATTCATTTATGCCAAGATATAAATAACCGACAGGGCTCATGTGATCTCTTCCAGCAATTTCAGCATTTTTACAGAACTCTGTAGCCTCAAGGATTTACTGGGTTTTATGGAATTTAAGGGTTTAACCCGGCCTTTCACAGAAGTGTGTTTTTGAACAGATTCAGTAAAGAATGAAACCAGTAGAGGCCTAACTTACAAATAAGAAAAACAATGCCTGTGTAATCTTGGCTCAGTTCCTCTGGGACTTATGCCCTAGTCCAGGTGAACAGAGATGCTCCGTGCCGTCCCGTGTCCCTGGCAGCTTAATTCTCCATAACACCCACCTTCTGCCCTGGAGATTCACAGAGGGGCACAGATTCCCGTGGCCGAGAGTTGACCACGTGGCTGCAGAGAGAACAGAAACCCCTCCAAGGGCTGGATTCTTACATTGGGAGGAGAAAGGTATTCCTTGCAGCAGTGGCTGACTCTACTCTCTCTCTCTCTTTCTCAGGTTTTGCCTCTCCCTTGGGCTGTGTTCCCTTCCACTGTGACTCTCACTGCCACTCTCAGCTGTCAGGGGGCTACGATCCCTGTTTTTCCCCCCCATGCAGCCATGGATGTCTTTTCTTGTTCTTTCAGGAAAACACAGCAGCCCAAACTGGTGTTTTCAAAATGAGCATTGCTAAAATAGAAAGAGAAACCAAAATGAAATAGAAAAACTGTGACTAGCTTGAAAAAATAATCACGAAAGCACAGGATTCTGACTTGAAGACTCTTGTTAGAAGCACATCTCCATTCAGACTCTTTGCTTTTCAACTCTTCATAGCCACATGTAACTAGTGGCCATCGTAAGGGACAGCAGAGCGCTGACTCTCCATCTGAGTGTGAGCTCAGGGAGCGGGCACCATCTCCAGGGTGGGCAGAGAATGGTTCCTTGTGGGACTGATTCCTGCCCCTTCTCTATATTGCTGGAAATTGCTGGGCAATGGGGCATCTCTCTTTGGTGCAAATGTTACTAAATTTATTTGTGTAGTTAAATTATATTTAATAAAAGTATAATATTTCTAGACTAGTTTAACACTAATGTAAGTATGTGAGGACATACACACACTAGTGTTAAACTAGTCTAGAAATGTAAAGTCTTCAAGAATATATTATTTATGAAAACTATTTCTTTTGAAATAATTGAGGTTGATACTGCAATCAAGTTGAACTCTGGTAAAGAGAACAACTCAGACAGTGGCAATGCAGAAGAAAGTAGAAACAATAATGATGATAAAGGGGAAGAGGACTCTGAAAAGCCAAAATTGGTGGAAGATGGATCAGACGAAGGTCTGAACTTTGTTCAACATCAGACAGTCCCTGACTGTTCAGGTAGGATAATCACTAGGTGATTGGGTAATGACAGTGACAGATATTATAGTTCACATATTAGAGTTACATATGTTTTTTTATCAGCTGGGTAGAAATAATAGTCAAGAGGTATACATTTGTGAGCACCAGTTTTTATTTAGAATAATGTGGAGTCCTTAAAAACACTTAGAAAAATGATGAAATTTGTGAAATAATGACTAAAATAAAATAAAATAATGAAACACTTAGAAAAATAATAAAATAATAAAAACACTTAAAACACTTAAAAACACAGAAAAATAATGAAATTTGTGAAATAAATAATAAAATAATGAAAGAGAAACATAACTGAATAAAATTGTTATTGTGGTCATTTTACATTAATCAAGTAGAAAGTATTTCTGCATTTTAGGACATGGTTTATTGATCTTTTTGATGACTAAATTATGCAATAAAATATATCCTGTAATTTATACATGACTTCTTCAGGATAATCCCATTTGATCTTAATAACTTTTAGATTTTTAATGAGCCCTTTTTTCCCCCTGGTTATTAAGTTAATACTGGTCGGAGTAAATTAGAACAACATTTCTAAAAATGTGGTCTGCAGAGCCCTGGGGGATTGCTGGGACCTTTACAGGAATTTTGCAAAGTGAGACTACTTTCATCATAATACTGATATATCAGTAATATAATTCATTGTAATACTGAAATAATGCCATTTGCCTTTTTACCCACTGAATGGACATTTGCAGTGATGGTACAAAAGCATTGGTGAATAAAATTGCTGGTGCTTTCTTTTGCATGAATAAAGGCAATGTATACCATTGTACTAGTCGTCATTGTGTTCTTCGTGACCAACCACTGGCAGAAGAGAGAAATAGCCAGTGCCAGTCAAGAACATCTTTGATGGAGCAGTAAAAATTATTAATCTTATCGAATCTTACTTTTTCAAATATACATCTTTATAATTGCCTGTGAGGTAAAATGGCAGGTATATAAAGCAATTCTGTAAACCAAAATGTGAAGTTTGGGTTGAGGAAAAATACTTGTATGATAGTTGAAGTTGAGAACTGAACTGGCCACTTTTTCATGGAACACCATTCTTATGCAAAAGAATGACTGACAGACAAACTATTATCATTTAGACTTGGGTATTTGGCAGCCATTTTTTTAAAAGATGAAATGAGCCTACTACTTCAAGGAAAATAATTGACAGTATCTTTTGTCAATGATAAAATTTGGGCTTTCAAGTGAAAATAGAATTTTGGAAAACCTGTGTATGCCATTCCAATATTTAGACTTTTCTGATAAAATATGATGATGGGGGGTGCCTGGGTGGTTCAGTGGTTAAGCCTCTGCCTTCAGCTCAGGTCGTGGTCTCAGGGTTCTGGGATCGAGTCCTATATTGGGCTCTCTGCTCTGCGGGGAGCCTGCTTCCTCCTCTCTCTCTCTCTCTCTGCTTGCCTCTCTGCCCACTTGTGATCTCTCTCTGTCAAATAAATAAAATCTTTAAAAAAAATATGATGATGGTATTAACCAATGAGATTTTTAAAAATACTAAATATTTAAACAAATTAAAAAATATATTTTAAATATACCAAAATGTGTTAACATTTTGTAGGTCTGCATAAGTCAGTGAATTATCATTTTCCAAATGACTAGTGCAGAGTAAAAAATCCATTCAGCATGAAAGATAGATGTATGGATTTTAATAGGACAAATACATAAAGCTCACTGATATGTTTATAAATTTCACATTATAACTACTCTTTAAGAAAATACCCCTTATTGAGTTTTAATATAGTATCAAAGAAGAGTATCCACAATTACCTGAGAAAGTTATTACATTTCTCCTCCCCTTTCCAAGTACATGTCTTTATGAGACCAGATTTTCTTCATATACTCTTAAGTGAAACAAGAGATTGCAATATATTATACAAGTAGATTTGAGAATCTAGCTGTCTTTTATCAAGCTAGATATTAAAAATTTAAAACAATACCATTCTTCTTAATGATTTTTTGAATATACTGTTGTCATAAAAATATTATATTTATGTTAATATGTAATTACTATTGACATTATTTTTAAATGAATAAATAAATCTGTATAATTTTTTCAGTTTTTATTTCTAATATGGTGATTATCAATAGATGTAACCTAAACGAAAGCTGTTTTGGGTTCTCAATAATTTTTAAGGCTATAAAGAGAAGCGGAGGTCATAAACTTTGAGAACTGTTGACTTAGAGTATGTCTGGGATGTGGTTAGCTCTCAAAATTGGGCTGGGTGATCACAGTTATCAGGAAATGAGGCATTATAGTTGAGATTAGCTGTTGGCCCAGTTTAAAGATTTCATTTATTTTATTTATTTGAGAGAGAGAGAGAGAGCGAGAGCGCGCGCATGTGTGGGCGCAAGCGGGGGAGCAGCAGAGGGAGAGGGACACGCAGACTCTGTGCTGAGTGTGGAGCCCAACTCCCTGATTTGATCTTGTGATCCCGAGATCATGACCCAAGCCAAAATCAAGCATCAGATGTCCAACCCATTGAACCACCCCAGGCACCCTGCTCTTGGCCTAGTTTATGCTGTACTTGTTTCTGTTGTTTCAGAACTGCATGAGTTCCTTCATGCATGAGTTCCTACCATATAGTCCACTTATATGGAGGCTGAGAGTGCTAGGATTGGCAGTGAGGGACTAGAACTAAAGGCTCTTGCATTTGAAATAAGTAAGCAATAAGGTTTGCAAAGGCTGCTTATTAATAAGATCAGTATTCTTTTTGGATAAGCTAATTCCCTTCTGGAGATAATCTTTTCCTTAAAGAGGAAGTGATATACATTATAGAGAAACACGCTGGACTCTGGATTTTAAAAAGTTGCAAAATTTGGTCTTTCTTAACAGAATATGCCTTTTTTTCTTCTTTCTTTTTTTAGAATATGCCATTTCTTTTTTTAAGATTTTTTTTTTTTTTAATTTGACAGACAGATCACAAGTAGGCAGAGAGGCAGGCAGAGAGAGACAGGAGGAGGAGGAGGCAGGCTCCCTGCTGAGCAGAGAGCCCGATGCGGGACTTGATCCCAGGACCCTGAGATCATGACCTGAGCCGAAGGCAGAGGCTTTAACCACTGAGCCACCCAGGGGCCCCTAGAATATGCCATTTCTAATTATCTAACCTAGAATGGCTGAGATTGAGCATTTATGCTCATTGGCAGATTATCATCTTTCATGGCCAAGATATGGAAGGAACTCAAGGACACTTAAAGGGGAGTGGGAAATACAGGCTTCCAGTTATGGAATTAATAAGTCATGGAATAAAGGGCACAGCATAGGGAATTCAGTCAATGGTATTGCTTTTCTTTTTTTCAGTCAATGGTATTGTAATAGCATTATATGGTGACGGATGGTAGCTATGCTTGTGGTGAGCATAGAGCATGTTATAGAGTTTTGAATACTATGTTGTACACTTGAAACTAATGTAAAATTGTGTGTCAATTATGCTTAAATTAAAAAATTTTTTAAAAAGGGAAAAAAGAAAATAACCAGTTATTTCAACTTGAAACAGAGATAAATGTCTATTTCACAGGGTTGTTAGATAATTAAATGAAAAAATACATGTGAAAGTACTTTGTAAATCAAGGTACATGACACCAATGTTAGTTATTCTTGTGAGCCATAAATATTTGTTGAATGAAAGAACAAATAGCAGATAAAACACAAAATAAAACTTTATGGTTGTACTAAACTTCAAACTCATTCCTACTTTCAACACAATATAGATGAACCCGAATTAAAAGAATTAGATTCTCAACTTCAAGATGCTATTCAGAAGATGAGGAGGCTTGATAAGATATTGGTGAAGAGACAATATAGAGAAAAAGAAATTAAGAAGCAAGGTCTAGACATGAGAATAAAGCTGTGGGAAGAACTCAAGGTAAGGAATGTTTACCATATGCTGACATGGAAGAAAATTTCCTCTAAGATGAGTAAAAGCTTGGACTGCGGTTGTATCAGTGTAGTCTGCCTTTATTGATTTATTTTGTGGAAGTAGGACAGTGGTGCATATATATCCGTATTGGATGGTGGGTGAGGGAGTTAGTTTTCTTGAACTCGACAAGGTAACTTAGCAGCATCCCAGATTTCAGGCACTGTTTAGACACGTTCATTTTCCACGGACAGTACGGTAGACCTCTCTTCCCGGTTTCAGGCTGGGGTTTCTCCATCTCTGGAATAGAATGTCATGTGGCACCTACATTTGAGGATGCATGTCTGCTTTTTCTTCAGCAAGCTTAGAGTTTGGAGATAAATTAATAAATATACCAAACATTTAACCCTCTGCTGACCATTATTACTTGAGTAAACTTTTGTGACCAGGAAGTGGGGAGTTCACTGTGTCATATGCCGGTCAGGATCTCTTAGAAGCTGTGAAGTGCTTGTGGTCTTTGACCATGCTGTATTTGCTTCTGTCTCAGTACATTTCTAGTGCTCCGTTAATGTACCTTGGCCTTCTTGGACCTTTTATTCTCTGTAGTATTGAGAGGTGGAAGTTGACCAGATGTTTGCGCTGACTTGATGTATAGCCATTGGCTCATATTTGAACTTTGCCCCTTAAAGGAGAGTGCTTTTAAAGTAAGGAGTATTATAAAAACAGATTGGTTGTTTTTGGTAAATTCCTCCTTGATTAGTTTATTGACTTCAAGGAAATTTCCTAGATGATAATATGAATTAAAAAAGAAGTAATTAAGAATACATTTTTATAAGATTCCCAGACAGGCCACGGGCTAGAAAGAAAGCACCATACAAAATGCAGTGCTTTAAACTAGAGAAATGATTTGTGTAAATTTTAGCAGAAAAAGTTAGTCTATCAGTTACTCTTATTGAATCTCAAAACAAACTTTTACTTGTTTGGAAATAAGAATGATAACTGGACCCATAATAAAATACAGCATCAATCTTGAAATGTCTGAAACTATAATTCATGATGTACCTTTAGGTTACTAATTAGTTATAGACATACTAAACAGAAGCTGAAGAAGATTTAACCAAGATAATCATTATGTAATGATAGACATATATTCCAACTCTATTTAAGACTATTAATTGCTAGAATTTTATGGGAACAGGAACATTAATAAATTTCCTAATTAAAGAAATACAAATGAATCTTCTTTTTTGTATGTACACAGTTTGGATTTCATGGAATTAAAAAAATTTGATGAGTATAGTTACCTTCTTTTTCCATGTTTAAACTTGTTTCTCTTTTATTAGTTGGCAAAAACTGGTGAAACTTTGCAAAGTAATGAGGAAATGGAAAATACAAAAAAGTTTCTAGCTTTGACTGATGCATCAGAAGAAACTGCCGGTGAGTAAAATTTGTCTTTGTTTTTATCTCAGAGTCATAGATTATTTGGATTAAAGTAAGATTTCCAGTTCATCTGTTTTTTCTTTTTCTAAGCCTAACTTAGGGGAAATGATCACATTAGGTGGGATTATATGGAACTCTCCTGAGTGTAGAGAAGTTTCAGAGGCTTCTAGGGTTTGTATCTGCTCACAGGTGTGGGGGCAGCACAGTGAAAAACTGGGAAAGAGACAAAGTGTCTTTGCCTTTACTTCTGTGCCTCTTAGATAACTCTAGGCACCCAGTCTATGCAGACTGTCTCCTAACTGCCTAGAGTCCTCCCATGGAGGGTCTACTCAGGCTTCTGCAATCCCTTTCATAAAAACCCATTACTGATTTGTCCTATTGCCTGTTCTCTTCTAGTCTTGCTTTTGAGACCAGCCAATTAATTGTGCACGTTTTTACATTCCCACCTTGTGTTTATGTGTATCTATGTTCCTTCTTTTCCTCCTTCTCTTCCTTTATCTTCTCTTCCTCCTTCTTCATCTGGAGAAGTATTATGGAGTCTTGTAATCTGTAACTTACTTATACGGTGGTAAAAATTTTAGGGATTGGGAAGCAGTTGATATATTTTGGTGGACCACTTTGCAAATCCTTTAACCTATGTCACGTAAGTGGTTCTCCGGTATTGCTTGGGCGTAGGACCGACTCTGAGCAAAGGCCTCTGATTCCTCTGAGAATCCTGGGATCCATCTGTCTTTTGCAAAGTGAATGTCTAACATTGTAGAAGCCCGAGAACCGGATTCAGACTTCTGTAGCTGTTTAGCATGAGCTTTGATATGAAAGAAATTCTGTCAAGTTTGTTTCTTTCTGGATCCAGGATTGAGAGCTCAGAAGCTGCTTTGGCCTGAGGGATTTGGGTTTGGAATATACCAAATGTTTCTACCCAAGAGGATGGGTGACTATCTGCGTTGCCCTTTCTTATGACTAATGACTTTTTTTTTTTTAATGAGTCTTTTTGAGTGTCTCCTTGATAGCTCTATATCTAGATTGGCCTTATCGAAATTTACCTTTTGTATACCCTAATTAAAACACCAGTGGAGCACCTGGGTGGCTCAGTGGGTTAAGCCTCTGCCTTCGGCTCAGGTCATGATCCCAGGGTCCTGGGATCAAGCCCCGGAGCTCTGCATTGGGCTCTGCTCAGCAGGGAGCCTGCTTCCCCCTTCTCTCTCTGCCTGCTGCTACCTACTTGTGATCTCTATCCATCCAATAAATAAATAAAATCTTTAAAAACAAAAACAAAAACAGAAACTCTTTGCCTGTTCAAATCATAGATCATTTACTTTCTGCTTCTTCTATTTTGTTATAGAAATAACATGTATGTAATCTGTATTAGAAAATATTGGTAAACAGGAAGAAAAAAAAATCACCAAAATTCTTAACATGCAGAGATAATCATTCTTAATATTTTTGCTTACTCTTTATTTTTTGAGACATTTTTAGTGCAAATATCCACATATATTTTAAAAATAAAAATGAGATCAAATTATATATATGGTATTTTGTGATTGGTTTTCTAATTTGTTTCTCATGAGCACCTTTAGCTGTCAGGAAGAACAGAGCTGTGTGGTAGTTAGTTTCCAAGATGTTTGCCATCAGTTCCTTCCCTCTGTGTGTGTTCATTCCAGTCCTCGTAGAGGGGCAGAGTCTTTGTCTTCCTGTATTTTCAGGCTGGGCTGGGCTGGGATTTCTTAAGGCATCTTTCTAATTCATTTCTAACTCATTTCTAATGAGTCTTTACAGCAGAAGTAATCCTACACCAATTCCAGCCCTAGCCATTAAAGGACTAGCAGTTTCTGCTTCTCTTGTTAGAAGGTTTACTCAGAGGAAAACCATCCATCCTGTAAGGTGTGAGACAATGCTGAAGCTGCCGTGCTTTGAAAAGGTCCAGACAAGCCACATGGAGAGGCTACATGGAGGGAGTGATGCTGGCCAGTTCCCACCTAGAGTGAGTTCAGTAGTGTCGCACCAGAATTCATGTCTCCCTGGAGCCTCAGTATGTGGCCATATTCAGAAATAGCATCTTTGCAGATGTAATTAGTTAAGACGAGGTCATACTAGATTAGGTGCCCCCCCCTTTTAAAAAGATTTTATTTATTTATTTGACAGAGTGAGAGATCACAAGTAGGCAGAGACTGAGGCACAGAGAGAAGGGGAAGCAGGCTCCCTGCTGAGCAGAGAGCCCGATGAGGGGCTCCGTCCCAGGACCCTGGGATCATGACCTGAGCTGAAGGCAGAGACTTAACCCACTGAGCCACCCAGGCTCCCCTGTTTGGTGTTCTTATAAGAAGAGAAGACACATAGAGACACGGAGACACAAGGACCCAGGAAGAAGGTCATGTGAACATAGAGGCAGTGATTAGAGTGATGTAGTTACAAGCCAAGGAATGCCAAGGATGACCGGGAGCCACTGGAAGCTTGGTAGAGACAAGGAAGCATTCTTCCCTAGAGACCTCAGAGGAGCAAGACCTTGCTGATAGCTTGATTTCAGAGGTCTAGCTTCCAGAACTGTGAGAGAAGAGATCTCTTTTGTCTTCAGCCACCCATCCCAGAGTTATCTGTTAGAGCAGCCCTTGGAAACTAGCATAACGACTGTTCCAGTATTTCAGTGGAGGATATGAGGATGTTTCATTCCTGTCAAAAATCATGTAGAGAATAGCCAAGGCTAGACATATGGTCTCAGGTGAACTGCTCTGGAGACCCCAGCCCAATGCAGCCACCCCAGCTGAGGCCTTAGTCATGGTGGAGCAGAGACAAACTGTTCCTGCCGTGTCCCTCAAATCACTGACCCACAGAATCGTGAGCATAATAAACTAGTTACTGTTTTGCACCACGAAGTTTTGTTTTGTTTTTTACTTTTTTTTGTTTTGTTTTTTACTTTTTATTTTGAAATAATTTTAAACTTACAGGAAAGTTACAGAATAACCCATAGAGTTCCTGTTTGCCCAGCTTCCCCTAATGTTAGTATCTTGTATAAACCATAGTACAGTTGGCCCTTGAACAACATGGAATTGAACTTCATGGATCCACTTATATGTGGATTTTTTACAGTACAGTCCTGTAAATGCATTGTATCTTCCTTATTATTTTCTTTTTTTTGGAAAATTTATTTTTCATTTGAGAGAGAGAACATGAGTGGGAGAGGGAGAGAGAAAATCTGAAACAGACTCTGTGCTGAGGTTAGAACCTGATGTGGGACTCGATCTCACAATCCTGAGCTCAAGACCTGAGCTGAAACCCAGAGTCAGATGCTCAACTGACTATACCTCCCAGGCACCCCTGTATGATTTTTTAAAAACATTTTAAAATTTAAATTCAATTAATTAACATATAATATATTATTGGTTTCAGAGGTCCAAGTCTGTGATTCTTCAGTCTTATAGAATACGCAGTGCTCATTACATCACATGCCCTCCTTAAAGTCCATCACCCCGTTACCCCATCCCTCCACCTTCTCTCCCCTCCAGCAACCCTCAGTTTGTTTCCTGCGATTAATAGTCTTTTATGGTTTTTCTCCCTCTCTGGTTTCATCTTGTTTTATTTTTTCCTCTCTTCCATTATGATCCTCTGTTTTGCTTTTAAATTCCACATATCAGTGAAATCATATAATAATTGTCTTTCTCTGATTGCCTTGTTTCTCTTAGCCTAATACCCTCTAGTTCCATCCATGTCATTGCAAATGACAAGATTTAATCTTTTGATGGCTGCATAATTTCCATTGTATATATATACCACGTCTTCTTTATCATTCATCTCCTGATGGACATCTAGGCTCTTTCCATAGTTTGACTGTTGTGGACATTGCTGCTATAAATACTGGGGTGCAGGTGTCCCTTAAGATCACTACATTTGTATCTTTGGGGTAAATACCCAGTAGTGCAATTGCTGGGTCATAGGGTAGCTTTATTTTCAACTTTTTGAGGAACCTCCATACTGTTTTCCAGAGTGGCTGCACCAGCTTGCATTCCCACCAACAGTGTAGGAGGGTTCCCCTTTCTCCACATCCTTACCAACATCTGTCATTTCCTAACTTGTTCATTTTAGCCATTCTGACTGGTGTGAGGTGGAATCTCACTGTAGTTTTGATTTGTATTTCCCTGATGCCGAGGGATGTGGAGCATTTCTTCATGTGTCCATTGGCCATTTGTATGTCTTCTTTGGAGCAATGTCTGTTCATGTCTTCTGCCCATTTCTTGTCTGGATTATATGTTTTTTTGGGTGTTGAGTTTGATAAGATCTATATAGATCTTGGATGCTAGTCCTTTATCTGATATGTCATTTGCAAATATCTTCTCCCATTTTGCTGGTTGTCTTTTGGTTTTGTTGACTATTTCCTTTGCTGTGCAAAAGCTTTTTATCTTGATGAAATCCCAATAGTTCGTTTTTGCTTTTGTTTCTATTGCCTTTGGAGACGTGTCTAGCAAGAAGTTGCTGCACCCAAGGTTGAAGAGGTTGCTGCCTGTGTTCTCCTCTAGGATTTTTTTTTAGTATTAAAACATTTTATTTAGTTATTCGAGTGAGAGAGAAATAGAAAGTGCACATGAGAGAGCACAAGCAGGGGTGGAGGAGCAGAGGGAGAGGGAGAAGCAGGCTCCCCGCTGAGCAGGGAACCCAATGGGGGCTCAATCTCAGGAGCCTGGAATTATGACCTGAGCTGAAGGCAGATGTTTAACCAACTGAGCCACCCAGATGTCCTACTCCTCTAGGATTTTAATGGATTCCTGTCTCACATTTAGGTCTTTCATCCATTTTTTTTTTAAAGATTTTATTTATTTATTTGACAGACTGAGATCACAAGTAGGCAGAGAGAGAGGAGGAAGCAGGCTCCCTGCTGAGCAGAGACCCTCCCCCCCCAACCCCCGCGATACGTAGCTCCATCCCAGGATGCTGGGATCATGACCTGAGCCGAAGGCAGAGGCTTTAACCCACTGAGCCACCCAGGCACCCCTCTTTCATCCATTTTGAGTCTACTTTTGTGTGTGGTGTAAGGAAATGGTCTAGTTTCATTCTTCTGCATGTGTCTGTCCAATTTTCCCAACAACATTTTTTGAAGAGACTATCTTTTCTCCACTGCATATTCTTTCCTGCTTTGTTGAGGATTAGTTGACCATAGAATTGAGGGTTTATTTCTGGGTTTTCCATTCTGTTCCATTGATCTATGTGTCTGTTTTTATGCCAGTACCATAGTATCTTGAGGATGACAGCTTTGCAATAGAGATTGAAGTCCGGAATTGTGATGCTTCCAGTTTTGGTTTTCTTTTTCAACATTCCTTTGGCTATTTGGGGGTCTTTTCTGGTTCCCCTTGTGATTTTCTTAATAATATTCTCTTTTCTCCAGCTTACTCTATTTAAGAATACAGTGTATAATACCTATAACATATAAAATATGTTAATTGACTATTTACGTTATTGGTAAAGCTTCTAGTTAACAATAGGCCATTAGTGAAGTATTTGGGGAGTCAAAATGTATACATGGATTTTTGACTACGTGGGGAGTCAGCACTTAACACTCATGTTGTTCAAGGGTTGACTTTACCATGATCAACACTAAGAAGGTAATGTTTATATAATACTATTAATTAAACTATAGGCCTTCTTAAAATCCCACCACTTTTCCCACCATTTTCCTTTTTATTTTCTAGTTTCCAACCCAGGATCCCATTTTGCATTTAGTTGTCATATTTTCTTAGTCTCCTCTAATTTGTGTTAGTTCCTCAGTTTTCCCATTTCTTATGATCTTGACACATGTAGAGAGTACTTGTTAGTTGTTTTGTAAAATATCCTTCAATTTCAGGTTGTGTGATGTTTCTCCTTATTTAGGTAGAGGCTATGCATGTTTGGCAAGAATACTCCAGAAATAACGGGCTCTCACTCAGTCACACTCAGGATACTGAAAGTTAACGTCTTATATCACTGGTGATTGTAACCTTGAAAACTTGGGTTAAGCTGGTGTCTGCCAGGTTTCTCTATTGTAAAGTTACTAATTTTCCTTTTATAATTAATAAATATCTTGGAAGAGGTACTTTAAGATTATGCAAGTATCTTGTTTTTCCTCAAACTTTTGTCCACTAGTGTTAGCATCCATTAGTAGATCTTGCCTGCAGTAATTATTATTGCTTGGCACTAAATTTTGGGTGATTTTTTTTAATGTAACAGTAGACAACTGGAATTATTTACGTCAGCATTTAAAATTTTTTTGAAAAATTTGGGTATAGTTGACATACAGTGCTACATTCATTTCAGGTGTACAACATGGTCACTCAACAAGTTTGTACGTTATCCTGTCTTCACCACAAGTATAGCTCCCATCTGGCCTGGAACATCAGTATTACAGTATCATTGACTATATTCTTTATGCTGTGTCAGCATTATTTTTAATGACTTCCTACAAGGATGTACCATAATTTATTTAACTAATATTCTGCTGTTAAACATTTAGATTATTTTCTTTGTTTTTCAGTTTTTTCAATTATACATAAGGCTGTGATAACCTCCTTGGGTAATTATTCTTATTATGACCTGCGGTAATTGAAAAATTAGGTTGAAAACTAGGTTGAAAATATGGCCCCCCAGGAGATAAAATCCGTAGATCCACATCAAATCCCTAGAAGCTGTCAGTGTTTCCCTATTTGGAAAAAGTATCTTTGCAGATGTGAGTAAGTTAAGGAGTTTAAGATGAGGAGATAATTGTGGATATGGAGGAGGGCTCTAAGTGCCATCATGACTACCCTCATAAGATGAGGCAGAAGAAGAAACACACGGAAGAGAAGACCATGTGCAGGAGGAGGCAGAGGTTGGAGACCCAACAGTGGATTTAATAGTTGTTTTAAACTTCACTTATTCAAAATGGAGTTACAATTTGTATCTCTGTGTTAATTAAGGAGGTTGAATATTTATTCTTTTAGCCATTTTGTGAATTACTTGTTCTTTTGTAAAATGAGGTGCTCCTTTTTATTGATTTGAAGGACTACTTTATGTATTAAGGATACTATTTCTTTGACTATAATAAATACCAAAAACATTTCTTTTCTAACTAATTATTTTTAGTTTTATGGTATTTCTTTGCTCACCCAAACTTAATATTTTTTTATTTAGCTAAATCAGTCATTTCTTCTTCTTCTTCTTCTTCTTCTTCTTTTTTTCATTGATTGTTGCTCTGCTTAAAAAGACATTTTCTAGTATAAGATGACGTGAAAATGTACCTGTGTTGGGCTCGTAGGTGGCTCAGTTGGTTAAACTCTGCCTTCAGCTCAGGTCATGATTCTGGGGTCCTGGGATTGAGTCCCACATCGGGCACCCTGCTCAGCAGGGATTCTGTTTCTCCCTCTCTCTCTGCCCCTCCCCTGGTTTATGCTCTGTCTCACTCAGTCCCTCAAGTAAATAAGTAAAATATTAAAAAAAAAAAGTGTACCTGTGTTTTCCTTTAGTATAGTTATTATTTTATAAAAAAGTAAAATATTAATCTAATTAGAACTCATTTTGTTCTGATATATGAGGTAGAGAGTTGATTTGATGATTCCCCCCCCCATTTTGTTAGCTAACATCAAAAGATCAGAAATAACAGAAATAAAAGCAATGAATCACCAAAGTAGTAATCAGTAAAAGTTTATTGTGCACACATCAAAAAGGCAGCTTGTAAACTGGGAACACTAAAACCAAAACATGGAATGAGGCTCAGGGACATTTTGTTATAAAGTAGAATGGTTACTTCATATCAATTTTGGAGAACACTTGAGGTTTCACTTATGATTTCCAGAGACATAAGCAAGAGATGACCCAGGTCAAGTTAGCCTTGCAAAAGAAGCTGAATTAAGTTTTGTTTATATGACTAAGCTGGTTTTGTCTGCTCAGATAATTTTTAAGGCTTGTCTCCATTTGTTGTTGTTTTTTTAAATTTAATTTTTAGAAGACTTTATTTATTTATTTGACAGAATGAGAGAGAGCGCAAGCAGAGGGAGAGGGAGAAGCAGGCTCCCTGTTGAGCAGGGAGCCCTATGTGGTGCTCAATTCCAGGACACTGAGATCATGACCTGAGCTGAAGGCAGATGCTTAACCCACTGAGGCACCTGGACAACCTTTTTTTTTAAATTTGAGAGAGAAAGAAAGTGAGAGCAAGTGAGTATGAGCATGAGTGGGGGGAGGGGAAGAGTGAGAGAGAGAATCGCAAGTGACTCCCTACTGAATGTGGAGCCTGATGCAGGGCTCCATCCCAGGACCCTGAGATCATGACCTGAGTGAAAATCAAGAGTTGGCCACTTAACTCACTGAGCCACTGAGGTGCCCCAGTCTCATTTGTTTTTGATTTTAACACTAGTTATCTCAGTACCTTTTATTGGATAATCCATCATTTTCTCACGTATTTGAAATGCTGACTTTATCATGCACTAATTGGGTCTCTCTCCAAATTTTCTATTCTCTTCCATTAATATTTCTATCTGTGCTGATGTCAGTATTATGCTTTTTAAAAATATTATTGTAGCTTTGTAATATATTTTATTAGGGCAGGTATATTTTCTTTTTCAAAAAGGTTTTTGCAATAACATGTTTTTTTCAAGCCTAATTTTCTCTTTGAGAGTTGTTTAGCAGGGAGTCCACTATTTAAGAAAAAAGACTGCAAAGCACCTCTAAGCTTTTAGGTTATAGAATGCTATTTTATTAACTTAAATGTCTGAAGGCTATTGTCTGAAGATGATCTGTCTTGAAAAGTACGATTTCTTATATTTTCTTTTATGTCTGTCAGTAATTCTGTACCTTCATAGAACCAAGACTGCATTCATTTTTCCAAATAAGGAACATGGACAGTATCAGGAATATAATTCTGGATATAACAGTATCTCAGCATCTGTATTTCAGGAAGTGGAGCTAAATGCTGATTTCTCTAGTGGATGTTGCATTTCTAAGAGGTGGTACCTACCTCCCGTGGTTGACTCTGGAGCAGGAACTGTGAAACGGGATCCATGTAGCTCTTAAAAAAATTTTTAAATTATTTTTTTAAATTTTTATTTATTTTTTAAATTTCTTTTCAGTGTTCCAGAATTCATTGTTTATGCACCACACCCACACTCCATGCAATACGTGCCCTCCTTAATACCCACCTCCCACTTGGCTCACCCAACCTCCCACTCCCCTCCCCTCCAAAACCTTCAGTTAACTCCTCAGAGTACACAGACTCTCATGGTTCATCTCTTCCTCCGATTTCCTCCAACTTCCTTCTCCTCTCCATCTCTGCATGTCCTCCATATTATTTTGACATTAACCTTTTCAGGCATAGAGTTCACTACCAAATGAACTTTACGGCCTTGCGGGGCAAGACTTTTGTTTTCATTTGTCTTGTCTTCACCATCAGACCAGAACCATCAAATACACTTCACCTTTAAAGCTCATGCTGTGTGTATTTGGCTTAAACCTGTAGAGCTCCTCATTGTAGCTTTGGAGTCACGTGACTACTATAGGCCTTGCAGACATTTGCAGTAATATTAGATTAGTACCAATGTTCTAACATGGAAATTAGCTGGGCTTCATGAGCTGAAAGCTGGAGTTACCAGGGACTCAAAACCTATGTTCAGGGAGAATCACTGGTTTAAACATTTTCGTGTTAGAGTTTCAATGTTTAGATTTTGAATTCTTAGCCAATTATTATGTATTGGCAGTATTTATTGTGCTCAGAGCAGACAAGATGCAGAAGTAGGGTCAATGAAAAAGGACTGGGAGTTAGACACTGTTAGGTGAACTGGATGTCTATTGGTTTTCACTCTTGCTGCTGTCTGTAGCTCATGCCAGACTGGTGTGCCCAAGGGGAGGGATGGTGTTATTTATTATTATTATTTTTTTTTAGTGACCGGTGTTTTAGAAAAGGCAAATTCCTTAGTGAAATTTCCTACTGGTTTTTAAAATCATAGACATATTTTAATAGTCACATGTATCTGATTTTTAAACATCTTAAAAACCAAAGGAGATATTTACTTTGGACTACATTATAGGCTAATTACACATTTTTTTCTTTACATTTTACATAATATAGTTATTACCTCATTCCCAAAGAGGAAACTTTTGGAATCTTCAGTCTAAGAAAGGTATTATTAGCAGAGGATTTTCACCGTATGTATAAATGAGTAGAAATGTAAGAGTCCAGTCTGACCACATAGTGGTGATTTTAGTCTCTGAATTCCTCCTATTACAACATAGTTACGTATTATAAAATGAAAGTACTTACATTTCTTCCATTCTGAGACTAATTTCTTTCCCATGTTATTCACTGAACTTCGGCTACCTCCCTAAATTAAAAGAATGAAATTAAAACAATTATTTTGTTTAGCTGTAAGTGTTAAAGTAAAATGTTTCTATAAGGCTTATGGAAACAGAAATCTTACCCTGTTCCTGTTTCTAACTTTTTCTTTGTTACTGGGAGAGCACAAAGCCCTTATAGATCATCCAGTAGGTGGCAGCATCTAGTTAAAATACGCACTTTAAAAATTAGAGTCTCTGAAAGAATTTAGAGCCAGACTTATTTAGACTTGAACTTCATTTTTTTTAATTAAAAAAAATTTTTTTAGACTTGAACCTTAAATGCATATCTATAAACATACCCAAATCTCCCTTCCGCCTCTTTTCCTTTTAAAAGAAGAGAGAGAAATTCTTAGGATGAATATTCTTCCTTATCTTCCCCAGTCATTTGCTTAACCTTTTATTTATGAGTAATTTGAGGGACTTTGGGCTGGTGGTAAAATGGCAATTTACAACCAGATCTTCAGACATGAAATACATCTTAGCCCCATCTGACATCACAAAGAACCAACAGCAAAACAAATGAAAAGATCTGGGTTGTTGAGTTATGTATTTAATTTTATTGATAAGTATAAACTCAAGTGAGGCCTTGACACCAAGAAAAAGATAAAAACCATGTTAAATTGACTTTATTTTTTTACCACATTTTGACTTGGTAATCCAGAGTTAATAACCTCAACTTTAACTATTGAGATGTTGAAGTAGATAATATTGCACTTGGTAGAGAGATTTAAAGTCTTTCCACCCCATTTTGAGGGACCCCTTTTAAGTTTTTATAGAGAAATCTGGTGAAAATCAAAACTCCTTACCATACCAGGAGTTTCCCCTTAGTTTTTATCATTTCTCTGACAGATAGAATTCTGTGCTCTCTGGGGCAAAGACATCTAATGATAGAATTATTGTTCAACATCAGTGTTGTTGTTGTTGTTGTTTTTTTAAGATTTTATTTATTTGACAGAGAGAGATCACAAGTAGGCAGAGAGGCAAGCAGAGAGAGAGAGAGAGAGAGAGGGAGGAGGAAGCAGGCTCCCTGCCTAGCAGAGAGCCTGATGCAGGACTCGATCCCAGGACCCTGAGATCATGACCTGAGCTGAAGGCAGAGGCTTAACCCACTGAGCCACCCAGGCAGCTCAACATCAGTGTTTTTGATGGAATTTATTCCTTTTTCCTTTGTCACATTGGCTTCTGTGATTCCACCTCTAAATTTATAAATGCGTGTAAGCACAACACAGCAGCCTCTAATGATCTGAAAATACCTTGTGGAAATGCTTTTCTGTAAAATTCAGGTATATGCCACTTCTGCTCATGGATGTTAAGCTTGAATATTCCAAGAAAATATCGTAGTTTCTTTCAGCTCCGATTTGCAGAGGATTGAGGGAGAAAGTCAATTGTGGTAATCGGGATGGTTAAGGATTTTTTATTTTAACCTCTGTTACAGTCTTAGTGTTGCCTAGCAATGTGTTTTATATTCTCCAAAGTGGTTATTCCAAATGCTTACTGTGTTTTTAACCACCTGTTTTTGTCAAGTCCTTCACTCTGGCCTGCTTACCGTCGAGAGAAAACAACCACCCAGGTGGGACTCCCTTCCACATTTTTTCCTTCTGTCTCTAAACTGCACTCTGTTCTCCATCATCCCCTGTCTTTCTTACCATAGATTGAAGGAAGGTGCTGTTCTTCAAGGCCAAGGTCAACAACATCCCATACCTTTCACTCTGCCCCTGGTTCCTGATCCATCCATTATTCTGTGACACTCACCTAGAGCATCTGTCGGTCCTCTGTCTCCTTCCCTTCAGCTTACTATGTTTGAATCTTGTCCTAAAACAGAAAGAATCATCAAACCAGCCAAACATACAAATAAGATTTTATAAAGACTTAGTGTTGAAATTTATAAATACATTTCGTTATCTAATATTTAAATTATTATCAAGTTTTTTCTATCTTGACAAACTTATTTAATGTTTTAAAATCAATATATTTATTTATTTTTTAAAGATTTAATTTGTTTACTTGAGAGAGAGAGAGAGTGCAAGCGAAAGAGAGAGCAAGTCAGGGCGGGGAGCAGCAGAAGGAGAGAGAGAAACAGGCTGACCACTGAGCAGGGAACCCGATGCCGGGCTTGATCCCAGGACCCTGGGACCATGACCTGAGCTGAAGGCAGATGTTTAACCAACTGAACCACCCAGGAGCCCTAAAATCAATACATTTAAATACTATATGAGTTTTATTTTTGGTTAGTATTTCTTGGTTATAAAGGATTATTCTTTTAATATAGTACCAGATTTGAATGGCTGAATTTACTCAGAATTTTGAGTCTGTATTCATAAGTGAGATATGCTGTGTGTGTGTGTGTGTGTGTGTGTGTGTGTGTGTTTGCCCACATGCATATGTGTTCTGGTGTCGACGGTAGAGGTTGGGTTGGGAGGGTGTGTGTATATGCTTTGTTAGGCTACGTTAACTTCATAAAATGATTGGGGCTGGCTGTTCATTTATTTCTATGCCTTGAAATAGTTTATATAATGTGGGGATTATCTGTTCCCTAAAAACTTGAAAGATTTCACTGGAAAAACCATCTGGTTCAAATAATTTCTTGGAGGCAATTCTCTGACTCTTTTCTAAACTTCTTTCATATTTACTATTATATTTCAGTTTTCTAGTCTTCTGAGTCAATTCTGGCAATACATCCATGTCAGTGAGATTTCAAAGCATGCATTTCACCAAGACTGAACATCTTACTAATAAAATTTCATAGAGTATTTTAAAAGAAGAATTCTCTTTATTGTTTATTATGCCACATTTCTTATTTCTGATTTCATTCCTGTTTTCCTTCTCTCCTTTCTAAAAAGTTTTTTTTTTAAGTTAACTTTTTTAAAGCAGAGTTTTAGATTTACCGAGAAATTAGGACAATAGGGTAGTGATTTCACATCTACCTGCAACCAGTTTCCCCTATTATTAGTATAGTATGATACATTTGTTATAATTAATGAACCAATATTGATATATTATTATTAACTAAAGCCTACACTTTCTTTGGACTTTTAGTTTCTACCCTTTTTTTCTGTTCCACGGTGACACCCAGGATGCCACATTATATTAGTACATGCGTCCTCATATCTCCCAAGCCACACTTGGCTGTGCACTTTCTCAGACTTTTGATGACTTTGGCAGTTATGAGGAATACTCATTAAGTATCTTGTAGAATTTCCAGCAGTTGCGATTTATCCATGTTTTTCTCGTGATTTGATGAGAGTTGTATGTTCTTGGGAGGACAACTACAAAGTCCAAGTGCCATTTTCATTCCATCACATCATACTATCCACACAACTTATCACTGTGGATGTCAGCCTTGATCACCTGGCTGAGGAGGTGTTTGTCAGATTTCTCCGCTCTAAAGCTCTTCAGTTTTTCCCCTTTCCATCCTGTCTCTGGAAGAAAGTTACTATTTACAGCCCATTCTTGAAAACTGGGGAGTTATGCTTCTCCTCCTTGAAGGAGGGGTAGTTACATAAATTATTTCAAATTATTCTGCAATTATTTCTGTGAAATTATTAGAATTATTTTACTTTTGTCTATTTTTCCCATGTATTTATTCGGTCATTTCTTTATATCCATATAGACTTGTGGATATTTATTTTATACATTGGATTATAATAATCTAATATCCCTTTATTTTGCTGCTCAGATTTTTCCAGTTTTGGTCATTGGGAACTCGTTCACTTGACTCCTGTGTCCCTTTTTTGGGGGCGGCGGGGACAGAGGTAAAGGGAGCTCTATCTCAAAACCCTGAGATCATGACCTGAGCTGATTCTGAAGCCAAGATTTGTATGCTCAACTGACTGAGCCTCCCAGGGTCCACTACTACACCCCTGTGTCCCTTTGATGTACTTCCAACATTGCGAGTTTTGTTTTGTTGTTACTGAGCACTCCCTTACTTTCTGGCACTACAGGATGCACCAGACTCAGCTTGTATATTTCCTTTTTCCCCCCTCAGCTTGTGTATTTCCTATCTGAGTCCTAGAATCAGTTGTCTCTTCAGGGAGTGCTGGTTTCTCTGATTGGAGAATGATATTACAAACCAAGATCTGGTTGCTAGGTGTGCTTGTTGCTACTGGGAGTCATTGATTCTAGGCCCTCTAAGGAAGGAAATATTTGTGGGTATGCTAACCTGTTATATACCTTGTCTATAAATATTTCTATATGTAACCGTCTGTATCTATATTAAGCAAAACAAGGATTCATACTGATGTCTCCAAGTTTATTCTTTTACCACATGAATCATTCTAACCTTTTCCTCTTCCTTATCTGTAACGCCCACTCCAACGGTGTGGCTCTTGCCATTGTTTCTCCCTTCACTTGTTGCTCAATTCCAGTAGATGTGTAGTGATAGTAAAATTGTTAACCTAAGTTAACAATTAACTAAGTTGACAACTTAGTCAACTGGAGTTCTGTGCTCAGGCGCGGTCCCTGCTGCCTTGAGTCTTGCAGACTCCTCCTGTTTTTACAGACACTTAAGATGAGCACCTTTTCCTGCTACCACCCTCAGTGAGATTGTTTCAGACATTTATAATATAGTTAAATTGTTTGGTTACATTCTGCATTCCATCTTGGGATTCTCCGACATCCTAAATGATATTTTGAAATCTTTCATTCATTAAGTTTCAGTCTTTGTGTTGTGAGGCTATAGGTTGTCAAAATGCATAGTTTCATGGAACCAGCTTTAAAATATCATACAGAATAGTTTTAACACTGTGAAAAATCCCCTGTGTGAATTCCCAGTCAACTCTCCCTCCTCCCCCCACACCTCTAGATGCTTTTGACCTTTTAACCATCTCTATAGTTTGCCTTTTCCAGAATGTTACATAATTGGAACCATACAGTACATAGCCTTTTCAGATTGGGTTCTTTCACTAAGCAATATGCCTTTAAGATTCATCAATATCTTTTTGTGGCTTGATAACTGCTTTCTTTTTGTCACTGAGTAATATTTCATTCTATGGATGTACCACAGTTTGTTTATACCTTGACCTATTGAAAGACATCTTGACTGCTTCCAGTTTTTGGTGACTATGAATTAAATTGCTTTAAACATTCTATGTGGGGTTTTTTTTTTGTGGACGTAAATTTTCAGTTTACTTAGATGAATATCTAGGAGCAGCATGGCTAGAACATATGGGAAAGCTATTTAACTTTGTAAAAAACTGCCTGTCTTCCAAGTTGGCTGTACCATTTTGTATTTCCACCAGCAAAGAATGGGAGTTTCTGTTGCTTTGTGACCTCAGCAGTAGCTGGTATTATTTTCAGGATTTTAGCCATTCTAATAGGTATACAGTGGTATCTCATTGTTGTTGTTGTTTTTTTGTTTTCGTTTTTTTAAAAGATTTTATTTATTTATTTGACAGACAGAGATCACAAGTAGGCAGAGAGACCGGCAGAGAGAGAAGGGGAAGCAGGCTTCCCGCTGAGCAGGACGCTGGGATCATGACCTGAGCCAAAGGCAGAGGCTTTAACCCACTGAGCCACCCAGGCGACCCTCATTGTTGTTTTAATTTGCATTTGCATTTCCCTAATGGCAAATGATGTTGACTATCTTTTCAGGTGTTCATTTGCTCTCTGTATATTTTCTTTTGTGAGTTGTCTGTTCAGATCCTTTGCCCATTTAACAAAATTGGGTGGTTTTCTTACTGTTAAGTTTTAAGTGCTTTGTATGTTTTGGATACAAATCCTTTATCACATATGTATTTTGTAAGTATTTTCTTCCAGCCTATGGCTTGTCTTTTTGTTCTCTTTACAGTGTCTTTTGTAGAGCAGAAGTTTTTAATTTTAATAAAGTTCAATATACCAATTTTATTCTTTCATGGATCGTGCTTTTGGTGGTGTGTATGAAAACTCATCACCAAACCCAAGAGCACATGGATTTTTTTTCTCTGTGTTTTCCTTCAAAAGTTTTACAGTTTTGCATTTTACATTTAGTTGAATTAGTGTTTGTGAAAAGTATAATGTCTCTGTCCAGATTTGTCTATGTCCCTCCGTCCCTCCTAGCCTCCCTCCCTTCCTTCTTTCTTTCCTTCCTTGCTTCCTTCCTTCCTTTCTTTTTTTGCATATGGACATCCAGTTATTCCAGCCCCATATTAAAGAAATAATCCTCTCCCCATTAAATTGCCTTTGCTCTTTTGTTAAAGATCAGTTGACTATATTTTTGTGGGTCTGTTTCTGAGCTCCCTATTCTGTTCCAGAGGTCTGTTTTTTGTTTTTTTCACCAAAAACATGTGATCTTGATTACAATTAGTGTTTTCTGTTTTTAAAATTACACTTGTACATTTTTCTTTTTATATGTTCAAGAGCCAGTTTTGAATTTCTTTGCTCATTTTAGCTTTTTTAAAAATTATTTCTTTTCTTGACCTTGTTATTGTTTTCTCTAGCTTCTTCAGTTAAATTAGTTAAGCTCATTTCATTTTCTAGTAAAATATGTATCTTAGTCTGCTAGGGCTGTCATAAAAAAAAAAAAAATACCGCAGGTTGTGTGGCTTAACAAGCAGAAATTTATTTTCTCATAGCTCTGGAGGTTAGAAGTCCAAGATCAGTGTGCTGGAAAATTCTTTTTTCGGTGAGGTCTCTCTTCCCAGCTTGCAGATGTCCACCTTCTCCCTGTGTCCTCATGACCTTTTCTCTGTGCCAAGGGAAGTGGGGAAAGGGATAAAGATATCTCTGGTGTCTTTCCCTTTTCTTATAAGGCCACAAATTCTATTAGACCAGGGCCCCACCCAGCGACCTTATTTAGCTTTGATTATCTCCTTAAAGGCCCTGTCTTCAACACAGGCACACTGGAGGTTAGGGCTTCAACATATACATTTTGGGGGGATGCAGTTTGGTCTATAACAATATGATAAAAGCAGCAGTGTTATGAATTTATTTCCAAATATAGCTTTATCTCTAAAGTGCATTCTTTTGTATGTGGTGTTATCACTGTTCTTTATACATTGTTATTGTGTTCTTTTCTTTTTTTTCTTCTTATTTTCTTATTGATCTAATAGTTAATTGGAAAATTAGGGTGACTTTCCCTTGTTCTCCAGAATTTTTTATAAGCCCTATATTTTAAAAGCTAATATAGAAATAATATTGCTTTGATATTTTGAATTTATTGAAATTAGAGTCTAGTAGAATGGTTCTCAATTCTCGGGGACATTTGGATATGTGCATTTTGGGTTGGCATCATGATGTGTCATGGGGGAGGGCTTCATGTAGTTCATAGGGTTAAGAACTTCTAGATCTCGATGCTGTAGGCCAGCCATGAAGAACTATGGTATGTATGTGTGTGTGTGTGTGTTTGTGTGTGTGTGTGTATTAGTGTAAGAGAGAGAGGGAAGTAGAGAGAGAGAGAGTGAGCATGCAGAGGGTGAATTTCAGGCCCTGTCTCCCTCTAAACATGGCTCACTGCCATTGCTGCCTTGCAGCTATCACATGTAAGTGTGGAGCACTGTATGTGGAGTCTCCTTGCAGAGTTCCAGATATTTAGTGAGGCAGAGCCCACTCTGCTCTGGGTTTCCTCATTTTCTTTGGGGGTTTCAATCCAATTTTGGGATGTCATCTACCTTCAAGGGAATCTGTATCAGGGAGCAGCCTCCCACTTGGGTCACTCATGTCTACTCTAACCTTATTTCCTCTGATGCTGTTCTAGATCCTTCTTCACTGTCTGGGATGGGCTTTAGTTTCTTCCTTAGTTGGCAGGAAACAATTTAAATCCCATCCCAATGTTTCTCCTTTAAGACTTTTATTTAAAATGTGCTCGGGGGGCACCTGGGAGGCCTCTGCCTTCGGCTCAGGTTATGATCCCAGGGTCCTGGGATCAAGCCCCACATCAGGCTTCTGCTCAGTGGGGAGCCTTCTGCCTCCACTCTCTCTCTGCCTGCCTCTCCGGCTATTTGTAATCTCTGTCTGTCAGATAAATAAATAAAATCTTAAAGTGTGCTCAGTCCTTCAAACTCTGACTCTTGATCTCTGAAGAGAGATTTTTTTGGTCCTCACACAAATATTTGTAGTGAGGAGAGGAATCTTTTAAAATTTCCTATTACATTTAATTTTGATATAATTTCAGATAAAGTTTCAAGAAAAGCGCAAAGAATTTTCAAAAGCCCTTTATCCAGATTCTCTAAGTGCTAACATGTTGCCACATTCGCCTCTGTCTCTCTACATGTGTGTCCCCTCTATCTCCTTCTTCACACAAGAACACTTGCCTGTGTGCATGCGCACACACGCACAAGTCAGGAAATCAACATCGATTCACTACTATTGTCCAGTCTACAGGCTTTCTTCATATTTGGCCAATTGTCCTACTAAAATCCTTTCTATCAAGAAAAAATTGGTAGATCAAAAGAAAACTGGTCCTGTATTGCACTGCATTGTCATGTCTCTTTAGTCATTCTTTGTATTTTATGACACTGGCATTTTTGAAGACTCTAGGCTTCATGTTTTGTAGACCGTTCCCCAGTCTGGTTCGTTTCTATTTCCATAAGATTAGGTTCAGGTTATGCATTTTTGGCAGGAATCCCACTGTGTCCTCGGTGGATCCTATCAGAAAGTACGTGAGGTTGATTGTCTCATAACTGGTGAGGTGAACCTTGATCACTTGGTTAAGGTGGTGTCTGTCAGGTTTCTCCACTGTAAAGGTACTAGCTTTCCCTTTGTACTGAGTAAGTCATCTTGTGGGGAGGTACTATGAAGCTATTGTATCATTCCTCAAATTTTCACCCACTACTTTTACCATCAATGGATGATTCTTACATGAATCAGTTATTATGATGATGGTTACCCACTGACTATTTTCTAATTCCATTACTTCTTCTATAGTAATCCGTTTTGTTTTTGTTTTATTGTAAGGAAGAGTTTTCTAAAGGAGGACTTTGGAAATTCAGAAAATGCTTTTTCTTTTCTCTTGAGGAGTTAAGCTCCTGCAGTTGAATAACTGACTTTCAAAACTGTTGTCCTTAAGCTCAAAGCTGAGCTGTGAGGCCTTTTGCTCTAAGCTGTGCCCATCTTCCATCTGAGGTTCGGAGTATACAGAATACCACTGACACCACTGGTGAACAGCCACAGGATCACAAGAGGAAGTTTAGCTTAGGAAAAACCCTTAGGTGAAAATTATCTCCAAATATCACTTTGCTGTAACAGTTTTTAGTATTGCAAGGTTTCATATCCTTGTGTCTTTCTAGGTGCTTCTGTGTAAAAGTGAACAAAATTGACAATAAGAAGGAGTTATATGATCAAAAATAAGTATATTGTCACCTGAAAAGAACTTTAAACCTTTCTGTCTTTTACACAAAAGTAGCTTACTCCTCTCCCACCCAAGGCTTCCAACACTGATTTGCTAGATTAACTCATCAAAGATTATACAGGATTAACATTGTAATGTTAGTCCCAATGATGCTCCATTGTTTTGAATTCCAAGTTAGGGAACTGGAATTGATACATTTCTTTTTACCCTCAGATGTTGTATGTTTTGAATTGGGTGATATTTGTGTGTGTGGGGGGGGAATGTATCTTCTGCCAACTTCCTTTGCCTGTATCATCTTTAAGAGGGTGCTTGAACCAAGGTTTGTTTCAGAGATAGAGTCTCTTGTGTTAAGACCTAGAGACTTAGAAGGAAAGGATACTTGTTTATGTTAGCAGTTTCTTGCAGATATAGAGCATCTACATTAACTAATGGGAGAAAATAAAATCAATTACACTGAAAGAAGAAGAGTTGAAAAAAACACAATTTCCTTATTTCTTTATGGGTATTAGCCCAAGAGCACAAATCCCAAAGCTATCCCAAAAGAAAGAAAGCTAACTGCTTAGAGTCTCCTAATTTTCTCATCCAAATGTATGTTTTTATCTTAATGACCATATATCTGAAATCTTTATTTGGGGATCTAAAAGAAAAAAAAAGAAAAATACAAGGTTATTCAGTGTGCATATTCTCTGTATTATGGATGTTGGAATTTGGATACATTAACTCCAGAGAGTTAATGTGATATTTTAGGATACCCTTGTACATTCTCTTTGCATAGAAGTCCTAGGGAAATGCTTTTTGACTATCTTGATTTTCTGCTGTTTGTTTCAGCGGCTGTGTATAAAGATGATTATCATTTCTACCTGGAAGTGACATCTTAAGAAATGTGTATGTGGAGGGGATTGAGGAATATTGTGGAGAATGTTAGATCTTCCTTTTAAACAACTGTTCGTGTAGGCAACTTACTTATTTTGTGTATTAAACAAGCGATTTTTTAAATTGGTAGATCCTTGTCCCTATGAGCATGAAGACACCTTTTTCTCAGTGTTTCACACTCAAGTCCCTCCAGAAGAATATGAAAACCGTATACAGAAAGTCAATCAAGGTATGTTTTAATTTGTGTGTTTTAGCCTATTGTCACAAGAAAATACTAGCTATATGCAGAAATATTCACAGATGAAATGATCTGATGTGATTTAATCCAGAGGTAGGTAAACAAAAGTTAAGGTTCTAGATGAAACAAAATTGGTCACAAGTTAATCATTGTTGAAGTTAGTTGTTGAGGGTTTATAATACTATTCTTTCTATTTTTGGATATTTAAATTTTATATAATGAAGAGTTAAAGAAAAGCTGGCTTTTCTTAAGTAACTTAAGTAACTTAAGCTAGAAAACTAGCTTAAGCCAAAAAAAAAAAAAAAAAATTATAGAAATAATCCTGGGGGTAGACAGCTTTTTTTGATTCCCAAGAGCATATTCTGTGTTTAGTCATGAGAGGGAGACTCACTTTCAAAATTGTGGAAAAGAGGGGCACCTGGGTGGCTCAGCGGGTTAAGCCATTGCCTTCGGCTCGGGTCATGATCTCAGGGTCCTGGGATCGAGCCCCGCATCGGGCTCTCTGCTCAGCAGGGAGCCTGCTTCCTCCTCTCTCTCTGCCTGCCTCTCTGCCTGCTTGTGATCTCTCTCTGTCAAATAAATAAATAAAATCTTTAAAAAAAATTGTGGAAAAGACAACAACTGATCCAGGTTGGGTTAGGTGCCTACCGCTGGTCCAACCGACTCCTCCAACTGGGCAAGAGCTGGTGTTAATATAGGAAAGCGGCAGCTTCTACTGTTGGTCACCACCCGGGTGAAGAGGAGAGGACCTTTCTAGTGAGATGGTTCTAACCAGACAACCCAGTGTTTTTTACTACAATTAATTAATTAATTAACTAATTTATTTATATTTATTTGAGAGGGAGAGAGCACGAGAGTGAGAGAAAATGGGAGAATGAGTGGGGGAAGGGGCAGAGAGAGAAGCAGACTCCCTGTGGAGCAGGGAGCGCAACGTGGGAAGGGATCCCAGGACCCTGGGATCATCACCTGAGCTGAAGGCAGATGCGTAACCAACTGAGCCACCCAGGCGTCCCTAAGAAACTGTTTTAAATGTAGACATGAATGCATTTAATTTGAGTTATTTTAAAGTTGTATTGTTTGAATATATGAAACTTAAACTGAATGAATAAACTTCATATTTCAGCTTAAAAGACTATTACACAACTTGGATTATGGGGAAAATGTTGTATATTTTAGATTTAAGGAGGCCACTCACCAAAACTCATACTTTAACTGTTGGTAGTTGACTAAAAAATGTGACCTATTAAAAGAAATAAAATCCCAATGATAAAATACAGATTGATTTGCCTAGAAACTTGTAACTTAAATTTGAGTGAAACTTTTTTCTTACCCAAATTTATTTTTGTTTGAAAAGAATTTACATCCAGAGATCTTACCCTTTTCCTGGTTCTTTGCAGCTATTGTTATCAAAATATATTGTTTAATTATTAAATTTGAATTGAATCTTTGACAACTAGCTATAAATATACCAAATGACTAGCTCACTTAATCCTTATTGTTATACCCCCTCTTATAAAACAAAGATAACTTTTAAGTAAACCTTGTCTGGAGTGAGCTGCTGACTGTTGTTTTTCCCTTTTGGACTTTAATGTCGCAGTTTATCCTCTTTTGTAGGGTGGGAACTCCATTTGTCATTTAAGAGTTTTTAGAGCTTTAAAGAAGCAGTCACATGATCTTGTTTTAAATGCTTTAAATGTGACCACAGTGAAAACAAGCTATTTAATGTAGGGAATAAGAGTCTGTAAGTATTTTTCTTACCCTGTTTTGAGCACCCAGGGTCTGAACAACTCAGAAGTTGACTCGGGCCTCTTTTTAATCTATGCTCACTGTAAGTGTAGCTCCTTGGTCACCATGTGACACTATTATGATACCATTGACTATATTCCTTATGCTGTGCCTTTCATCCTTGTGATTTAGTCATTCCCTAACTGGAAGCTTGGATCTGTCACTGCCCTTTATGCATTTTGCCCATCTCCCCACTCTCCTCCCCTCTGGGAACCATCACTTTGTTCTCTGTATTTATAAGTATGATTCTGCCGTTTGTTTCTTTATTTATCATTTGTTTTCCTTTTTAGATTCCACCTAAGTGTGAAATCATATGGTAATTATCTTCCTCAGTCTGACTCATTTCAATTAGCATAATACCCTTTGCGTTTACCCATGCTGTCACAAATGGCAAGATCTTTCTCTTTTTCATGGTTGAGTAATATTCTAGTGTCTGTGTGTATGTGTATCACATCTTCTTTATCCATAAGAATAAATCTTCGTATGTATTAAGTTTCTGGATTTGGAATTTAGAAGTTTTTCTATATGTGCTTTTTTTTCTTATATATTTTAATGTATGCTTATATATTTCAATGCTTGCTTTATTTCTTATATATTTAATGTATGCTTAATGTAATTTTAATTTAAAATTTTAGCATAATGGACAATTGTAATCATGAAAAATTTTGAACTTTTTAAATATTAGATTTTACCTATGATGTGGGAGGAAACGAGTCATTGATCAAAGCAGAAAAGAAACATTTCTCAAATACAGAAAAGACTGAGCTCAGGGGTAAACACAGCCAGGATTTTATCAGAAGAAACATTGAGGTATGTACTTACAAGTTTAGAAATCAATATGTAAGATTAAATGAGTTATGAAATGAAAATAGTTGTGTTCATGGTCTTTAAATACTTTTTTGATCATGATATATGTATATGTAATTGAAACAGTGTATATAACTGAAGAAAAGTTCTATGGACCATTACTTCACTTCGCTATTTTTTATTCCATCCTACCTTATTTTACCCCCTTTAAAAATGCTAGCTGCTGTTTGGTACGTTTGTTTCACTACCCAGAAAGGAACCTGGTTCCTGCAGTTTGAAACACATTTGTTTAGATGATAGCTTCAGACAGTGTTTCCCAGATTTTAAATTGCATATTAGTAAAATTGGCCTTTTAAAGTAAGGAGGCTGAGTTTATAGTTGGTGTATTTAGAAATTTGCAAGGAAAATGCTCCTGGCAGAGCTGGAGAGGCCAACAGGTTGTCTGCCCCTTTCCCTCTCCAGTTAGCTGAGCCTCCAGGAAGCCCACTTGTCACTTGCCTTGATTCGCTCCTTGCGTCAAGGGCTCAGCCTTGGTCTTACAGACCCTACAGCCTGTCTTAGTATGTCCTCAAGGCAGACTAACCCAGGGCAAAAGGGCTCCTCTATTAGACCAGAATGCTGATTAATTAATGTACAGCAAGAAATGTAGGTGCAGTGGACAGAAGGCTTGTGACAAACCACCCAGGCTATTACCAGATGAGTTACTAGGTGAGTGTGAAGTTATTCACAAGAGGGGAGAGTTAAATAGTTCCTCACAGTTCAAACCTGATGCTCCTTCCACAGCTGGCATGTCATTTCCAGGCAGATTGGATTCATGGGTCAACGTGCCAATGACAGGGTTGGCCTCTGGGACTCCCGCGTTTTCTCTTCATGTCCCTCTGATCTGAAGGAAACCTTCTCCAGCTTGATCTCTTTGCACTGGCCCATGTTGATTTACTTAATTTTCCAAGAGTGGTAGTGTTTTTCTCAGAGCCAGCCCCACCATGGATTTCCCTTTTCCCTTTTTAACAATAGTAGCTGACTCTTTATTCAAAGTCCTGATATAATGGTTTGGAAACGTAAAGGCAAGTTCATTTAGGAGCGGTCAGGATGTCTGGCTTGCAAGCAGGCACCTTTGTTTTGGGTGCGATGGAAGAGCAGTTTTGAAATGGGTGATGTTGAGAAGGACAAGAAGAGTTTTGTTCAGAAGTGTGCCCAGTGCCCTACAGTGGGGAAGGGAGGGAAGCACAAGACTGGGCCAGATCTCCATGGTCTGTTTGGGCAAAACACAGGGCAGGCCCATGGATTTTCTTACTTGGATGCCACCAAGAACAAAGGCATCGCCTGGGGAGAGGAGACACCAATGGAGAATTTGGAGAATCCCAAGAAGCACATCCCTGGAACAAAACTGATCTTCGCTTGCATTAGGAAGACAGGAGCAGACTCAATTAGAAAAGGGCAGAGTCAATAGCTTCCAAGAAACCATAGTTGATCCCTGCCTTATCTATTACAAAACAAGAATGTCTCATGACTTCCTCTGTGTGTACCGTATTTCCATTGATTTCATACACCAGAACTCAGATCGTGGATGGCTGATGGAGTATTCCTTTTGGACAGTCCTCATTGAAATAAGATTGGCTTGTGGTTAAATGTATCTGATTAGCTTTTTGAACTTCTATAGTAATTCTGGTTCAGCAAGTGCTGTCACTGTTTTCCCCTTCTAGAGAGATGATTGGAATCGATTGGTAATGTTCGACTTTTCTCAGAGACGGTAAATGCCATCTCTAAACCTTGGGAGATGGGTTTTCTATTTTGATTTATATAAATGTTACGTTTATTTAAATATTGAGGAAATCCCTTTACTATCCTACAGAACAGCAATACTCAGCTGTGTTTCACGTCATGTTCATTAGCCTGGTAAAGGCAAGGGCTGAAGACAAGCTGGCATTGTCCACTTTCTCTTTTTGGTCTTACCTCTGCCAATTTAATTAAAATTCCCTGCATCTAAAATGTTGCCTTTTGCTTAATGAAAGGCATTTTCATGTGGTTTATGTGCAATATTAAATCAAGAATATTTAACGCTTTTCACATTTTATGGATGATCTATAACGTAAGAAACTTTTAGGATAGTGTGACAGGACGTGGTAGCAAACGTGTCTTCTGAATTCCTCACTAAGTCAGACGAAGTTATAATTCAGGATTGTCTTTTAAACAGCTTTTTGAAAACCTAACTGTAGAATTACCATATATGCGTGATTGGTCATGGTGCTCTTATCAATTCATTAGAAGGATTAAAGTTGAGATATATCATCGGCACAAATTTGCAAGTTATGTGATAAAGCTTCAAATAATTACAAATAAAATCACATTAAAAAAATAAGAGCAATTTCATTTGGTAGATACATGTCACATAGGAAGTGGCAAGAGCTTCTTTCCAAATATCTCAATATATTATTACATTGATAAATAAAGGGAGGTTTGCCAACTACCCATGTTTGTTTTATCTTATATTTTAAATAAAATGTTTGTTAAAATGGCTAACACGAGGGCCTGCTTAGAGCAGGAGTATCTTTGCTTGGAGCAAAAATTTGGCATCAAAGAAAACTACCTCGCAAATGAAAAATGCCTAATCTCAAAGATTTTGCCCGAGTGTATCTGTGCTATAGAAGGCTCAGTTCCCATTTTTATTTTCCTGAACTATGAATTGTCTGGAGTATTTACTATTTTTTATTAAAACATTCCGTAGTTGGCCAAGGATTCAGGGAAGCCAGTGGTTATGATGGATACAGAGAGGAAAAGGCTGATCGAACTTTTGAAGGACTTAGATGACAGAGATTCGGGGCTGCCCTGTCCTGAGGTATGTAAGCTCTAATATTCAATGACCTCTATGCTTCATCTTTTTTTTTTTTCTGTAGTTTTGATTATTTATTATTTTGGGAAGAAATTTATTTATTTGACAGAGAGCGAGCACAAGCAGAGGGAGCAGCAGGCAGAGGGAAGAGGGAAGAGGGAGAGGCAGGATCCTCACTGAGCAGGGAGCCTGATGTGGGACTTGATCCCAGGCCTCTGGGATCATGACTTGAGCTGAAGGCAGCAACTTAATTGACTGAGCCACTTAGGCGTCCCTCAACTTTTTATTTAAATTCCAGTTAATTAACTGTGTGTAATATTAGTTTCAGGTGAAGGGCTCAGTGATTCATCACTTACATACAATACCCAACACCTGTGGCTCACCGCAGCAGCTGGTGCCCTCCTTAATCCCCATCACCTGTTTAAAGATTTTATTTATTTATTTGACAGAGATCACAAGTAGGCAGAGAGGCAGGTAGAGAGAGAGAGAAGGGGAAGCAGGCTCCCCGATTTGCAGAGAGCCCGATGCGGGGCTCAATCCCAGGACCTTGGGATCATGACCTGAGCTGAAGGCAGAGGCTTTAACCCACTGAGTCACCCAGGCCCCCCCCCCCCCCATCACCTATTTAAACCACAATCCCTCCCTCAACCCTCAGTTTGTTCTCTATTGTTAAGAATCTGTTTTATGGCTTGCCTCTATCTTTTTTCCATCCCTATGTTCATTTGTTTTGTTTCTTAAATTCCACCTATGAGTGAGATCATATGGTATTTGTCTTTTTCTGAATTATTTCACTTAGTGTATGTAATACTCTCCAGCTCCATCCACTTTGCAAACCATGCCTAATCTTGTCTGGTCTTGGAAGCTAAACAGGGTTGGGCCAGTTTGGTACTTGGATGGGAGGCCTCTACACTTCTTAATTTTTATTTTTTATCATATTACTGACTTCTTATCACAAATCTGAGTACATCTTCAAATTATGGGACAATATTTAAAAAAATCCTGTTTTACAAAATGATGTTGATTGAATTTTTCAGATTTATTTTTGGCCAATTCATTATCAACTCTCAGAGGATTATGTGATGTCACTGTGAGAGTGACTACATGTTAGCAATCATAATAACCTCTACCTGAGATGTAAGAGGGCTTAGTCACTGATGACGTATCTATGTGTTTCTCTGTGTCCTTTTATTTTGGACATTTATTATTATCCCTAAGCTGGCTCCAGGATATTTTGGTGTCATCTTCAGTAACCCTAAAGAATAACATCCTGCTTCCACCTTGAGTATCCAGGTCCCTGAAGCGTCCAAGGAGGGGAATAGCATGCAGTCCGGGGTTCAAGTGTGGGGTTTATAGGGTGTGGGCTGGTCCCACGAGCAGGGAAGTGGCTTAGCATTTGCTCTTGTTTGCCTACTAAACTTCCAGCAGTATCCTTTACTTCTACAAAGAAATGCATTCTCCTGGGTATCTTGAAGCCCCTAGTCCTGTAACCTAGTTTTATTTCTGTATATTTAATAGAGGCATGATGGAGTGAAGGCTGCTGGCATCCTGCCCAGATCCCTTTTACCTGGTACCTTCTGTGCCTCCATCCCCCTACCCTGTGTCAAGGCCACATAGCTGCCTCCTTCCCTGGAGTCTGGCCTTGTGTTAAATGGGAGCCGAACAGCCTAGAGTAGCTCCCCCTCTCCATTCCCATCCCCTCCTGAGTCAAGACAGGCTTGGGTCTGTGGAGCAGTGTGTCCTCCAGAGCTTCCCCAGGGGTCAGCTGAGGCCACATCCTTGCCTGGTTGTGTTTCCCTTGTCCTTGCCTGCTTCCCTCACATGGCTTCTCCTGGGAGCGCGCCTTCAGAAAGTCACTCGAGCAAGAATCCCTGTCTCAGGTTCTACAACTAGACCGGCCTCAGATAAGTAGGTGCAGAGGGTCGTTTTTGCTGTAGGGACACAGGCTGTGTGTGAGCAACAGTACCTGTGACCAGTGGGGGAGGGCGTGCCAGGCCTCCGAGGCTCTCATTCCTCCTCAGCTGGCGGCTGAGGCTGGAAATCTCAGCCCAGGGCTGTCTGGATACTCCAATGTATCAAGAGAAGCTAGAAATTCAGATTTTCTGTGGGAAATACTTTTAATACTTTTAGATGTTGACAGCTAATTTCATTTAAAAATGTCCTGTGTAGGCAAACAAAGTTGCTACCCCACCACCCTCACCCCAAATCACAGACAAATCTACATACGTCACAGACTACAACCTTGGAAATGTTCTTTCCTGAGAAGTTGCAGGCCCAGTGGGGGCTGTGTCTAGGAATGTAGGAAAGTGTTGCTGTGTCTGGGGCTGGCGAGATTGCCTGGGGAGATCCATCCCTTGACAAGGCAGAGGATAGATAGTGAAGCCTCAGAACAGCTGGTATGTTCTCTGAAGCAGAGGCGAGAAGTAGGTAAAGCAAACTGCTAACTTCTCACAGAATCTGGAAATATTTTAGCTTTAGAATTTGTGGTAATTAATTTTATTAACAAAAGTTAAGATAACAATAAGACTTTTTTTTTTTTTTTTTTTTAAACAGTAGGACTTAAGGGACCTGCATCTCATTCCTGGTTTCATTATTAAGAAGTTAGGCAAGCTGCTAGCCATTGATTCTCTGGGTTCCAAACTGTGGCATGGTAGATCTTCCTTATGTACCCAGAAAGGATTTAACAGTGAATTTTTATTATTAAATATTGCCTTTTATGTTTTATCTTGGTTAGTATTTGTGTCTTGTCCCTCTCTTTATTTTTAACTCTCTTCTATCCTTTACTTTTATTTTTAGGTAGATTACTTACAAATACCATATAGCTGGATTTTTGTTATTGCTGTTGTCTTTGTTTCTTTATCTTTTGTTGTTATTTCCTTATTCTTAATATTTTAATGAGGATATTTAATTTATTCATTTATATTATGACTTCTGACAGTGTTTGGACCTTTTCCCCCCATCTTTTTATTTCATTGATTAGATTTATTTTGTTTTCTTTCTTTCTTTTTTTTTTTAAGATTTTATTCATTTATTTAACAGAAAGAGAAAGAGAGAGAGCACAAGCAGATGGAGCAGGAGGCAGAGGCAGAGGGAGAAGCAGGCTCCCTGCTAAGCTGAGAGTTGGATGTGGGACTCGGTCCCAGAACCCAGGGTTCATGACCCAAGCCAAAGACAGACACTCAACTGACAGAACCACCCAGGCGGGCGTCCCTAGATTTATTTAGTTTTCTTAACTTCATCTCTTTTTCCTCTCATAGTTTGAGGATTCAGTTCAGTATTTTATATCTGATCTGGTGCTGCTAACCCCCAATTTCTTAAAATACATTAAAATGTCTATATTTTTTTCAACTTCAATAATTACCCTCTAAAATCTTGTATCTTAACAAGGCAGGACCCCGGCACCATGACCCAAGCCAAAGGTAGATGGCACCCCATCTACTATAATCTTTTTATTTATTTTTTTTTAATATTGTTGGTATTTTTTTTTAAAGATTTTATTTATTTCTTTGTCATAGAGAGAGAAGCGAGAGCGAGCACAGGCAGACAGAGTGGCAGGCAGAGGCAGAGGGAGAAGCAGCCTCCCTGCCAAGCAAGGAGCCCAATGTAGGACTCGATCCCAGGACGCTGGGATCATGACCTGAGCCGAAGGCAGCCGCTTAACCAACTGAGCCACCCAGGCATCCCGCATCTACTATAATCTTAAACCATACCAAACTTCTTCAAATTCCTCAAATTTGCTATAGTCTTTGGCACTTATGTGTGTCTTTTTCTTTCTGGAGTGCTAACTCATCCTCCCATTTTTGACAAATGACTGTGCAACTAAAAGAGAGTGACTAGGGTGGTAATTACGTTTTAATTCCCCAGAACTCCTGCCCTGGGTGGTTCTTCATAGTGGCATGTTTAATTGTGAGAATGGGATAGTCTCTTGAATCTCTCTAGGATACTAAGAATTTTTAAAAGGTTTCTTTTTTTTTTTAAAGATATTTAGTTATTTTAAAAAAAGATTATTTACTTGAGACAGTGAGAATGAGAGAGAGTGAGTGAGCACAAATGGGGGAAGGCAGAGGGAGAGGAACAAGCAGACTCCCTGCTGAGGAGGGAGCCCAATGTGGGACTCAATCCCAGGACCCTGGAATGAGCTGAAGACAGATGCTTAACTGACTGAGCCACCCAGGCGCCCCTAATTTATTTTTTTAAAGTAATCTCTACACCCAGCATGGGGCTCGAACTCACAACCCGGAGATCAAGAGTTGCATGCTTCTCCTGCTGAGCCAGCCAGGAGCCCCTAGAAGATTTCTTTCTATTTGGGGAATTTACACTTGTAATGAATGGCACTCCCCAAAGCCAGCTGCCTCTACTGGCAAAATGAGTTTTGCATTGTATCTCAAATTACCCATATCTAAATCAGTGTTGAATGTGAAGGTTTGGTTGTAGACCCTTGGTTACCAGACTGAGCGCTCACGGTAAAGGAGGGTGGTGAAGAGCATTTTCTGGGTTCTGTCTTAGGGAAGCAAGACTTCTGAAAGCTACAAATTTCCCACATTAGCAAGGGTGTCTAGAAGGTGCTAGACGGAAAAACACGATACCATCTCCTACATATTTCATATAATTTCCCTCTGTGATAGAAAAATGCAAGAAACATTTATATTTCTATTGAATTTAATCTGACATTCTCTTTTATTTCCAGTGTCATTAAAAAAGAATTCCATTCAAACAAAAATTTTGGATTTATCACCCAAATATTTAGCCATTGATTCCATAGTTTCATTATTTGGTGACTCATTATTTCTCATTTAGATCATATAGTATTTATATCCCTTGTATTTAGGAAAAATTAATGGGAGTTTCTTATTTGTGACAAAATACTATTTTTTATAATGATGTATAATAACTTTCACTGCCAACTCACAAGTGTATTTAGAATGTTTATTAATATATCATATCCTTGTATGGATATACTACAATCTCTTCACTTTTCCCTATTTTTAGACATTTGGACTTTTTGTAATTATTCTTTATTCTAAATGACATGGCAAAAACATATAAGTCAGTGTTCTGGGTTGCAAGAAACAGAGATGGACTTCAGTGGAAAGAACAGAATAAATGTATTGGGAGAGTTGTATAGCCCACAGACTTGGTGGGAAGTTCAGCAGGTATCAGGGTACCCAGAAGCATGGCTATGGAAACTCCTTAGAAACAGGCTGGTTAGGGGTTGTGTCATAGCCACCAGTCACCCCCACTAGATGATTGCTGCTACCAGTACTGGTAAACCCAAGATTACTGCTATCGCCATTAATTATGGTTTCACTTCCCCTGCGTCTTTGTATCTCTTTCCCTCAAGAGTCAAAAGTCCAGGGTGTTGACTTCTGACTGGCTAATTCTGGGTCATTTGCTTGTCTTCCTGATGCCAAGGGTAGGCAGAAGAGGTGTCTGTTGGGGACCTGTTTCCTACTAAGGCTCATGCAGTGTTTGGTTTTAATGAAACAGGAAGGGAGATTGGATGCTGGGGTTAGGGCGAGACATGTAATTCGTACTGCGTGAGTTTTTGCATGTATCTCTTGTGGTTACCGCTTTGGGATTGATTTCTGGTATTAGAGTCATGGAACCAAAGTGTATGAAATTTTTAAACTTCCTTGCCCTCCATTTGCCCTTTTATTCTTAGTGTTTTCATGATTCTTCTGTCCTTGTGCTACATGTTTCTCTGGGTAACCTCATCCATTCCCATGGTTCAAGGTTTTAAGCCGTCATAGAGATGTGGGTGAGTCCATAATACTTATTTCCAATCTAGGTCTCTATCTTGAACTTCAAATATATTTAACTACCTAACATAATCTGTGGATATCCTAGGGACATCTGTGAATATCAAAAGTTCCCAAACAGAATTCATTTTCCTCCTTGAACCTATTATGTCTTCTATATTCCCTCACTTGGTCAATATGACCACTATACCCCTAGTTCTCAGAATCCAGGTTTTGTTTTTTATCTTTGATCCTTGCTCCTCCTTTCACTCTTCCATCAAATTATCTCCAGATTTTGTAAATTCTATTCCCTAATTATCTCTGGTATCTGTCCTGTGTTCTGTATTCCTTCTTTCAGGTGCTCATCACTTTAGTTCTAGATTATGGCTTCTGCTTTTTTTAAATTTAAAGATTTATTTATTTGAGAGAGAAAGAGAGCTCATGCATGTGAATGTGAGTGGGGGGAGCAACAGAGGGGGAGAGAGAGAGAGAGAATCCTTGAGCAGACTCCCCGACACTTGATCCCAGGACCCTGAGACCATGACCTGAGCCCAAATCAAGAATTGGCTGCCCAACTGACTGAGCCACCCAGGTGCCTGGACTTTTGTATCTTAACTGGATTTTCTGCTTCCAGTCTTGTCTTCACCAGCTCCAGTTTTAAAGATTTAGAGTGAGAAAGAGCATGCATGTGTGCACAGGGGGAGGAGTAGAGGGAAGAGGGACAAGCTGATTCTGTGCTGAGCACAGAGCCCAACATGGGGCTCGATCCCACCACACTGAGACCATGACCTGAGCTGAAATCAAGAGTCCAGAGCTTAACCAACTGGGCCACCAGGCACCCCACCAGCCCGTTTTAAAATGCATAGCCAATCATGTTGCTTCCTTGATTAAGATGTGATGAAGATTGATTATTTCCTCCAGGAAGCCTTCTCCAACCACATTATCTCTCTGCTCCCTCATGTCCACAAAGGTTTTTGACCCTTACTGATCCCCATGGCACCTTGGGCTCACCAGCACTCTTCATACCTTGTTAAAATCTTTGCTGCCGAAAGACTGAGAACTCCTTGAGAGCAAAGCTTATGAGATTCTTACTGAATGACCAGTGCCCAGTGTAATGCCTATGGATGGTGGGTGCTCAGTACAAGATTTCTGAATGAACGTTATGAATGCGCTTTAACCCATTATTAAACAAGTATTCATTGAATAAGGAATTAGATGACCAGTTAAACTCATGGACACAAACAACTGTGTTTATAGATCCTATGTTACCTTTCAGGGACAGATCTTGAAAATACCATGTCCATTATGGGGGAAACATGATTTCTTCCTATTCAACATATCAGAAACCACTTTTTCAAAGTGGAGAAATGAGCATGCTGTAAGAACCAAACTGCGAGGCTAAGAGATTTATTCCACAGGGAAAACCCCTACAAAATGTAGGATATACTTTATACAGATTTGGCAGATAATGAAACCATACATCATTTAATTTTTTTCTTTCCCTATCCCAATATTAATTTTGTGGGTTATTTATTTATTTATTTATTTATTTATTTTGGTATTGTTTTGGTGTGTGTGTGTGATGAGCATTGCTGTAGTAGTCTGAAAGGTATATTTTGGAAAGAAAAAAACATAGCATGGGAATGACTTGGTGACACTTGCTCGTTTCCTCTTAGGGCGATCAGTCTGGCTGGCTGGTTCCAGGAGAAGGATACACACTTGCAACCACCCAGCACCAGCAACTTGCTGAAATTGACTCAAAGCTCCAAGAACTTTCTGCAGCCTCACCAACAACTTGCAGCATTTCTCCAAGACTTGAAAACCAGAGTGATCAGGTAGATTTAACTTAAGAGCACACAGATTGTTCAGGTTTGTGTGCTAAAGCTAGTTCACAGGATTTGACAATCTGCTTGTTAATTAAAGAGGTTTCTTCCCAAATGTTTTTTCCATGACTACGAACTCAGTGATAGTAAGTTCCATAAGTGTGTGTGTTGTGTGTATTTTTCTTTGGTGACTTCACTTCCTCTTCATTTTCCTTTCAGTTGGTAATTTGCTGGGAGGGGTCACTTGGGAAATATTTGTTTTGATGTTGTTATGTCTTTCTGATTTAAGCTAATTCTTGATCACGATCAGAAGACAGGCTAGGGAAGAAAATTGATAAAGCACTCATTTGTCCTACAAGAGCGTTACTTCTCTCTCAGTTCCTCTGGTTCTAGGTATCAGCAATGGCAGCTGCTTGTCCCTTATGCTACCAGATTCTTCTTTTAATTTAACATCAAGCAGTGAAGCTCATTCCGCTGATGACTTCTCTCCTATGAGGATTTTGAAATGAATGTGTTTCCTCTCTTGCTAGCTCTCTCAAAGAATTGTTTACAATTTTCTCTGTGTAGAAAAACAGAAGAGTAACAGCAGCTTTGTAAAAGTAAAATTCTGTGTCTCACCCCTCAATGCCTCATAGGATCTAGTTTGGGGTCCAGTGGTAGTTTTCACTCAAAGAGAAGACGGCTGGTCTTTTGTTATTCTACCTCTACCAGTTTTGTAGACAGTTCACCAAATCATTTTCTGTACAGTCTTAGATGCACGTGACTTTTTCAGTCCTAAAAAAGACTTAAAAATTAATATTCTATAGGTAGTAATTCTGCTTTATAGGGAGTCTCGAAGCCATGAAGCGAAGTTTGAAGATCTGGCTTTGGGCCAGTTGAAACTGCTTCAAGGGAAAAGAGGAGCATTAAGATATTCTAAAGCAAGTTTGGTCGCTGGCAAAACCTGTCTGGAGCCATGTTGGCTTCCTTAGCTTATGTGTGCAAGGGCCAGGCACAGCTGCTGCTGAGCCCTCTACGCAGCAGGGGTGGCGGTCGTCGAAACCACTTGTTTCTGGACTGGGATAGGAGTTCTTGGGAAAGAGAGACTCGGAATCTCTGGCCCCACCCAAATGTATCCCAGGACTCTGACACCAGTTATACCACTCGTTTATTTATGTTCCTGGGTGTCATTTCCCAAAAGCAGGAATCCGAGATGGGGAAATAAAATTGCTCAGGGATGCTTTTTGTTCTTTTTTGTGTTCTAGCTGATTTTATTGCGGTTGTTGGTGTTACTGGACTTCAAGGGTAGTTGAGATCTCAAAGCCGAGTAATGATCCTAAAGTTAAAAAAAAAAAATACCTTTTCCGTGGTAGTCAAATGTTATTCTTTAAGGAGAGATGGAGGATTTAGAGATTTGTTTAGCTACTAGGGCTTAGATAAAGTGACTCTGGTAAGATTCTGTCATCATCATTTAAGTCACATTTTCAGAGTTCACATTTATAGTTCAGAAAAATATTTAAAAAATACTAAAAGGGAAAACCAGTGTATTACTTAGGTGTCACATACTGACATTTTATGTTTTTATGTGAAACAACATATGGGTAGAGAGAAAAGAGAAAACTGCATTTTGGGACTCCCATTGGATGCAGAAACAGAAATGTAACATCATAGCTGATGAAAAGAAATAATTAATGATTCTTGCATGCAAAAAAAAAAAATGTCTTTGAGCTTTTGTTCATTTTCCTCTTGGCATTTCCTCATTTCTAACTAAAACCAGCATTGCACATTAAATTTTCAAGCCAGAAATGCTAACATGGCAAATTATTTTGCAGATATTATTTTTGGATTGGAATCCTTTCTGGATAAATATACTGAAAAGTATCGTGGTTAAACCCTGCGTATCTGTGCAGTTGATGAATGGGCTCCAATCTGTTGCTGAACCACAAATATTCATGGTGCTTATTCACATGATTTTTATTTTTAACCCTTCTGCAAACCATTAACTCATCAGTAATTTTTCCTCCACGATCCTTATGAAAGAATGTCTTTCAAGTGGAATATGAATTCTGTTTTTCAGCAAATTGGTTCCGCAATATTCATCAAGTGCTCCCTGTGTAGGAATTGTAGGGGACTGACCAAAAAGGCAGGCGAATGTGGAACTGTGGAGTCAAAAAGCCTCGCTTCGCGCTCTGGCTCCTCCACTTCCTAGCTCTGAGGCCTTGGGCATTAATCAGAAGCGCCCGGAGTCCTAGTTTCCTTGTCTGTGCAGTAGTAATAATAATATCATTCTTTAGGGCTCTTTTATTTTTTTATTTTTTATTTTTTTAATTTCTTTTCAGCATAACAGAATTTATTGTTTTTGCACCACACCCAGTGCTCCATGCAATACGTGCCCTCCTTAATACCCTCCACCTGGTTCCCCAAACCTCCCCCCCCCCTTCAAAACCCTCAGATTGTTTAGGGCTCTTTTAAAGGGTGGATAAGTTGATTGTGTAAAGTACTCAGCACTGTGTCTGACACAAAACTCAACCGATGATGTTATTATAATAATAATAAGCGACTTAAGGAACACCTTTTCTTTCTTTATTTACACATAGATAACTGTGGTACATGTCCACATAGATGAGCACTATAGAAAGCTCTAGAAGCAAAGTGCTGTGCTGCTACTGGGAAGAGAGAGAAAGCACACCAGAAAGAATATCAAGAAAGTCCAGTTGCACAGTGAGGGAGAGGAGAAGGAAGAGAAACTAGTGAATGAGGCAGAAAGGGCCAGAGGTCCAGAGGAGATTGCCATTATACAGCATGAGGTTGAGAACTGGTAGCGTGCATGGCAAATTTGGCTCACATATGGGTTTCCTTTAGCCCACAGAGGGTTTACAAATTTTTTTAAAGATTTATTTATTTATTTATTTGACAGAGGGAGAGAGAGATCACAAGCAGGCAGAGGTGGTGGGGGGGAAGCAGGCTCCCTGCTGAGCAGGGAGCCCGATGCGGGACTCGATTCCAGGACTCTGGGATCATGACCTGAGCTGAAGGTAGAGGCTTAACCCACTGAGCCACCCAGGCGCCCCTACATTTTTTTTTTTTAAGCCAACATTTCAGAATTGGGTGAATTCATATAAACGTCTATACTTCTAGTTTTTCTTGAGAAATGAGAGAATCCAGCATATTTAACCTGAATCCTTGCTTGGCAGCATACAGGATTGCTCTGAGAGGCAACTGCGGCTTTCTGTGGAGCACAGATCGTCCCGTTAGCCACAGTTTTCACGACTCCATGTCGTATTATAGGCCCCGAGGCCTCCTGCATACACTGAGGTCACTTTCCCAGCCCCTGTGCAGGCCGTCAAAATATGGTTGAATGCCTGCTTGTTTCATCGAAGAGGCTGTGGTGGCTGACATCAATTGTCCAGATCGGTACGTGCCTTCATCTCCAACCTCCAAGCAGCTTGTAGCACCCGGGAGGGTAGTTGTGGAGTGACCTTACAGTGAAAGAAGTACCACAATATGGAAACCGATCTTACCAAGAGTAGAGAAAGTATGTCCTGGAGGGGAGGAGCACAGAGAAAGGTTATTTGCTGAAGGCATGATATTTTAAAAAATTCCTTTGGAGATTTATTTTGTTTTGTTTTGTTTTAATTTTGGTTAAGAAAACAGTTTCCCAAACAAGTTGAAATGTGTAGAATTTCTGACTTACCAACAATGGCAGCTATAAGGAGCCACAGGAGTAGGTACGTGAGCGTAGGAGGATAAACGTACTCCAGTCAAAATAATTTGAGGGGCTCCAGAAATGTGACTCAGGGATTAAGGAAGTCGTTGTGAAAGGAACAGTTAAGAAATCTTCTTTTCCTCTTGAGCTTGCTGATTAGGATATTCTCAGAGGATACCCTGGCCTGGCTCTTAAGTTTATGGCAATATTTTCAAAGCAGAATTTGGTTTTCATGTATCTGATTTCCTTAGTGTAAAACAAAGTATGTGGTCACATTCAGAAGGAAGAATGGCATATTACTACTACTGCTGTAATGTGAATAATATCACGTGGGTGCCATTTTTACATCTGGTTTTTATTTTCATTTCATCTTAGCAAAAGGGAACTAATTGAAGCAATTTTTTTCTTAAGATCTGTGGTTTAACTGTGTGTACCTATCCATCTCCATCTCCTAACCCTCCAACAAATCAGTTAGTTCTTTCCTTATATTGTAAATCCCACCATAAAATTGACTGATGTTCTATAATTTAGTCTCCATATTTTTTTGTAGCTGTCTTGGATTCCAGCTTTCTCCAGAAATATCTAAGAAATAGGAGTTACGTGGGTATTTAGTTTCTTAAGTCCTTAGCAACTGAATTCAATCATAAATTCTATTCAGTTTGGCTCTTGTAAAGAAGTATAATTTATTCATGTCTCATGCAATCTGTCTTACTAAATCTAGAATTACAGTTCATGGTTAGATTTTTTTTTCCCTGTTGGGAGAGGGTCTTCCAATTGTCCTCATTGACAAGAGGCATTTCTCTGTCCCTAAACCAGCTAGTTTAACTGAACATAAAGGCCTCCCTTAATTTGATTTATTTATTTTTTTTGTTCTTAAAATGTTGATTCAGTTTTACACATTTTGGTAAGACCAACAAAAAATTAATGCATGTTTGATTGATGAAAACTGTAGTTGTATTCATCTTTTTTCTTGCCAAGAACATACTGTTGCTGACATCAACAATTAACTGTTTTTTTTAATTTTTTTTTGCTTCTTCCTGTTTCAACATTTGCTAAAGCTGAGGAAATAGAAAATGTTATTTGACATGTAATCCTGAAAGATGTTTCACAGTTAGGTTCAGAGATTTGCAGAGTCCCGATGATGGCCAAGTAGTCTACTTGATGTCAGACTACTCAATACACTGGTTGAGGGCAGGAAACTGGGAATTTTTTATGTATGCTAGGCATAAACACAGAAATCTTATTGACCATTGGCTCATTTTCAAAAACTATAGATGGGGGCGCCTGGGTGGCTCACTGGGTTAAGCCGCTGCCTTCGGCTCAGGTCATGATCTCGGAGTCCTGGGATCGAGCCCCGCGTCGGGCTCTCTGCTCAGCAGGGAGCCTGCTTCCTCCTCTCTCTCTGCCTGCCTCTCTGCCTGCTTGTGATCTCTCTGTCAAATAAATAAATAAAATCTTTAAAAAAAAAAAACTATAGATGTATGCTATAAAAGCATGGATTTTTGGATTGAGGAATAAACAAGAAGTTGCTTTGAAGGTCATTGCTAACCTGTCCAACATTCCCAAATAAATCTGGGGAATTCCTCTTGCCTCTTATGTTTTACGGACTACTTAAAGTTTAAAGATTTTTATTTATTTATTTATTTGACAGAGATTACAAGTAGGCAGAGAGGCAGGCAGAGAAAGAGGAGGAAGCAGGCTCCCTGCTGAGCAGAGAGCCTGATGCAGGACTTGACTCCAGGACCCTGAGTTCATGACCTGAGCCAAAGGCAGAGGCTTAACCCACTGAGCCACCCAGGCGCCCCTACTTTAAAGTTTATATTTATATTTCTTTATTTTTCTTCGTTAAGTCTCCTGTGTAGTCAAGGCTTCTTTCTTTTCATGGCAATATTCTAAAATGGTAAAAACAATTTGGCCAAAAGACTTTTTTCCTTCCTTCTCATACTGCCTGGCAAATGACCCATCTGATGACAGAAAAATAGCGATGACCTTTTGAAAAGCATAGCTTTTGTTTGAAAACATGGGGCACATTGGCTTTGTTTAGGCAGGTTTGTATTTTCCTGTTTAGCTAGCTTCAAAGACCCCTGTTGGCTCAGTCAACACCACAGATATTTTTCTAAGGTTGAACTTGGAATCCTTCGCAGTCAATTAGTCAAATCAACAAATATCTATTGACCTCAAGGACAATTCTCTTCTGGTGGCTTCTTGGGTATTCCCGTGTATATCACAGAGAGCTTTTCCTGAACTGAATTTTACTTTTACTGAATAAAAGCATTCCTATATGCCTCAGAAACACAGAAACCATATGGCCGGTCAGATAATCTGCTCAAACATTACTACCCTAGGAAATCAAGATATTTCCTGAGGATCATGAAAACAGATAGTACTGGATGGCACTTTGATGTGACAACAGAAACTCTCTTGGTACCACAAGAGCTTCTTGAATATGGTGCCAGTGGGAAATTTTTGTCAGAATCAGTGATTACCTTTTTTTGCTCCCTCATGGCCTTTCTTTCCTTGCATGCTGTCCTTCAAATATTTGAACTGTATGGTTATGCTATCAGATCACGACTGAGGAAGGATGTTACATATCCTTGGGTTCAGCTGTAGAGAATTACACACTCGTAAGCTATGAGAGTTGGAAGAAATTTCTTTCGGAAGAAATTGAGACCCAGAAAGAGAAAGTGACTTGCTTAAACTATAACTGGTTACACCAGTAGAACTGGGGCTAACATCTAAGCATTGGGCCAGTACCTTTGGGTACAGAGAGTCACTTTGTCAGAGCAGAACAGAAATAGTCTTGGTAGAATAATATTTCTGTTTTCCTAAAAATAAAATATTACTTCTGCTTATGGAATAAATACATGGTTATTATAGAAAATTTAGGAAATACAAAAACATCTAAGAAAAATAAGATGAAAGAGTCAAGATTTTTACCGTCAAGTTGAATTTCCTTCCAGTCTACTTCTCTACAAATACACACACACACACTCACACACTCACACACACACACACACCAGTCTACCAGTTAAGAGTTTTGGGCGAGAAAGAGAAAAGCACCTAGCTTGGATTTTGAAGATAAGTAAATGAAGGAACTATTAATAGATTTAAAGGAACCAGTAAGGGATGTTGGGACACCTAGGGACTAGCAACATTGAGTAGGGGGAAGAAGTGTATTGGAGCTCAGGGAAAGCTGGAGCTGTGGGAGAAGAACCAGCAATCCAAAATTGTAATCATAGAAGGTGTGGGCAAAGATTTACCAACCTTTCCCCCTTTGGCATGAGAATTTGAACGGTAGTTAACTTCCTTACTGTTTCCCTGGCAGTCTGATGAAGGTTGGAATGTTGCCAAGGGTTAGGAATCAACTTTGCCTATGCTAAAAATGACCCCAGGACTGGGAGAATTATGAAGACCTGGTGGGGAAGCCATACCTTGGGTCTAAGTGCAGTGATTACAGAGACTGGCCTGTCCCTTTCCAGGACCCTGTGGGGGAGTGCCTGTGGCATCATTTCCAGAGATGATGTTCTTATGAGATAAGAAGCTTTTAAACCAGGGTAGCTTCCTTGCCCCTTGCACCTGAACTGCCATGGCATGGCCTGTAACAGAAACTCCCGCTGAGGAGGGAGTCCTGACACTGCCCTGCTATGTTTCATGTCCAAGTTTCTTCTCAATAACTTCTCTCTACATGTGGCCTCTGTCTTTGAGCATGAATATTCAGTTGAATCTAAGAAAACTCTCCTGTTGGGCACCTGATGGGATATGTTGCTGCCAAAACCATCATGCCAAAATAGTGAGGAGAATGGGAAAATACTGCCAGCTCTCTCTTCTCCCGCCCTCCAGTCTCTCACCACATTGATTAAACCTAACCACAAAACAGAGGTCAAGGGGAAAGAGTCCCATTGTACTAGCTTATGTCAGGTGCTTCCTATAGTTTGTTAGTTTATCATTCTCCTGTTGATGGACATTCACCTGTTATGCATAAAGCTGCTATGAACATGTGTGCACGGGGCTTTAGTCATGTTTCCATTTCTCCTGGATAGATTCATGGGAGTGGAATTGCTGGGTCCTAGGATAGACAGTGTCGAACTTTTCAAGAAACCACCAAACAATTTTCCAAAGTGGTTGTACCATCGTATACTTCCACTAATAACACCTGAGAATTCCTTTTGGTCCACACCTTTATAATATTTGGTGTTAACAGTTGTTTTCATCTGGGCCATTTTAGTGGCTGTGTAGTGATATCTTGTGATTTTAATTTACATTTCCCTGATGACTTACTGATGTTAGGACTTCTTCATGTGCTTGTTTGTCATTCACATATCTTTTATGAAGTATCTATTCAAGTCATTTTAAGTCATTTTTAAAGCTAGATTTTTTTTTTTTAGTATTTCTTATTTATTATTGAATTGTGTGAGTCCCTTACATATTATGAATACAAGTCCTTTGACAGATTTGTATGTTTTAATACTTTACTGTCAGTCTGTGGATTGCCTTAATGGTGGCTTTGAATAAGCAAAATTTAATGTATTGATGAAGTCTGATTTAGAAATGGTTTTCTTTCTATGTCTTTTCTTTGCCTACTCAAAGATTAAAAAACAAATCATAGTTGTAAATTATTAAAATGCCATCCCTTTTAAAAAAATGATTTCCATTTTGAAATGAAATCCAGTTTGGATGCTTTTCATTTCCCTACATTTTATTGACTGAATGTTTGTGTCCACTCAAAATTCATATGTTGAAATCTAATCCCCAGTGTAATGGTATTTGGAGGTCACGACTTTGGGATGTGATTAGATCATGACGGTAGGGCCCTCATGAACGGGATTAGTGCCCTTTTAAAAAAGACCCAGAAAGCTCCTTTGTCCTTTTTGCCATGTGAGGAGCCAGCAAAGAAGATGGTCATCTAGGAGCCAGGAAGCAAACCCTTCCCAGACACCAAGTCTGCCAGTGCATTGATCTTGGATTCCCAAGCTCCCAGAACTACATTTTTTTTTGTTTAGAAGCCACTCAGGATGTGGGCTTCTGTGTGTCTCTACTGTGGATCCTATTTCATAGTAGGGACATGTCTGTGAAAGTTCATGAGATCCTGGATGCTTAAAGATGCAGAGGGACCTTCATACCATCTTTTCCACATGTCTCCCTAACATTAGGTTTCCTTCTTAAAAATATTCCTGATAATTAATTTACCCTCTGGGTGCTTCTAGGCATCGAAGCTACCAGAAATGAGTCACCTTTTGGGGAATACAAAATGTAAAAAATCGCTTCTTGAAATTAATAGTTTCTTCCAGTATAATTTTACACAATGTAAATTTCATTGAAACATTAGTGTGATCAGAGTTCTGAGAACCAAATCACAGTTGACTTTTGAACAATGTGGGGGTGAGGGGCACTGACCCCTCCCTCCATGAAGTTGAAAAACCTCTGTGTTACTTTCAACTTCCTGGAAGCTTAACTGCTGATAGCTCACTGTTGGACTGGAAGCCTTCCCAATAATATAAAGAATTGATTAACACACATTTTGAATGCTCTATGTATCATGTACTGCCTTCTTACAATAAAGTAAGGTGGAGGAAAGGAAATCATAGGGAAGAGAAAATATGTTTATAGGTCTTGTACTCTATTTGTTGAAAAATAATCTGCATGAAAGTGGACTGAGCAGCTCATACTCATGCTGTTCAAGGCTTAGCTGTACAGTCCATGGACTAGGGTCCATCCGGCTTCAGGAGTATAGTGATTGGGATCAGTCATGATCCCAGTCTGAGCAGCAGAAGTATGGTTAATACAGTGAGGAACAGATGGTGTGATCAAGAGACCATCTTCCCTTCTTAAGCATGTCAGGGAACATTTCACCAGGGAAATACACCTGTGCTCAGACAGAGTAGGACTGTTCATGAGGAGCTGGAAGAAAGAGGCATGGAGAGGTGGAGAATGAGGAGGAGTGAATATTGCCATGCCTTTGGGTGTGAGACCCCAGCAGTGGGAGAGGAGACTGAGGAGCTAGTCCAGGCACAGCCCAGGATTGGGTGAGGACTTTGCACCTTGCTCCGTGGCTTCTCTGCAGAGGCTGGAGTGCATGGGGAGACTGGTGGTACCCAGGTCAGTGAAGAGGCTTGAGCAGTTGCTTAAGGTGACAGTTCTCAAATATTCAAGTAGTTGTGCTTCAGGCTGTTAGTCCCTCCAGTAGAATTTTGTCCAGTGTTGGGGTAGGACCTTTGAAGATTTTCCCAGGCTCTGTTGGTAAGTCTAAAGCACCCCAGGTTTTGAAAACCACTGGTTCAGAGGAATGACGAGGGAGTGAGAAGGAGAGGAGGTCCTTGATTAAGAGGTACTAGAAAGTGAGATGGCGACTCCTCTTGGTGAGCAACCATCTGTAGGGCATGAGAATGTGGGAGGATTCTGGTTTGAGCAAGTTCAAACATGACATCAGTGTCAGGCTCCTGCATGGCAACAGGGAGTAGCAGATCTATGGGAGTAAAGTGGGAGGTTTAGCTGTAGATAGAAGGCCAACTTACTGTCAAGAAATACCCATTTTTATCACCTAGAAATAACATTAACTTTGGGAGGTTATGGTTCTGTCCATTCAAATATTGCTGATAATAGTGAAATACTTTCACCTTGTCGTTCATATTCTTTTCAAAGGGCGTATTTTACTCACATTTGTTAGGCACTAAGATTTGTTGCATGCCAGTGACGTAGTGTGATGACTTTTAGGCTAGATGTTATTATCGTTCTGCAGACATGGAACTGAAGCTCAGAGAGGTTAGTTGATTTCCCTAAGGTCATTTTAGTCAGGAACCAGGTAGAGTCAGGATTCAAAACTCCTGACTTTGCCAAGGCCAGTTTGTCCTTGAACCTCGGTCTCTCATAGCCAGAATGGTGGGATTTTTTCCCCTGTCATTTATATATGGTAAATGTGGCATCCAGGCAAAGTGTGATTTGCCCAAGAACTTAAGCTGGTAAGTACAGAACGGAGGTGAGAGTCCAGGTGCCGCTTCCCAGCCACTGCTCTTTTCACTTGAACTTCTTGCTTTCCAGATGACTGAGTTTATTTTCCTACTTGTTTCATGTACAGTTGGACCTTTCCCTCTCAAATGGCAAGAGTTAAGAGAATTATGAATGTCATTTTGAAGGACAGAAACACCATCTGAGAAGCAAAACTAACTTTCAAAGCTCATTTGTTTTGGAGCAATGTATGACGGTACATTTTCAGCCTGTGCATGAATTTTTTTTTTTTAATTAGGAACCTGACTTTCATGATGATGATAGAAACATGGAAATAACTCCAGGAGAAAAGGTGCTTCGGAATACCAAAGAGCAACGGGATCAGCAAAACCGGCTGAGGGAGATAGATGACAGACTGAGGAAACTGAAGGAAAATGTGGTAAGTCTTTTTAATTTCAATTTTAATTGTTGCCAGCAATTGTCTTAAAAAAAGCTTCCAGTTTCCTTGGACTGTTTTATGACTGGTTTTATATTTGTTAAGTCTGTCAAGAAAACTGACATGGGAATTTGTCACAATTTGAGTAAAAATATGATTCATAGAACTTAATGTAATATTATACATACTTTATGTGATGTAATAAACCTGTGAAATACTACGTGAGGTCAGAATAATGATCCACACACCTAATATTCTGTACCTGATGGTGACATAAATGTTTTTTTTTAATGGAAAAAAAATTGGTAGTCATTCTCCATAAAATCATCTTTATATATTGAACGTAGAGCTTAAATTCTGTTCGTATTTCATAATATATTGTTACTCAATTTAAATATGTTCTAAATCTTTCTTGTGCCTATCTCATGTTTTAAGAGCTTGTCATGTAAAAATATTATTGCTGATGAGAGAAAACTCTTAAATCAACTAAATTGTGAGCTGGTTGATATTCTGATCCTATCAGAAAGTCTCCATAATGTTATGATTTTCCAGCTACCCAGAGGATGCTTCCAGCTGAATCCTTGGCTTTTACCTAAAATGAAACATGACAAGGCTCAACTTATGACTCTCCCTACATCCTCTCTCCCAGGGCTGGTCTTGTCACAAATGCCAGCAGCACCTCCTTTCTGTCTCCTACTAAATCCTATTATCTTGGGTGATCTTCAAGCCTCATTAAGTTTTAACCACTATGGCTAATTTGCTGTCATATCTTGCCAGCGTTCTTTATGACTCTGAAAATCTTCTCTCTTTTGTCATGGCGTGTATCACCCTTCTGTCAGCATTGTCACCTCCTGTCTAGCCACTTAAACCTGGTCAGTCGCTTCTCTCATTATTCCATTTTATATGCTGTTGCATGGGTGTAAGCATCAGGTAAGTGATTTTGATTAAATTCTGATCTCCTTAGAGCTCTCCCAGAGCGTGCACTGATCCCGATGGAGATTTCCCCCACTCTGCTCATGTGCAGCTGAATTGCTCTGAACCATTCGCCAGCCATGGACAGCAGCCCTGACTCAGAGCCTAGAGGGTAGGCAGGTTACCTCATAAGGGCCAGAGAGCAGATTGAAGGGGACCGAATGCATTGTGCTTCTCTTTAACATTCATTTTTATTTACTTTTCATGGGAAATGAAATGAGAATTATATCAGGGACTAATCCATTTTTATCTTCTGAGGGATTTTTTTCTCCTTGGGGCTATTGATACAGGGAAGAAGTAGAGGAAGTAAGAATGGTTAGGGAGTGTAAAGAGGCTCTTGGCCAATAGTTGTGGTGGTAGTGATGGGGCACTGCCAACTTGGTAAATACGGTGTTTGTGGCTTGACTGGTTTTGAAAACCCTGGGTACTTCTCATCCCATACCTGCCAATCCAAGGCAGGCAAAGCCTGTCATTCTCCATATTTCAGCTCTCCTGATTTCTGACCATTTGTCATATGCCTTGGACATATATCCATTATTTTCTGCTATGTCTCTACTCTTATGTAATTCTGGATGCAAAACCTGGATCCTTTAGGAAATCTTACATTTTTTTTCCAGTGTCATGTGAAAGTTGGCTAGACTCACAGAGATATGGTAAATATCAAGAGTTGGTTGTTACCTAAGTGGAAAAGAATAATACGCGTAAGTAGAGAAGAGCAAGTACTGTGCGCCAACGTTAGCAGGCACTGGTCCAAGTATATTATAACTTACTATGTAGTCTTTATTAGCACTCTTGAGGTCAATATTACTATCCTCGCTTTCCACATGAGGAAATAGAAGTTGAGTAAATTACTCAAGCAAATGTAGCTACTAAGTGGAAGAGACAGGATCCAAATGATCATCTTTTTTAAAAAAAGATTTATTTATTTATTTGACAGAGATCACAAGTAGGCAGAGAGGCAGGCAGAGAGAGAAGGGGAAGCAGGCTCCCCCCTGAGCAGAGAGCCTGACGTGGGGCTTGATCCCAGGACCCTGAGACCATGACCTGAGCTGAAGGCAGAGGTTCAGCCCACTGAGCCACCCAGTCACCCCTAAATGATCATCTTTTAACAACTATTGTTTTACAGTCAGCATTTGCAGAAACTGGTATGATAAAGGTGTATGAGTACTGATCTGTATCATCTTTATGTTTTAATTGCTTAGCGTCTCATGATACCCTGTGGATCACATTGCGTACCACGTGTGTGAACTTTTTAGGGAAGTACTACTCTGTAAGGCCCAGTGTACCTCATAGATTTCTAGGTACTTTGTGGATGGGGAATCTGGAGACCTGAGTCCTTGTTTCAAGGTTGTCAGTGACCTGATCTGTCAACTTGATAAATCACTTTTTCCTCTTAGAGTCTTGGTTTTCTTACTTTAAAATCAAGCGAGTAGGGCTACAGGGCCTTTGTCCTTTTGCCTGTGATTGCTGGCATATTTTTTGGCAAAAAATGATGTTATTGGTAGTATCTAAATTTTAGCATGTATGCTTGACAATTGGTATTAATTGGTTTAAATATTCTATTGAAAGTTACTTTTGGAAGTTCAGTAAAACTTTTTAGGAGAATGTGAGATTGTCTTCTGTGTATAGAAAAAAGTTAGCCCGCTACCTATAGACCAAAGAGTATGTTTTCTAAAAGATACCTTCTAGAAATGGCTAATTTTGCAGTTTTGTCTTATTCTTCTTATTATGAGAGAATATTGTTTCAAGATCACTGGGTAAAAGCAATAATTTCTGGCCATGAACTGGTGATTTAGGGATAAAATTCATACTCAGTTTTAGGGATGCACTGGGCAAGGAGCGAAGGAAGGGGCAGCGTAGGAGCCCTGGGGATAGTCCTGGAACCACCTGAATCCCAGGATTGATTTGCCCATAAAAGTTGGAAAAGTGACTTAATTCTGAGGCTGTGAATGCACTTGTGCCTTGGTCAAGATTGACTGAGGAAGTGGGATCCAGTTAGTCTGGTTAGTCTGAAGGAGGTAGTGGTATTGGTGTCATTAAAACCAGCTGTCAGGAGCTAGGGAAGGTTCAGTGGGATGAGGTTGAGGCTTGCAAGCGTAGTATGAACTTTAGCAGGCAGACAGGAGTCCGAAATACTAGCGGTGTAAGTAGAGGAAGGATGAGCCATGGCTGCTGGAAGCAGCATATGTGGAACAAATCTTCAGAATTCGCTCGCTATGAGTCAGTGATGGTATGGAGCCGATATACTGCCTGTATGGGAGAGGCGAGCAAAACGGATCTTATGGATAGTAGAGGACAAGAATGAGGAAGAGATTTAAAAGCAGGTCCTGTGAAGGATTGTTGGTGGGACTGAGTGTATTTATTTAGCTTGGTAAAGAAGAGGGGTGTGTGTGTGTGTGTGTGTGTGTGTTGTGGGGAACGAGGGGATGGTTTAGTAGAAAACCACACAACATCCCTCTCCCAAAGATATCTAAAGGACTACTATTTGAAGTATTAGTCTTAATCTTTGACAGCTTAGCTAAAAAACATGGTGATCGGGGGTCCATAAAGAGAGAGATTTCTGGTAAGTATTAAGGAAGAGTTAGCATGATTCAGGATTGGTCTCTGGGATTGATCTGTCTGGGGCAATGTTTTCGAGGCTGAAGTGAGTAGAGAGGGTTTCAGTATACAAAGGGTGGCTGGATGGTTTGGTCCAGCACAAGCAGGAAGCTTGCATATGGCAAATGGAGGAGGCGCTGTGCTTTGAGCTCTTTGTCCCACATGGTGGGGAGGATTTGTGCTCAGTCACTCATCTCTTGCCTGGTTGGTCCCTGTGGGCTGAGGAGTATTGCTGTGACCACGGATAAAAGCGTTCTTCTATCAGGCTAACTACTCGAATGGAGATAATTTGAGATGATAGAATCAAGAGAAAATGAAAATAGCTGTATTCATAGAATAAGCAACACAAGACAGACCCTGCAGATGACCTCTCCGTCGTTTGCGTACGATGGGCTCTGGTCCCTGTCCCCTGATTTACCTGTCTAGCTCAGAGAGTCACTTTCTGCTGTTTTAGGTGCTTTACAGGCCTCTCTGCCCCTTCACTCTTTGAAACCCACTCTGCTTTTATTTCCTCCCTGGGTTCCAGTTCTGCTCTGTAAGCTTCTGTACATGGGACATAGGTTAAGAACCAGACACTGAAGCAGCCTGTTTGGGTTTGAATCTCAAACTCTGCACTTCCTAGCTGTGTGACTTTGGACAGGTCTCTTGACCTCTCTGCTTTAGTTCCTTCATCAGTAGAATGGGATAGTTGTAATGAATACCTACCTTATAGGCTGTTACGAAGATTAAATTCATCTTAATTAATGTAAAGTGCTTCAAACAGGGTTTGGCATATTTTGAGCGCTATACAAATGTTTATTATTAGTATCGTTACTCTTATTATTAACATTACTAAGGTGGCATTTACATATGCTTGTTTCTATGGTAATGAGGAGGGGTATAGCAGAAAGGATGAGATAGAAGATGGCGGCGTACAACTTAGAGAAGGATCAAGATGCTCCTTTTCTGATTGAGGATGAAAGGAGAGAAGGATGGGCCTAGAAAGGCAGGTTTGGAGCTGAAGAATAAGTGAGAGAGGTCATGCTTGCATGTTCTCTATCTAGTCTGTGAATTAGAGATGAAAGCATATGACTGGAATGAGAGGGCAGAGTAGGGATGGGACCTTGAAGCAGGGTGGGGAAGTATTGAAATAGATGGTGTGAAGAGGAGAGGAGAGCAATGGTGAACTGGGAAGACAGCCCCGCTGAGGTTGGAACCCAGCTAGGACAGGGAGCCAGCCCGCGGGGCTTGGGGTCATCTCTGACAGCCCTCGGCAGTCCAGCAAGAGCGGAGGAAATGGGTCTGGAGCTGAGGCAGGGGTGAGGAGAGGTTGAGTGATTGCAATGCAAGACCAGGGAAGCAAGGGGTTTGGTGGTGGCTGTGAGACCATACCGGAAATGGAGAAAGGAGACAAACATAACATGGCTGCCTCAGGTAACGGTGGGGATCTCTTTGTCCTTCTTCAACCTGGTTTCATAACTTATTATTGTAAACATAGACAAGAATGGCAGACAGCTACCAGAAGAATGAGGTAGATCTATATATCTTGGAAAGATGTCTGTGATACAGTATTGAGGAAAAAGAGCCTGTTGCTTAAGACAATAGTATGATTCCATTTTTATTTAAAAAATCATAGAAAAGTGCTGGGATAATATATAACAAATGCTAAGCAGTGATTACTTTTAGTAGAGATGGGATGGATGGGGAGGTGATAAAAGGAAATTCACTTTTTATAACAGACTATTTAAAGGGAAAAGTGTGTTGGGATTATGGATGCTTTTTATACCTTTTCTCATACTTTTCTCTCTATCTAGACTTTCCATAATGTACATGTGTTGCATTTGTAAATAGAAACAATATTTCAAAATATGTAAAGCATTGATATATATGAAGGATCATTACTTATTGTCTTCATGGATTTAGGAAATTAGAGTGAGTCATCATAAAGAATTATGTTCAGCCTTACCAGTACTTAAAATTCATATTCAGGGGCGCCTGGGTGGCTCAGTCAGTTAAGCATCTGCTTTTGTCTTGGGTTATGATCCCAGGGTCCTGGAATAGATCCCCATGTTGGGCTCCCTGCTCAGTGGGGAGTCTTCTCCCTTGCCTTCTGGCCCTCCCTGCTGTTTTTGCTCTCTCTTTCTCTCTCTCTGTCTCAAAAAAATAAAAATAAATAAAAATTAAAAAAAATTAAATAAAATTCATATTCAAATAATCTTTAGGCCCTAAATACACTTATCAGACCAGCAAAGATAATGATAAGTATAATTATATCACATTGGGAGTGGTATGGAGGTAGAGGCAGCAATATTTGAACAGTATCAAAATATTAGCTATTTTATTTATGGTGAAGAAACATTTTTTTTAATTAAAAAATTTAAAAAATTTAAAATTCCAGTGTAGTTAACATACAGTGTAATATTAGTTTCAGGTGTGCACTGTAGTGTGGAATCACTCAGTATTCATCACAAGTGCACGCCTTAGTCCCCTTCACCTATTTCACCCATCCCCCACCCACCTCTGGTAACCACCGGTTTGTTCTCTATAATTAAGAATCTGTTTCTTGGGGTGCCTGAGTGGTTCAGTCTGTTAAGCATCTGCCTTCAGCTCAGGTCATGATCCTGGGGTATTGAGATCGAGCCCCGCATTAGGCTCTCCGCTCAGGGGCGAGTCTGCTTCTCCCTCTTCCTCTGTGATTTCTCTCGGGTTCACTGTCTCTCAGATAAATAAATAAAATCTTAAAAAAAAAAAAGAGAGGGAATCTGATTCTTGGTTTGTCTGTCCCCCTCTCCCTCTCTCTTTTTTTTCCTTTGCTTGTTTGTTTTGTTTCTTAAATGCCACATATGAGTGACACCATAAGGTATTTGTCTTTCTCTGGCTGACTTATTTCACTTAGCATAATACTCTCTAGATCCATCCATGTTGTTGCAGATGGCAGAATTTCATTCTTTTTTTTTTATGGCTGAATAATACTTCATTGTATATATATACCATATCTTCTTTATCCATTCATCTATTTATACACACTTGGGTTGCTTCCATAATTTGGCTATTGTGAATAATGCTGCTACGTTTTTAATGTAGGGGTGCATGTGTCCATTTGAATTAGTGTTTTTGTATTTTTGGAGTAAATACCTCATTATTGGTAGCTTGTTAAGTTGGTTATTTTTCCCCTGAAAAGCAATTGGTCAACTGTTGACCTGTGACATTATTTTTATTTTTGATCTGCACAATTCCACTTTTAGGAACATATACAAAGAAATAACAGCTAAGAGGAACCAAACTAAACAAAGTAAGAAGCAACTTAAATGCTCTCAAATAGAATGTCAAAGCAATTTATACATGGTCTTACCCATTTAATACAATAGTAAGATAATAAAAATGACAAGTACATGGATTTTGTCAACAAAGGACTTTTAGTTGGAAATGAGTGATCTAAAACAAAAAGATAAAAATTCTAGATAGATTATCAGTATCAACTATAACTATTTAATATATATAATTGTATAAAATTATATATATATATATTATATGTGTATATATATGCACACACTGACAACAATCTGAAGGGGAATGGAATATAAATGTTAATAGCTTAGTTCTATTATTTTCCACTTTCTATTAAATTGCCTTTATCCCTGAAGAAAGTGACTGATAATTGGGGTAATTTTATTATTTCCTTGTTTTATTTATATACAACTTAACCCTTTACTATAATGATAGGCTTCTTGAGTAATTTAAATAAATAGTAATAATTCATGTTCAACCTAATTTTTCAGAGGTATTGAGGGTTCCATTGTAATAATAAAGAACATCTTTAACTTCTAGAATTAGGTAAAAATGCTTTTAGTGAAGTTGCATAATAATTCTAGCTTTCACAAATCAGAAGAATTCAATTTTGGTTTTTGCATTTTCGAAGAAAGAATCAGCAATCCGATCTCATCTCATGGACTCCTTTAATGATAAAATATTCTCAAAGATGTTTTGTTAGTATTGTTAGCAAAAGTTTTCCATGGTTCCAATCATTCTAAATGCATTGACCACACTTTTTAGGTCTTTATAGTGTCTCTTTTGATTCTTAGTTTGAACTTCATTCATTTTTTTCATCATTTGAAGTCTCTACTATTTCTTCCCACATTCTTTCCCTTTTTGGTTTCCTGGAAACCACTGAGCTTGGCCTTGTTTGGTGAACTGCATTGTCATTATTGCATCAAAATGTTTAGCACTCTAAGCCTTGTTGCTGAGCATTGTGGATAAGAATGTGGTTCACAAAGGATGATAAATCCTTGTGTTCTGATTCTTATTTCGACATGCTCTTGCCGTTTAACCTTGTATAAGAATACATGGACCCCAATCAGAAGACTGGAGGGTTTCTTCTGCTCAGTGAATGGTGGAGGGTCTACCTTCAATTACTAAACAGGCCATAGAATCAGAATTATAGAATGTGAGAGCTGAAGGGTCCTTACAGGTCACGTGGGCCAGTCCCATCGATTAGAAACTGAAGTCTTGAATAGCCAACTGATTTTTCCAAGACTTACAGTTAGTGATAGACCTGGGCCAATCCTCAATTCTTTTGACACTTCAGTCCGTGAGCTTTCTGTTACATTCAGCCGCTCTAAGTCACATCTGCTCAGACCAGCCAATTTTCAGCTAAGATTTGGGGCCACAGACAAATGTGGGCTTCATTCTAAAGCCTTTAAACTCTTACATTTATACATCTTTCCCAAATTTAGTGGAACTCCAAACAAACCTGACATGTTTGTGGTTAAACTGGATGATTAGTGTGTTTTGGTATTCATACATTAACTAAGGCCTGAGTTGGGAAAGGAATTATGCTCTCTGTTTAGTATCATTGTTGGGAAGTGTAGAAATTATTTAATCTTTCTTTGTCATTTGTAACAGCTTTCAGGAAGGTAGATGATAACAATGATAATATTGATAACAGTGATATCATTGACATATACATTATTGGTATTTTTATAGAATTTACAGCCTTTATTTTTCCTTCTGTAGGTGTTGGCAGGGTGTGCAATAATGATGCAAAATATTTGGCTGTGAACTTTTGAGAGTGGGATTTGCACATCCACAGTGGAATAAACCTTGAAAAATCCATTCTCAAAATCATAGGCAAAAAGAAACACATTTTGAAACAAGTAAGTAGAGCACAGAATTTTCAGAAGCACATCATCTGATAAAATTTTTTGCAACTGAATGGTATCATTTAATGATTGCAAAACAGCAAGTAGCAGTTAGAGGTACATGGCTGGTGTTCCAGAACTGTTCTAGAGCGAGTCAGTGAGCTAGTAACCACTTTAAAGCTATCAACTATGTGTAGTATCAAATATGTTGTAGAATAAATTGAAAGCACAATTTAGCTGTATTACTTTGGGAACAAAATATTAAAGGTAATTGGATTTTTTTCATTAACTTATTTTGTTTCAACCATCACTTTAAAAAACTTATAAATACATTAATAGATTTCAGTTTCAAATATATTTTGGAACAAGAGAGGATATATATATATATATATATATATGCCATTTATTCTGCCTATATAATAAAACATTTTTAAAAATTATTCAGGATATTTTCTTCTGGATTATGATTTTTAACATGTATTATAATAATGCAGACTTGATCTCATCATAGAAGTGTAGGTATTGTGCTGTTTCTGAATGATAATGTACAAGTCTTGAATGTCATCTTAAAAATGAAAATTTTGGTGGCAATCTTGTTTTAGAATATTACCCGATTTTATTTATTTATTTATTTATTTATTTATATTTTTTTATTAAAGATTTTATTTATTTATTTGTCAGAAAGAGAGAGAGAGATTGATCACAAGTAGTCAGAGAGGCAGGCAGAGGCAGAGGGAGAAGCAGGCTCCCTGCTGAGCAAGTAGCCTGATAAGGGACTGGATCCCAGGATGCTGGGATCATGACCTGAGCCGAAGGCAGCGGCTTAACCAACTGAGCCACCCAGGCGTCCCTAATATTACCCGATTTTAAAAAGCTTTGTTTTTTAAAATTTTTAAAAAATTTATTAACATATAATGTATTATTTGTTTCACGGGTTCAGGTCTGTGAATCATCAGTCTTGCACAATTCACAGCACTCACAATAGCACATGCCCTCCCCAATGTCCATAACCCAGCCACCCTGTCCCTCCCACACCCAGCAACCCTAAGCTTGTTTCCTGGGATTAAGAGTCTCTTATAGCTTGTCCCCCTCCCAAGTCCCATCTTGTTTCATTTTTCCCTCCCTTCCCCCCACAAACCCCTGCCCTGCCTCTCAAATTCCTCATATCAGAGAGGTCATATGATAAGTGTCTTTCTCTGATTGACTTATTTCGCTTAGCCTAATACCCTCTAGTTCCATCCATGTCATTGCAAATGCCAAGATTTCATTTTTGATGGCTGCATAGTATTCCATCATGCATGTATGTATGTATGTATGTATGCATGTATGTATATCTATCTATCTATCTATCTATCTATCTATATACACCACGTCTTCTTTATCCATTCCTCTGTTGATGAACATCTAGGCTCTTTCCATAGTTTGGCTATTGTGGACATTGCTGAAAAAGCTTTATTGTTGAGCAGAATCTCTAGAAGTAGATAGTAAGGCTAGTTAGATTTTAACATAACTCACGTTTCACATTCTAAATTAGTTTTCAAGGCTCATTGGTTGAGGCCCTAGATGTGGTTACATGGAATGAATGCATGCACATACATCAAGAAAGAAACAATAATATCTTATTAAAGGAAAGAAATAGAATTTTATAAAGTTAAATAAGTATTGTAAAGATTATAATATGCCACACACACACATTTAACCAGTATAATGTGTACTGACATAAAATTAGAATGCATAAATAATTAAAACTTATGACACTTTGGGAGGTTAAAATTAAGCCTATTATTTGGTTGTTAACATGTGGTCGTAATACTATTTAATTTCTTTTCCAATACTTGAGGACATTTTTAGTATCATTTAGTGTAATAAATTCTTGAATAGATTCCCAGCGGGAATGATGAATTCCCAGTGGAGATGTTATTTGTATTCATAGTTTGTTTTTAATCCTTTCATTTTTTTCTTAACCAGCTACAGTCAGATTTTTTTTTTTTTTAAACAGGATTTTAAATCAGGATTCTAGATCTGCTTCTTGTTATGGTCTGAGGCTATCTCTGTCCAAAACAGGGGTTATCTAAAGCAGTGATTTTTTTTTTTTTTTTTAAAGCAGTGATTTTAATGTGGATGGTCAAACAACTGTTTGTTATTGGTGGGGGTAAGGAACTTTTACCAGAATGTAAGTACATGTACTCCTTACTTCATTGAGAAAAGCTTGCTTGGTGAATCAGTTGATTTATATTCTGGCATAGCTTCTTGTTGCATAGCAGAGCTGCAACAAACAGTTTGAGGGCTAGCCCTGGTTGGCAGGCCACACTTCGAGGAGTGCTGAGTGCAGGCCTGTTGCCAATCTCTGATGCCCATGGTTCTGAGCCCCCAGTCTCCTGGATCTTAGTTACCAAATGTGGCTGGCTTCTCCCTTTTTTACCTTCCCTTTGTGTCTTCTGGACCTGTGTTCTTACTAGATAGTGATGTCTTGATATCATCTCTGGGTTCTGTCCTTGTCTTTGTTTTTTAGCTCTTTGGCTCATGTATATTACACGGAACTATAGAAACCTTCATCTGAAGTTTACTGGGTCCAGAGATTATCTTTATCTATTAAATTTTCTTGTTCTCTACACACCTATCAGGATAGCTAGGATAAAAAGCACAAGGAGCAAAATAAATAAAAAATAAAAAATTAAAAAGAAAACACAAAAAGTAACAAGTATTTGTGATGTGGAGAAAAAGGAACCCTTATGCACTGTTGGTGGGAATGCAAACTGGTGCAACCACTGTGGAAAATAGTATGGAAGTTCCTCAAAGAATTAAAAATAGAATTATCATATGATCCAATAATTCTACTACTGGGTAGTTACTTAAAGAAAATGAAAACACTAATTCAAAAAGTTATATGTACCCTATATGTTTATTGCAGCATTATTTACAATAGCCAAGATTTGGAAGCAACCCAAGTGTTCATCCACAGACGAATGGATAAAGAAGTTGTGGTCTATATATATAATGGACTATTACTCAGCCATGAAGAAGAATGAGCTCTTTCCATTTATGACAACATGGATGTATCTGGAATATATAATGCTAAGTGAAATAAGTCAGTCAGAGCAAGACAAATACCATATGATTTCATTCATATGTGGCATTTAAGAAACAAGACAAATGAACAAAGGAAAAGAGACAACAAAAAGACTCTTAACTACAGAGAACAAACTGGTGGCTATCAGAGGGGAGGTGGATGAAGGAAGGGTGAAGTAGGTAAAGGGGATTAGAGTACACTCAGCATAATGAATACTGAGTAATGTGTAAAATCATTGAATCACCATATTGTACACCTAAAACTAATATATACATGGTAATTATACTTAAAAAAATTCACATTCTCAACATTCTGCCTTATTAACATGATACCATTGGCTACTGACACTAGATGCTAATGTTTTAGGAAAAAACATATATGATTCTTTAAAAACTGCCTATAAAATTTGACATGAAAGTTCTTTTTTTTTTTTTTACTGGAAGTTCTATTTTATTTTTTAAAGAAGATTTTATTTATTTGAAAGAGAGAGAGAGAGAGCGCGCACACATGAGCAGGGAGAAGGGCAAATGGAGAGGCAGAGTTCCCACTGAGTAGAGAGCCCAATGTGGGGCTCCATCCCAGGACCCTGGAATCATGACCTGAGCTGAAGGCAGTCACTTAACTGAGCCACCCAGCACCCCTGAAAGGTCTATTTTATTTTATTTTATCTTAAAGACTTTTATCTATTTATTTGACACAGAGAGAGAGAGACAGGGAGGGAGGGAACACAAGCAGGGGGAGTGGCAAAGGGAGATGCAGGCTTCCCACCAAGCAGGGAGCCCGATGCGGGGCTAGATCCCAGGATCCCGGGATCATGCCCCGAGCGGAAGGCAGACGCCCAATGACTGAGCCACCCACACAGCCTTAAAAGTGTATCTTAAAAACGTAATTTAATGTTGATTTCTGGTCAAGATCATGTATTAACCTAAGTTTATACTTACCTTGGCTCTAACTATATAAAAGTTTATGAAAACAGCATAACGATAAAGCAAGATGTATATCTCGATGGAATGCACTAGAACACATGTGAAATGCAATAGAAACACAAAACTTAGCTGACCTGGAGTCAGAAGTCTGACTGATGTGAGGTCAAAATGATCTGTTTGAGGCCAGGGACCAGAAGCAGATTCATGGTGTGGAACTGGCATTTCTGTGGCCATGGCGGCAAGTTAGAGAAAGCTCAAACTGAGAAATACTGCTGAGGACTGTGAATTACGTATGTGAATTACATATAGCTTCACAGGAGAGTCCTACTTCTAGCTATATGGCAGACTAGATATTAGAGAAGCCCCTCTTAGTAAAGGAAACCTAAAAATGGTACAAGATGTATTTGTTTTTAAAGTAATTTTTAAAGCATGAGTGAGCTGGCAGAAAAGGGAATTCCTCGGGGGACAAAAATGACAAGGTAAGTGAGGGGTAAGCGACTGCTGGAGCCAGCATTTGTCCCTGAGGTATCTGTTGATCGTCAATGGCCCGAAGCCTGGGTTTCAATAGACTGCCTGTAGCGGGGCAAGGAGACAGGGCCTGAGGCTGAGGAGGTCAGATCAGAACTCCCACACAGAGTCGGTTCACCAAATTGTTAAAACCTCAGTGAATGAACTAGAAAAAAACAGTCTGTGGAGAGGGTTTTGTGTCTTTGCTTTGGTTGTGTGTGGAATGGAGAAAAATTCTCCCATGAGAATTCCTAACGACAAGCCTGCATGAAGGTAGGTTTTGAGTTTGAGTTCACACTACTTATAGGGTTTGAAAAACCTCAAGTTGAATGCTTAGCTGAAAGTGGTCTTAGGTTGGCAGTACTCCTGGTTTCTGGTTGAAGGAAAAGGAAGTCTCTCTGGAAAAACACAGTTTAAATCTAGATCTTAAATAGTTCCCACAAATAAAGTGTAAGGACCACAAGTTCACAATAAAGAGCTCCCCCCTCCCCAAATGCCTAGGGAAATAAGCCATCACAAGCAAAAGTTAATAGAAAAAACACACACATAGAATCAGTTTCACACAGACTGCAGTTTGGAACGGACTATTTCGGAATGTAAAATAAGTCTGCTTCACATATTTAAAGAAATAAAAGGGGCTTTTGAAAGTACGGCAAAGGAAGATTTGAAATGGAACCAATGAAATGAAAATATAATGAAAGTGGAAATTCTTGGAGTTAGACCTTCCCTGATCCCTATACAGGATTCTGGCATTTACGCTTATTTTCCCTCTCATTTTTCTGTAACTTTTCTAAAGCTTTCCATCAACCCTATAATGAGAGAGAACATGGTCAATAGCTTCAAATCAGCTAGAGAAAAAAATTCTAGAACTGCACATCTGCCTCTGAACCACAGGGCAGAAGAAAGAAAAAAAGGATACAGTATAATCACATACAACCTACATTTGCAAGACTACATCTTTAAATAAGACAGACTCCCGCCCCGCCCCCCCCCCCCCCCGTTTATCTGCCTTCTCTTAACTGTAGCTTTTTAAAGCATTAGCTCTTATGACTTGTAATTTTTACATTGAACAGTTTCTTAATTGAAATACATACCAGATTTAATAAAGAACTGTGTTCCCTGATACATTACGTTTTTAAAAAATAGACTTGATTTTTTAGAATAGTACTAAGATTACAGAAAATAATGTGCAGAAAGTACAGATTTCCTATACAATCATCTCAACTACTTCTAGTATTAATATCTTGCATTAGTGTGGTTCATTTGCTACAGTGGATGACCAATACCGATACCATTAACTACTGCTTACTTAAATTTGGTTGGGGGGGGCGGCGATGGGCTACATAGTAGAATAGTGAATGCCTGTGTAGACATTTGTGAGTCATCTTTCTTCCATGCTCAAAGCCATCCATTCAGATATATTTTAATAGTTTTCTCTGGACCTCCAAATGGAAAGTAATGGGCTTATTATTATTATTATTATTATTTTAAAAGAATTTATTTATTTATTTGACAGAGAAATCACAAGGAGGCAGAGAGGCAGGCAGAGAGAGGAGGGAAGCAGGCTCCCCACTGAGCAGAGAGCCCGGATGCGGGGCTCAATCCCAGGACCCTGGGATCATGACCTGAGCCAAAAGCAGAGGCTTTAACCCACTGAGCCACCCAGGCGCCCCCCCCCCTTTTTTTTTTTTTTAAAGAATTAATTTGGGCTTATTATTTTAAGTGTCATAATTCATGATCAGATTTTAAAAACCATGGTGGTAACTGATGTTGCAAGGTTAAATTGTTTTGTCAAATAAAAAAAATCCAGATTTAACTAAATGCAAACAAATTTCTGTGTATTTAGTATGTAGAAAACTCTCTCTCAAAGGTGGGGTATAGAGTTAAGCCTTTGATCCAGTGGAACGCATAGGACTAGTAAACAAATATGATAACATAAACCAGAATAAAACTGTGACAGGTAACAAAAAACTATTGTATTCGTTCAAATTAGAGAATGATTATAGTGAAGAGACCCAGAAAGTCTTTGTGGAAAAAGTGAAATCTGAGTTGAAGCTTGAAGAATGGGGAGGGTTTCACTCTGTGTAATGGGGCATAGGCCTTATAGAAAGAAGAGACTTTGTGGAAAAGGGCTAGGTGTGGGAAAGCTTGGGCCATTTTAGGGAACGGTAAACAAAATTAGCATTTATGGACTAAATTGTATCAAATTTTGACTTTATGCTAATTATGCATAGATACACGACATTTTAGAAACTTGAATATTGCTGAAGCAAGCATTTGAACCTGGCTTTCTGCAGCACTCTCATTTGGGAGTGAGTTACTTAGTGCCTGCCTCTAGCTCCAGGCTGAGCACCACTGCCAGCACAGCTCTGCTGGTCTCTACCCAGCATCACCTGGACCTGAACCCTGGTGTGGTATTAAAAGCCATTTCTATGTTGGTTAGTAAAAAATGCTCTTCTAGTGGTAAAGAGGAGAAAGACAGTGGTGTCTGACAACAATAACTGTACTTCGGATAAATAGAAGAGTGGAATGCTGAATTTGATATTAGATCAGATTGTGATGGGAGTTTGGAACTTTACAGAAGACTCTGGTCAAAATTCTATTATCAAGGGTCTACTTTTAGGCAAAAAAAATTGTAAAAGTAGAATGGAGTCCTATTTATTGCAAGTTATTGCAGACTGATAAAGTTTTCTGAGCAGTTGTTTGATATGATATGAACTGAGCTTTTTAAAATTTATTTATTATTTATTTAATTTTTTAAAGATTTCTTTATTTTTAGAGAGAGAGCATGAATGGGAGGGACAAAGGGAGAGGGAGAGAGAATTCCAAGGAGATTCCTCACTGAGCACAGAGTCTGAGGTGGGACTCCATTCCAGGACCCTGAGATCACCACCCCAGCAGAAGCCAAAGAGTCGGACACTCAGTGGACTGTGCCACCCAGGCACTGCTGAACTGAGCTTTTAGAAAAGTCTGTATTAAAAAAAAAAAAAAGAAAAGTCTGTATTGGTGTATTGACTAAACTTTTACTATCAACAAAGGTAACGCTGGAAGTTGCCACAAGGACTATTTAAACAAGTAAGAGCTCAGTAAAATGAAATGATTCAGGTAATAAAAATTACATTCTCAAGGCTTCTATTTTTCCAGTTTTGTACTGGAAAAATTTCTATTTTTCCAGTTTTGTACTGGAAAAATAGTGGATTGTGTTGGATTTTTCTGTAATCTCAGTCTTTTTAGTATTTTTTTGATCTCTCTAAAAGAATTACAATTGTATCTGTTATAAAAGATATAGCTATGGTAGACATTACCAGTGGCCTACCCCAAATCTAGTCGCCTGTGTTTCTTACTGATAAAACTCTGGCACAGCCGAGTGCCTCGTTAAGAATACTTGTCCTCCCAGATTCCCTTCTATCTAGGGTGGCTCTGTGAACCAGTTCTGGCCAGTGGGATAGAGGCAGACACATCCTCATGAAAAGAGAAGGAGAAAGATGCTGACATATGCCTTTTGCCTTTACTCCTTTCCCTTCTTGGCTGGAGTAAAGAAATATTGCGTGGCCCTTCTGGAGATCATAGGACAGAGCAGAAGATAGAGGGAGTTGGGCTGTAATGCCATCCTGACGTCACCGCCTCACTCCTTGTCTGCTCACCTCTGACCTCTTCGTATGTTTGTTTGTTTCTTCCTCCTCCTTTCTTTGGGTGAAATATAGCTGACACACAGTGTGACATTAGTCTCAGGTGTACAGCACAGCCATTCGACAACTCTGTGCTATGCCGTGCGCACCTCGGTCAGTGCAGCTACCTTCTGCCGATGCTTTGGCAGCACCACTGGGTGGTACCTTTTGTCCCTGCGACTTCCTCATTCCCAAACTGGAAGCCTGAACCTCTCGCTTCCCTTTACCCATTTTGCGCATCCCCTCCTCCACCTCCTCTCTGGCAACCATCAGTTCTTTGTATTTAAGGGTCTAGTTCTGATTGTTTGTTTGTTTTATTTTTTGGATTTCATGTATAAGTGAAATCATTTGGTATTTGTCTTTGACTTATTTACTTAGCATGATGCTCTCTAGATCCATCCATATTGTCACAAATAGCAAGATTTCATTTTTTTTAAATGGCTGAGTAATATTCCTTGATATATATCATGGAATACACACACACACACACACCCCATATTATATGTATTTCATATATATATACACATACATACCGATATATATGCACATACCAATATACCACATCTTCTTTATCCATTCATCTATTACTGATCACATGGGTTCCTTCTATGTCTTGGCTATTATAAATAATACTGTAATAAAATAGGGGTACATATATCTTTTCTTTTTTTTTTTTTAAGATTTTACTTATTTGTCAGAGCGAGAGAGGGTGCATGAACACAAGCAGGAAGCAGGAGGAGCGGCAGGCAGAGAGAGAAGCAGGCTCCCCACTGAGCAAGGAGACTGATGCAGGACTCGATCCCAGGACCCTGGGATCATGACCTGGGCCAAAGGCAGATGCTTAACCAACTGAGCCACCCAGGTGTCCTGCATGTATCTTTTCAAATTGTTTTCCCTTTCTTTGGGTAAATAACCCAGGAATGGCCTTATTGGATCATATGGTAATTCCATTCTTAATTTTTTGAGGAACCTCCATACTGTTTTCCACAGTGGCTGTACCAATTTGCATTTTCACTTAGAGGACATGAGGGTTCCCTTTTCTCCACATCTCCACCAACACTTGTTATTTCCTGTCTTTCTGGTACCAGCTATTCTGACAGATGTGAGATGACCTCTCAAGTGATTTTGATTGGCATTTTCCTGATGCTTAGTTATGTTGCGTATCTTTCCTGACCTGTTTCTTCTTCTTCTTTTTTTTTTTTAATTTTATTTATTTATTTGACAGACAGAGATCACAAGTAGGCAGAGAGGCAGGCAGAGAGAGAGGAGGAAGCAGGCTCTCCGCCGAGCAGGGAGCCCGATGCGGGGCTCGATCCCAGGACTCTGGGATCATGACCTGAGCTGAAGGCAGAGGCTTTAACCCACTGAGCCACCCAGGCGCCCCTCCTGACCTGTTTCTTAAGTTAGACTAACAAACTCAGCTTGGTTATGTCAGGAAGGTCATATTTTTTTTTTTATTTTTTAATTTTTGATGAAAGCAATTTTAACTGATATAGTAGCCTACTTCCATCAGGTGTAAAATGGTTAACAGTTCATGCTAATGCACTGGTGAGGCTGATGAGTTTTGCCCTGGAATGTCAGTGTGTCCGTGGGCCTTTTTTGATGTGAGTTTGAACCTCAAAGAAAGTTACACTTGCACCTACAGAGGCAGACTGTCACTCCTCCCCATTGCTAAAGTGTACATGGCAGAGAGCAGAACATCAAGGGGGTAAATACTGATCTCAAGGATGAGCATAGAGTGTTAAGATTTTTTTAAAAAGATTTTATTTATGCATTTTGAGAGAGAGAGGGAGAGAGCGAGCAGGAATGGTGGTGGGGTTGGGGGGCAGATGTAGAGGAAGAAGCAGAATTCCCTCTGAGCATGGAACCCAACCAGGATCTCCATCCCAGGACCCTGGAATTATGACCTGAGCCGAAGGTAGATGCTTAACTGACTGAGCCACCCAGGAGCCCACAGAATGCTCAGATTAATGTAGCAGGGGAGCCTCCAGTAAGCACAGGAGTCATATTGGGGGAAAATGAGTAATTAGCAGCAGGTATTTTACAGAATGTGGGGAAGGGAGCAAACCTTCTGCAAAATGCCACTGGTGAAGACCCATTATTTAAAGAGAATATTGAGTGGTTGCAGAGCTATAGGAATGGTAATAAGAATCCTGAAATGATGAACTAACATTGTAGACCAGCACTGCCCAAAAAAATACAATGCAAACCACTTATGTACATTTGATCTCATAGTCATTTTAAAAAAGGTAAAAAGAAACAGGTGAAATTATATTTAACCCAATATATCCAAAATATTGTGGCTTTTATATGTAATCAATGTAACATTATTTAATTTATTTATTTATTTGACAGACAGAGATCACAAGTAGGCAGAGAGGCAGGCAGAGAGAGAGAGGGGGAAGCAGGCTCCCTGCTGAGCAGAGAGCCCGATGCCAGACTCGATCCCAGGATCCTGAGATCATGACCTGAGCCGAAGGCAGAGGCTTTAACCCACTGAGCCACCCATGTGCCCTCAATGTATCATTATTAATGAAACATTAGAAGTGTTGAAATCCCACAGGTCTTTTACATGTAGAGCCTAGAGCATGTGTCATGATTCAGACCAGCCACATTTTAGATGTGTATGCGGCTGTTGACCACTATATGGGACAGGGCAGTTCCAGAGAAGAACAAAGCAATTTATGTGCTGATATATTGCTTTATTCTTAAAAAAAAAAGGTATAAGTTTTCACCAAAATTCTAATTTTCTAGGTGTAGAAGGAATCAATTCTCCTAAATTTCTAGGGGAATCTAACAATGGTGAGGAAAAGGTCTTATAGAAAGTCTCCACTTATATTTTTAAAGGGAGTCTGACCTGGTTTGTGAGATATGATCTAAAAAAATGATGGCCAAGAAACAAAAATTGAAATAAAAGATTTATTGAAACCACATGTATAGTCTTGGAAACAAAGCTAATACTCTCAATTTCACCTCTTGGATACTTTAAGGAGTAGGAAACTATTTGTGTCTTTTTAGAATTATCCATAATATCTATCTAAAATGATGGGGATTTACTTAACCTGTTTTACCATTTTGCTGTTACAGGCTTTTTTCTTCCTCAAATTGGGAAAGATGAGTGAAGACAAACTTGGGGAACATGGGGAAGACTTTATTACTTTATTTTTATAGCTGTTGAACTTGGTATGAACTCAGTTTGTATTTGATTCTAGAAGTTGGAGTATCTCAACAGTTTTTCTTTGGGTGTTATTTGCTAATGTGATTATTATTAATCCCAGTTCACTTAATGAATGATGTTATTCTGAAGGGTATCTAATTCTTTACTTTCTTTTTGGTCAACCAGCATCAGATGCTTTACTACCAGTAACAATAGTCCGATGTTTCAGGTCCCATCTCCACTGATGCACCTCTTACCAGAAGTACTAGAGAACATTTTCATTTTATTTTATTTTTTTAAAGATTTTATTTATTTATTTGACAGAGAGAGAGATCACAACTAGAGAGGCAGGCAGAGAGAGAGGGTGGGAGAAGCAGGCTCCTTGCCGAGCAGAGAGTCCGATGCGGGGCTCCATTCCAGGACTCCGAGATCATGACCTGAGCTGAAGGCAGAGGCTTAACCCACTGAGCCACCCAGGCACCCCTAGAGAACATTTTTAAAGGGTCTTATGTGGGCCTGCAAAGACCTTTGGCTTTTTTGGTCTACCTAGAGACAAACTTTGTAAAGACAAAGGAATTTCCTGTGCCCAACTAGAAATAACATATGACTGCCTCTGAAGATAGGGGAGAATTCGTTAAAAGATTTCTCTGATTATAAAGTAAAAATGTATACTTGGTTATGATTTAAATTTAGTTTCATAGTGAAATGGCGTTTTAGAGAATTCAGGCAATCTGAAAAATATAAAGAAAGGAAAAATCACCCATAATATTACCTCATAGAAGAGTTGATCTGTAATACAATTGTAGTTAACCCTTGGCCATTTTCCTGCCTGACATTTTTCCTATTCACACACTCCCCACTTACTCACAGCTCTCACCAAAACACACATGCCCTCCTTTCTGTTGTTTGTCATTTTATCAAACTGTGATCATATTCTACATACATTTTATAGCCTGCTCTTTCATTTAACAATACATTATGGGCAGATTCTCATGTTAATAAAGTATGTAACCAAACTTATCATTTTACTTTTTAATTTTTTTCATCATTTTTTAAAAGATTTATTTATTTATTTGAGTGGGGGTGAGGAGGGAGAGGGACAAGCCGACTCCTTGCTGAGAACAGAGCCTGATGTGGGGCTCAATCTCATGACCCTCTGATCATGACCTGAGCTGAAATCAAGAGTTTCTAGTTACATTTAATTTTTTTTTTGTCATTATAAACCAAAATGCAGTGAGCATTCTTATCCATGCATTTGTTGACTTATTTTCTTAGGATAAATTCCCAAGTGGAATTGCTAAGTCTGAGTGTATGTTTAAAGAACTTAGCTATATGTTGCCAGATTACCCTTCAAAGATGCTTAATTTCTGCTTGCACTAACTGTGTTCCAGAGTGCTATATCTGTGCCAGTATTATTATCATTTAAAAAACATTTGCCAATCTGATAGTTTAAAAATGATATTGTTACTTTAATTTGCATTTTTTTATTACTAGTGAATTTGAATATGTTTTTAAATGCTTGTTGGTGGTTTATATTCCTTCCCTGGTGGATTGTCTATTTGTATCTTTGTTTAGTTTTTTATTAAGGTGTTTTACATTTTTAATTGAAAAGCCATCTTTGTATATTTAGAATGTATGCTCTTTGACACATATGTTGCAGATTTTACTGTTTCTAAAATGTTAATTCTACTTACTATTTTCCAGTATTTAAAAAATTTTCAAGGTGCTGTTTTCTAATTTATTATCATATAGAGTCATTTGTGAGAAATACATGTTGGCTGTTGCAACTTGCTTTGTGTTTCTTGAAAAGACCCATCAAAAGTATTTATACCCTTTCATGTCTAAGCCCTGCATCATCTCTAGAGTATGTTTTGAGTAAGTAATGTCAAGGAAATCACCATCTAATTATGTTCTTGCTAAAGTGCCTTGGTACTAGCTTTGAAGTTGGCTGATAATCTCTTCTTAGCTACATTTCTTTGGATCTATGGTTTAGATAAGCAGTGACAAGTAAAAACATAGAAGGCTGTACTTTTTTGAGGGAGTCTGCTTTTAATATTGTAATTTAATGTTAACAGCTGAGAATTAGCAAACTCGATTTTTATTTTTATTCAATATGTTCCTACATTATATGAAAGCACACAAAATCAACATCAATGTTCTAAGATTATCCTTCAGAAAATTTTGAGACACTTACTCAAAGCAACATCCACAGTCAGTGAACTCTTAAGAGGTATTAACTTTTCAAATACTTGCTACCCAGCATGGATACAGTATCATGTACTTGAATGTTGCGTTTTCTCACCACGAAAAAGAAATGGGAGCTATGCTGTTGTGGTAATCATTTTGGAATACCTAAACATCAAATGCCATGCTGTACACATTTTAATTACATAATGTTGTATGTCAGTTTTATCTTAGTAAAGCTCAGGGTGGACAAGAGATTTGAAATACCTGTTAAAAATAGGGCATATTTATATGGTGTGGAGTATCTACCCACTGAGTCATGTTTTTCACCCATTGTCATACTCTTGGGTGTGAAAATAACATGGTAATATTGACTACGAAATATAGTAACATATTAAACTCATGTCTCTAGGAATTTAAATAGGGACACAAGACAAATAAATATATAACTAGTGGGAGTACATGAAGAATAATTTAAAGATTCTGAAGGCTAAATTGTATCAGGTGGCATTTGATAGTTTGGCAGATGGGAAAGCAAATGTAACAGGTAAAGCTTGAGGTATCAGAGAGAAGTGAGAGGAGCAGAGGAGAAACAGTTGGGTACTGGTTGCCACAAGGATACATATGGAGGGGGAATTGGTAGCCAGGAGGGTAGAAGGGGGAGAACACCAAACGTGTAACCAGAACAATGTATCCTGAAGTAGAGGCCAAGGATTAACTCTGAGTAGTCAGCTAGAACCTTTTCAAATAATGGGTGTGGCATCCCTATGTTTTAGGACCGCAGTTTAAGGAAAGAGGTAACAGTGCTGACCCTTACAGATCTAAAAGAAGTGTAACCTGCATAAACGCAAGACAAAGAGCTTGAAACCTATTGTTCTATGATTCTGTATGTTGGGAAAATGTAAATCCCACTGACAGTACATCTTTATTACAAGATGGGCTAAGAAAAATAGATATTTATTACAATATTTTCTATGATACCTAACTCACGTTAGGGATGTTTTTAACTCTTTGATTAGTTGAATAAAAATGCCTTTGAAAAAATGGATCAGAATGTAGCTCAAACCTTGCACATAAATATATATTAAGATGTGAACTTGTGTAGTTATTAAGAATTTTGTGTATATGCTTGAATCCTTTTAAGTTGACTTTGTTTTGTAATGCTTGCTGTTTTTTTTTTTAATTTTATTTTTTATAAACATATATTTTTTTCCCCAGGGATACAGGTCTGTGAATCGCCAGGTTTACACACCTCACAGAACTCACCATAGCACATACCCTACCCAATGTCCATAATAACCCCACCCCCCCAACCCCCCTGCTTGCTGTTTTTTAGCCATCGGTTTTAAGCCATATATTCCATTTAGACATATTTCATAATTCTTAACATAATTCAAAACATAATTTTGGTGTTCTGATTTCTGTACTTTTGGCACAGAGTTAAGGAGCTCCTGGTGAGGACTCATAGTAAATGGAGGGAGGTCACAAGGCTTCAGTGTAGCCAACATAGCTGCATATTAAAATCCTTAAATCAGAGTGCAAAACGGAAAGATCACATGGTCTGCCATTTGTAGAACATAATCATTCCTTTTATTTTGATAGGGCATTATAGTTTGCAAAGTGCTTTTCCTTGCAGTTTGACTGTTTGAACTTCATGATAACCTTGGAAGCAGGTGGTGTAACCATCACTACCTTGACTGTTACAGTTTAGGACACCCAAGATGTGGGACTTGGGTGGTTTCCCATAACACACATTTCCTGAATTCTGGGAGAGTTCTTTAAACATATATGGCCCCTACCATCATTAAATGATCATAACTCCTTGATGAGATAGTAGTGAAAGGTAGTACTTTTGATTTTCTTTTTTATCCGTGCGATACTCTTTCAGGCTTAGCAGAGTTGGTATTGAAATACTTGAAGAATGGATTCTTTTTCCTGAGAAAGGTAATCATACAGCCCTATCTTAACTAGATTGTTAAAATATGTAAATCTTACACCAGCAGATATTTGGGGGAAAAAAAATGACGTGGGGATGGGTCAGCAGCCATGCACCCAGTTTGATTCCTGCCCAGAGATTTATTGCAGCAGCTCGGCATGGAGAGAAAAGTGGGCAGACAAATCTTTTAATTAGCCCGTGATCATAGAGCTTGCATCATTCATTAAACAGATCTGCAAGGGCACAAAGAAAGGTTGTTTCAAATCATTTTCATACTGTTTTTGTGGCATGTGTACTTGGCTGTTCAGGAGCTACTAGACCATAAAATCCAGCCAGTGAGGGTGCTGGAAGGCACGGAGCTCAAAGGTTTATTAAGTGATGTGAAACTCTATTGTTTCGTGCGTGTGTTAAATAATTGCTGTCAGTGCAAGACTGTTAAAAATTCCCGGCTAGTAATAACACGAATAGTACTTTATGGCTTCAAAAGGAGATAAAAGAATTTCCTTAGTCAGCACTTGGGCAATACGACAGCATATGTCAGTTTTGTTATTGTGAGGACTTTACTTTTGGCAGATGCTCTCCCTTCTGGCAGGAGAGCTCTAATTACCATATCAATTCCGCTGGGAAGGGAGCTGAGCACCGAGAGGCGGCCCTTTCTGCTCAAACCCAGGTTGCGAGGATGGAAGGCATGGAGGGGGCGGAAGGGATGGAGAGAGCTCCAGCTCCCCTTTCTTCCCGTTCACATTGATTAGAGGACCATTAAGCTGCTTAGCTGCTGTGCAAACACAAGGATCATTCTTTTCTTTTTTCTTTTTTTTTTAAAGCCCAGGGTCTTCTCTCCAAAGCTTTCCATGAATTAACCTAAGCCATCCTGCTTTAATTCATAGGCACTAATTATATTTCAGCATACATTTTAACACTCTAAATTATAAGTATCCTTACTTTAATCAGTTGTAACTAGTCCTTAAATTAAGGGTTTAGTGCTTTCCTTTTATAGGTTAACAGGCTTTGCTGTATTATGTGATGGGATTAAACCTTTTATTTAGTACTGGAATTGGAGATGTAGAGGATGCCTTATTTTTTTTCCCTAAACAACTCTCTCTATATTTTTTTCTAGCCAAAATGTAATTCAAAACTTTATAATATTCTTTTAAAATTTGTAAAATAGTGTTAAATGCTTAGGTAGATTTGGGATGTGAACTAATAACCCCAATTTGTTAGGGACGTAATTATAATACAGATGAATAATGGTTTATAGTTGCAAAGCATTTTCCACATAAACTATATGTTTCAATAACCCTCAACACGGGTAGTTTAGAGATTAATATGAGGTGGTTACTGCAGGCCACACAGTTGGTAGCACAGTTGGTGTTGGAACGAAAGTCTCCTCTCCCTTTTGAGGGGAGGGCGTTCTTTCCTTCCACTTCATGTTGCTTATTGACTGGACGTTCCCCTCCCCTCCACGTTAAGCTTTCATACTTAGGAGGTTCTTGATTAAATTATCTTTTCCTGTCAGCATTCTTTATTTTTAATTTTGTTAGACTTTGTAGAAAATCACCATAGTTCGAAGCACTGAGAGGGTACCACTTGGGAGCATTCTGTAAAATTTTGCATTTTCCTGACAGCATAAAATTAAAAAACCCTATTTTTTCACTCTTTGGCAAATAATTGCTACTCTTCTTCCTTAAAACGACTTGCCTTTAGGGGCACCTGGATGGCTCAGCCGGTTGAACGTCTGATTCTTGGTTTCAGCTCAGGTACCAAACTCAGGGTCATGCTGTCAAGCCTACAGTGGGCTCTATGCTCAGCGGGGAGTCTGCTTCAGATTCTCTCTCTCCTCCTCTGCCCCTCCAATTCACACACACTCTTTCCCTGTCTTTCTTTAAGATTAAATAAACAAATCTTTAAATCAAACAAACAAAAAATCCAACATGCTTTTATTTATTTATTTATTTTTTAAAAGATTTTATTTATTTATTTGGTAGAGATTACAAGTAGTCAGAGAGGCAGGCAGAGAGAGAGAAAGAGAGGAGGAAACAGGCTCCCTGCTGAGCAGAGCGCCTGATGCGGGGCTCAATCCCAGGACCCTGAGATCATGACCTGAGCTGAAAGCAGCGGCTTAACCCACTGAGCCACCCAGGCACCCTCCAACATGCTTTTAAATCTATATATCTATATATCTATATCTATCTCCCAGGGCTTTAAGCCTGTTTAGGGAATTGTGAGGAAGTTAGTCTGATGACCGTGCTCTTGAGAACTGACTATTCAGAGTGGGTGTGAGAACTATAGAGACTTTCTCTTTCCAGGGTGGAGCTAGGTAAGCATCAGATCGGTTGGGAGATGTATCAGCTTCCAGTCCCCCATGAAAACGCTGTGCACCCAGTAGTCCTTTCTGCCACCTTCTCTTACTTCATTGAGATTTCTTCTTTTTAATAGAGGAGACTGGGTAGGAAGGACCTTCACTTGCCAAGGTCAGAGACTCATCCTGCAACCTCACTTCTTGAAGAAGAATATTCAGCCCTGGCAGTCTCAGGCCAGGCTCCTGGTTCCCCTGTACACTGCCCAGAGGTATCCGGCTAAGGGACAAGAGGGGGCTGAAATCTGTCGTGCTTGTTTGGTGAGTCGTGCTCCTGGCATGCCGCTGAGCTCTCTTGGAGGAAGGGGAGATGTTCTCTTTAGCTAAAAGGCTTTCCTGGCCATGCCCTTCAGCAGGGTTGCTTCCCCCAAGACCCGGGCTTTTTCTGATTTGCCCAAAGGCAGCCCATATGCAGGTGCTGCCTGGTTGATGGGACTCGGGGCTGGGACAGACACCGCACCTCTTCTTTTTTCTTTTTCAAGTTGAGTAGAATGTCTACGTGCATTGCGTTTTAGGTGGACATGGAATGTCCTTTTCCCTAAACGGTTGACTGGACTCTATTAATTATGCAAATATAAGGCAAGTAACCTCTATTCTGGGAGAAAAGTGACAGGAAATTGCTGGCTGGCCAAAATCATGGCCGCTAGTACCCGTATATACTACTAATTGTTGGTATAGGGGCCAGGGAACCCCCTGGGAGGAGAGGGAACAAGACCCCTTTCTCTTTCTCTGCTCACTTTTACCAGAATCTTTCTAAGGACTGATCTTGCCCCAGCTGAGGTCCCTTGGAAGGAAAAATTCCAAGGGTCCCAAAGGAAAACTCACCACATAGGATGGAGGAGGTTGAGTTGGGGACCTTAACATCAGGGCCTCTGGAGGCTCGTGGGGGACGTTCTGCTGATGGAGCCTGGGTCCCTGGCATTGTACTGGTCTTTTAACAGCTATGTAAGCAAAGGTAAAACATCAGTACCCCGGAGTCCCTGGGGTGAAACACTGCTGTAATCTTGGCAGGAATCTAGTGCACTAGGATTCAGGCAGTAGCAGACCTAAAGGGCAGCTCTGGGACTTTACCATGAGCCACAGCAGCTAGAAGTGTGGCCCCATCGTGGACAGAGCAGACTGTCCATTCTCTTTCAGCCTGGTGTTTGGAAGGAAGATAAGACCAAAAGTTTTTGAACAGTTTGGGATAGGGATGGGGAAGTAGCTTCTAGAGGAAGATAGTGGAATTACTTCTAACAGGATAGATTTACAGGGTCTCAAACAGTGAATTGGAAAAATAAGGGATGGGACAATATTTTTTACCCCGTCATATGAAGGGAGTCATACCAGGAGATTCTTCCTCCTCGATGTCTTTCATATCCTTTCCCGCCTCACCAAACGAGCAGGCCCCCTTACAGCCATCTCTCCAGTCCTTTTCCACACTGCCTCAAGAATGATCTTTCTAGACTGCAAATATGGTATGTCACTCTGCTACCTAGCCAGTTATAATGGCCCCATAACCTTTAGACTAATACCCAGATTCCTTGGCTGTGTATATAGGGGCCTTCGCTCCTTGGTCAAAGCCTTTCTTCTAACCCACCTCTTGTAATAGCTCCTGGTTTGCCCAGTGCACCCACAGCATGAATTACTTGCTGTTCCCCAAACATACGAAGCTTCTTCATGCAACCAAGCCTTTGCATATGTGTTCCTCCCCCTGTATTTTACTTTCTTTCCCTTAAATTCAGACTTACTCAAATGTCATAGGTTTTGGGAATCTTGTTCTGCCACATGTCTATTTTTCCTATAAGGCTATGGATAGGGACTATGTCTTATTCATTTCAGAATGAATATACTGGTACCTAAACCCATGCCTGGAAATGGTGGACTCTATTAACTTAGTGAAATAAAGAAAAATGTGGAGACTAAGTGGAACTTAGTGGAAAACTTAGTGGAAAAGTGGAACTTACCAAGTACCTTGTATATCATACTAGTTAGATTGTCCTCAAGCCTAAGTCCAAAGCTTCTTCTCTGGTCCAGCTAACAATCCATTTCCAAAGAGGATGAATGTTCTATTTTGCAACCCTGCCTGGACCACATTTTCTAGGTGTGAATATATGCCATTTTCTCTTTCTTTCTTCCATTGGCTGGAGTTGGGTGGAGTGAATTCTCTGAAATGGGCAGAGGCCTGACCTGGTCCCTCCCCATTTCTTTTTCTCTCTATTTCATTCCTCATTTTCATCCAGAGGCAGGTAGACTTAGGGCACAGTGCTCTGGCCAGAGGTAGCCTGCAGTGAGTGCCCATAGGCTTCCAGTAATCTTTCTTGTGGTCTGGCTTAATGCTGCCTTTTCCTCCTCTTCTGATGAACCTGCCCTTTTTGTCCCTGTGCTGTGGGAAGTTCCTCTGAGACTTGGATTTGGGCACAGCAGAAAATAGGGCACCTTTGTGCCTTGTGCTTGTTGGAAAAAGGCCTTTTTCATGGGTCCATTCAAATTTCAGCTGACACTTGCTCAACGGTCTCTGAGTCTGGGCCGAGACAGGATTTTATAATTCAGGAGGAAAACTCCACTCCAAACCATCAGAATCTAATTCTGAAAGCCTAGCACATGGGTGCTGGTCCATTATTTATCAGGCAGCTTTTGACTGATGGTTTAGGCGTTGGTTAAAGGGAGAATGGATAAGAATATTTCAGACATGAGAAATGCATGACTTAAGAAAACCCATCTTGGAAGATGAATGGTGGAAATAAAATTATAATGTGCCCAAATGATGCTTCATTTACTTCCAGCATTTTCTCTTGGAGGACTTCGGCGATTTACACCTTGGACATTTAAGGAACTAATCTCTTTATTATTATTATAAATATAATGTGATTTCAGTATGGCTTTATCTTTCTGATGAGAGGGTTTACTCTCCCTAGATATTCTAATCCTTATCTCTTGGCTACAGTGTGGTTTCTTTCTTTATTTTTTAAAAACTTAAAAAAAAAGATTTATTTATTTGACAGAGAGAGATAGAGAGAGAGCACACAAGCAGGGGGAGTGGGAGAGGGAGAAGCAGGCTCCCTGCTCAGCGGTGCTCGATCCCAGGACCCTGCGGTCATGACCTGAGCTGAAGGTAGGTCATGCTTAACTGACTGAACCAGCCAGGCGCCCCAGTGTGGTTTCTCTAAAGTACTTATTTGGTGAATACATATGGTTGCAACAACCTGGGAGCAAACTGGTCTGGTTTTCTTAGTAGGGACAAGTCAGGAGATAGTACCTACAAGCAGAGTACGTAGCTGCCTACAGAAATGGTTTTAGGGTTGCTGGGAAGGCCCCGGTGCCTAGTAATACACCTCCTTTCTGATTCCTCATACCTAAAGTTCTTTAGCATATTTTGGTTCCAAATTTTTGGACTTAGAGATCCCTTTAGGAATGTGATGAAAGCTGTGAATCTCTTTCCTAGAAAAATATACATAAAAGCTTGTTCTTGAACCCTAAAGTTAAGGACTCCTGCATCAGAGATGCTTTGTGTCTCAGTGGGTTAAGTGTCTGCCTTCCGCTGAGGTCATGATCTCAGCATGCTGGGATCAAGCCCTGTGTCAAGCTCCCCGCTCAGTGAGGAGTCTGTTTTTCCTTCTCCCCCGACCCTCTGCCTGCTTGTGCTCTTGCACATGTGGACTCTCTCTTTTTCAAATGAATAAATAAAAAATCTTAAAAAAAAAAAAAAACCCGCATCAAATGGAGGTAAAGTCTTTCCACAGAGAAGAAGCTTGAAATGTACATAGGGCAAGGCAAGAGTATACATCCATTAAATAAGCATTTTTGGGAAAACTTATTACTTACAAACACCATAGGCTTGGGGAACACAGATTAAGACCTGGTCTTCTTTCTTGACAAACTTTTATCCTTGTAGACAGTTACAGTGTGAGGAATTAAGGGCTAAAATGAAGGCAGGTAACAAAGTGTCAGGGGACCCCGTGGAGAGGAGGGCCCAACTCTGCAAATGACCATGTATGTGCTTTAGAATGGAAATGGCTGATTCTAGACTCTTGCTTTGATTAGTTTAGAAAGGGCACTGAGTGACAACAGCAGGAGGTGTTACTGAGCAAGAGGCAGAAAAGTAGAGAAGGACACCTGTTGGGTACGCAGAGGAGAGACTGAGGTTTCCAAGGAGAAACCGCACACGACTTTTGACTTTACTTGGGATCCAGCCTACTTGTAGCCATCTGAAACTGAGGTAGTATTTTGCAAATAAACACAAATAAATAGGCAGAACTGAGGTGTTATCTTGCAAATAAATACAACTAAATTGCACCATTCCAACAGCAAACAAATTTAAAAAATTCAAATAAACAAAATGCCCATTACTCAGACTTCCCTTTCAATCTAATGGTGCCACCCAGGTCTTGGGAAATTTGCTTATTTTTTGTGAATGCTGCAAAGTCCTAGCCTAGACCTGTTTAAAAATGTCTTTTAAAACCTTAACACTGGGGCGCCTGGGTGGTTCAGTGGGTTGGGGCCTCTGCCTTCGGCTCGGGTCATGATTCCAGGGTCCTGGGATCGAGCCCCACATCGGGCTCTCTGCTCAGCGGGGAGCCTGCTTCCCATTCTCTCTGCCTGCCTCTCTGCCTACTTGTGATCTCTGTCTGTCAAATAAATAAATAAAATCTTTAAAAAAATAAAATAAAATAAAATAAAACCTTAACACTGTTGGGGCACTGACTGGCTCAGTTGATTGGGCTTGTCTGACTCTTGGTTTTGGCTCAGGTCATGATCTCTGGGTTGTGAGATCGAGCCCCGAGTTGGGTTCCAGGCTCAGTGGGGGAGTTGGCTTGAGATTCTCTATCTCCCTCTCATTCTCCCCTCCCCCCCAACTCATCTCTCTTGCACTCTCTCAAATCAATCAATCTTAAACAAACAAAACCCTTAACACTGTTTATTTAAAATGGATGGAGAAAAGATGTACATTTGACCCTCTGCAGGGCCACTTGGCATTTACCGTCATCTGCTGGGATTCAAGAACTGTGAGCAGTCACCAGTTAGTTTTATTTTTTTTCCGTTAGACACAGCCTTATATGTTAACCACCATCCGTGGGGGAGGGGCAGAAGGGGTTCTTGTTAAGCATGTGTAGAAGGTATTCATGACAGAGAAGAATGAAAATAAATTCATCCCAAATCTATCTTGTCGTCCGGGACTGATGCCCTGCCGAAGAGAGAGGGAGACAGGACATCAATTTATAATTACAGTTTGATGAGATAAACTTAGATGATTATGTACCAAAATATCTTAAGTAGAATGTTACAGGAAGCATTTTTTAAATGAAAAAAGTGTTTTCTGAATTCGTTTTCTTTGTTAAAGTGAGGCAATTAACGTTTTGAATTTTAGGCTGCTGATACGTTGGGAAAACCCTAATAGAGGAGAGACGGTTTGGAGATGGAAGAAATGGTGCGGATCTGCCACCTAGTGGTCACAGTGTTCTGTCTGTATTCTCTTTCCTGACCGTGGCTTCAGGGTATCAAGTGAGGGATTGATTGCCTGTTGGGCCCGGCTTTCCTGCAGAATCCTTGTAAGACAGAAGTGGTGAATTTGACTAGCATATTGTTGCCCTTGATAGGACAACATTTTTGCTTCTGCTTTCTGGTCACTAAAATTATTCTGCCTCAAATTCATTATTTGAAATTAGTTTTACTAGCTGGATGGTTTTTGCTCTCCCCTTTGCTAATATTTTTAGCTAATTATGTCAGCAAAGATTTGAGTTAAACTTAAAAATCATAGCTTGCTGTTAGTAGCTAGTTTACTGTTTCACTGAAATGAGTTCATGTGTAAGTACACAGAAGACATGCAGAGTATTTGGAGCATCGTGGGACCTAACCAAAGTCTGGATGGTGGCCAGGTGCAGGGAAATGTGATTATAAGCTTCTCTTGTTCTTTTAAGATGAATTTTTCTTTTCTTTTCTTTTCCTTTTTTTAAAAAGATTATTTATTTATTTGACGGATAGAGATCACAAGTAGGCAGAAGTAGGCGGAGAGTCAGACACAGAGAGAGGAGGAAGCAGGCTCCCTGCTGAGCAGAGAGCCCGATGCAGGACTAGATCCCAGGACTCTGGGATCATGACCTGGGCCGAAGGCAGAGGCTTAACCCACTGAACCACCCAGGCGCCCAAGATGAATTTTTCTTTAGTAGGATGCTGTTAAAGCAAAAGATCAATGGGAAAACTCATCTTTTGGAAAAAAAAAATTTTTTTTCCAGATGAGCTATGTTCAGCGAGCACACCCCTAACTAGACAGAGCCATAGACAGCTGACTGTAATCATTTCCTAATCCTTAAACCACATGTAATCCAGAATTGTGTCAAATATTGAGGCTTTCCAAAACAAACTTAGTGATAGAGATATTAAGAATGATCAAAATTCCCAGAGGGAATTGTGTACTTTCTCTCTTCAATGACAATTAATCTTTGAAGGTTCCTGTGTGTGTGTGTGTGTGTGTGTGTGTGTGTGTGTGTGTAGGGGGTAAGGGTGGGGAAAACATTATTAGTAAAGGACTTTAACTAGGATATAAAATAAATTTCTGCAGGAGAATTTCTATTAGTATTGTTTTGGGGTTCATTACAGGCAATATTTATATAAGGAATCTTAACATTTGATTAAGTGCTAATATTTGTCTTTATCACACATATATTCGTTTATTTTGTGTATGTTTTATATGTGTATATGGATGTATGTATGTGTATATATATAAAATACATATAATTTTTTTTGTCTAGGAAGTTGTCATGATGAAATTAAATTAAATTAAAAAGAAACTATAGAAGGGCTCTTCAGATCAATGCAGACTTTAGCTAAAAACTTTTCCTAAAGATGTTCTCTGAATTTGCAGACAGCCTGGGTAACCCATCACTCATTTAGATTGTAAAGTGTCTAATTGAATGCCCAATACTGTACTAGGTGATATTTGCTGAGAAGAATACAAAAGTATGACAGAACCTGGGTTCTCAGTGTAAGGGGCACTGTTGAAATGACTATGAGGCCCAGTTGCCTGTGTTTGAGTTCACTGCTCTGTTTCTTTCTTTCTTCCCTTTTTTTTTTTTTTCCAAGATTTTATTTACTTATTTGAGAGAGAGAAAGAGCACAAGTGGGGAGCGGTGGGGGGGAAGGGGCCAAATTGGGAAGGGGAAGGGCAGAGGGAGAGGGAGAAGCAGGCTCTCCACTGAGCAGGGAACCCAAGGGGGCTTGATCATGACCTGAGCTGAAAGCAGACGCTTAACTGACTGAACCTTCCCAACTACGCTCCCCCGCTCCCGCTTCTTACTAGTAGTATGACCTTAGAGAAGTTACTTGACTTCTCTGTGCCTTAGTTTCTTCATCTGTGAGTGGTGGTAAGAATAAAAGACCTTGCAGGGTTAAATGGAAAGCATTTAGGACAGTGCTTGGAGATACGGTGAGGACTCAAGTCCATGATAGGTGTTTTCATCCCCATCTGGTGAGGAAGCCAGAGCTTAGATACCATAAACAAGTGGACAGTTCAGTACTGTCTTTTATCTAGTAAGAAATTGTTAAGAGTGTTTACCACAGGGGTTCACGAAACAGAAAACCAGGGTGGGCTGGGATATTTTGAAAAAGGAGGAGTGAGGGGTGGATCTGGATTTTGAACATTTCAAAAAAGATCTTAAGTCGGTTTTCCCTATTTGGATTTTGATTAAGGAGAATAATTCATTCTGTAGGGCTGAGGGGAAAGAATAAGCCAACCCTTTGTTTGCTTACCGTTTGTTTTTCCTTCAGTAACCGTTTGTGGACTATGTCCTATGTTCTCAGTGCCAGGCCTTGTGTTTGGCACTAGGAGTACAGTGAGGTGAGGCAGACAAGAATCACAGCTCTAGTTTCTGGTCTCTAACTTTTAAATAATGCTCTCCATGTGCCTTAATATCCTCTCTGCATCATGTTTGGTTTATTTTTTAGTTTATTATTATTCAGTTACTATTTTTTACTTTATTATTTGGCTTATTTTTAAAAACCATTTTTGATGAAAAGTTCAAACACATACAACTGTGTAGTCAGAGGACTGTAATGGGAACCCAGGTCCCTATCACCCATTATCAGCTTCAACAATTATCAAGTCTCTGTTCCCCTTGCTGGCCCTCCCCCAGTCAGAGTTATTTTAAAGGAAATCTAATGTCAGGTCATTTTACCCATAAATATTTTAGTATGAATCTCTGATTGATAAGGAATTTCTTAGAAATGTAACCACTATGCCATCATCTACCTTAAAGAATTAACAGCACTTTTTATATAATAAATTATCTCAAATATGTCTTTAAAGATATTTCATTTTTAACTGACAGGACTTTTTTTTTTGCATAAGGTCCTATGATTTTTATTATGTTCTATCTTCCAGTCATCACCTTGGCATGTCTTTCTGTTTATTTAGTTCTTTTAAAAAAATTTCTTTTAGCAGGATTTAATAGTATGTAGCATAAAGATCCCATACACACTTTAGATTTAAATTTAAGTATTGCATTTTTTGGAAACTTCAATAAGTTATGTGATGTTGGTTTCTAACTGTACATTGCTAATGTATATAGAAATAGGATACATTTGATTCATCCTGTGAACTTGCTAAACTCTCCTATTTGTTCTAGGAGTTTTTTCCCCCACTCCTGATTCCTTGGGATTTTCTCCATAGCTATTCATGTTGTCTGTGCGTGGGATTAGCTATATTAAATTATTACCAATCTGTATGCTCTGTTTTTCTTTTCCTTGCATTTTCTTTTACACTGGCTAGGACTTCCAGCACAATGTTGAATAGGGGTGATGAGAGTGGACATCTTTGCTTTGTTTCATTCAATTTTTCCCTGTCAGTGAAAAGTAACACTGTCAGTGTTAAGTATGATGTCAGCTGCAGGTTATCATGTTGAGGAAGTTGCCTTCTCTTCCTATGTTGGCTGAGTTTTTATCGAGCGAATGCTGAATTTTGTAAAATGCTTTTCTGCATCAATTGATAGGATTAAGGCCCCCCCCCCCCCCTTAGACTGCTAATCTAGTAGATTATGTTGGTTGGTTTTTGCATGTTGAACTAGTCTTGCATTCCTGTGATAAACCTCCCTTGGTGGTTGTTCATGTAAGGTTTTGAAGTTCCAACTGGAAACACATAATAAGGGATCAGCTAGCAAAGAACTTACAGCTTGTGTTTGGGCTGATGTATTGGAAATCAGTTGGCTGATTGGCCCGTTACACGCCATTAGCTTCTGCTGACCTGTTTTCCAAGAACCACTCAGACCAACCGTGCTTGTGCTGCCAATATACTTTGCCTCTACCCCCTCCTATCTACTTAAATCTACTATTTACTTATTTATATTTAGTTCCATTCTTTTTCCTCACCTAAGTTCCTGACCAGAGATTTCTAAATGTTGGAGTCACTCCTGAGCATCTCCCTCCTTCATTTGTGCTTGGCAAATTTAATTTGTAGCAAGAAAGTGGGGCATGCATTGCATTTAAATTTTTTTTTTACTTAAGTACATTTGTGATTAGCATGCTAAAATTTAAATGATATGAAATAATTATTTTCACACATTTTGTCCTTTCATGAGGCATAGAAAGAAAAAAACTATGGATGTCTTGTCATACATAGTCTTCAAGATCTGATTTTACATTGCAATTTTGGGGGGAAGGTAATGGAAATAAACCAGGGAGTAATATAAATGTTTGCATGTGGTTAACATAATTCGCTTGCCTCCCCAGAGGCTAAATTCCAAAGAATTTGTTTCTGAATTCTTGAGTCTGAAGACACAACGGTACAGAGATGCCTGTGAAAGCAAGCCCTCATCCGGGGAGCCTCGCCAGGCAAGGCCACCCCACTCACCTCCTTGCTGGGGAGCAGTGAGGATGCCATGGGTTGTGGCATGTGCTCAGAGTGCTGCTTTCTGTTAAAACATAGTCTCCATTTCTTTGAACAAACCATTAATAGATGTCAAGTTCACATTATAGGTTTTAGTTCCCAAGCTGTGTTAAAAGCAAATGTGTGGGGTTTTATATTTCCAGCTGCCTTTTTTTTTTTTCAAAGTAAAATATGTGGGTTTTGGTTTTCAGCAGACCACATTTCTTCTAATAAAAACAGCTGGAACAAAATGTGTTTTATAAGCATATAAAAATGTCAGACCATAATGATTTTAGTGCTGCATATTTAAAAATGGGTCACTAATATTTAAGATATTAGTATCTGCAATGAAAGTAAATTATGGAAAGTAAATTACACTATATCATTGCTATAAAGGAGAGAGTGGTTGGAAACTAGTCCAGCAACTGTCTCGAGACCATTTTATTTCAGCTTCTGTGCAATGTGCTTGTCTTTTGGCTTTAATTTATTCAAATTTTGGCCTTAAAAATTATTAAACTTTTGTATATGAAACTGGGCCCCCAAATTCAAGCATCCTTTATGTATTTGGAGACATAATTTACTAGGAAAGAGTACCTTCCTGCTTTGGACTTATTGGAGAAGCATCTCAGTAGGTTCTGGTGCCAAAATGAGTTGTGCTTCCTTCTAACGGCTCACTTTCTATGATCTGATGGACATTCTGAGCACCTTTTTGCTCTGTTTGCTAGGAAGTTCAGAAAATTTTTTTTTAGCCCATCTCTAGCCCACACATTTTGTACACTGAGCACACATCTAGAATCCTTTTCATTTGATTTCTTTTACCTTTATTTTACTTTTGCCTAATTTTTTTCATTTGACTCTCTTCCCCTATTATACTGTAGTTAGTATTATGGGCTGCTGTATATCCATATTAGAATACTAGGGCTGAAAATAGATTTTTTTTAAAGATTTTATTTATTTATTTGACAGACAGAGATCACAAGTAGGCAGAGAGGCAGGCAGAGAGAGAGGAGGAAGCATGCTCCCCACTGAGCAGAGAGCCTGATGCGGGGCTCGATCCCAGGACCCTGGGATCATGACCTGAGCTGAAAGCAGAGGCTTAACCCACTGAGCCACCCAGGCGCCCCTGAAAATAGATTTTGAAAAAAAAAATCTGAGTTTGTTTTTCTTAGATCATTTTATCCACATCATTACATTTCTCTAGCACTTTGGCCCCCCGCCCCCTTTTTTTGTAATGTACGATAACATATTCCTTTTCTATTTTTTTGGTAATTTTTTAAAAAATGGCATACAATGTATTATTTGTTTCAGGGGTACAGGTCTGAGACTCATCAGTCTTACACAATTCACAGCACTCACCATAGCACATACTCTCCCCAATGTCCATCACCCAGCTACCCCATCCCTCCCACACCCCTCTCCTCTAGCAACCCTCAGTTTGTTTTCTGAGATTAGGAGTTTCTTATGGTTTGTGTCCCTCTCTGGTTTTGTCTTATTTCATTTTTCCCCTTCTTCCCCTATGAGCCTTTGCCTTGTTTCTCAAATTCCTCATATCAGTGAGATCATATGATAATTGTCTTTCTCTGATCGACTTATTTTGCTTAGCATGATACACTCTAGTTCCATCCATGTCATTGCAAATGGCAAGATTCCATTTCTTTTGATGGCTGCATAGTATTCCATTGTATATATATACCACATCTTCTTTATCCTTCATCTGTTGATGGACATCTGAGCTCTTTCCATAGTTTGGCTATTGTGGATATTGCTGCTATCAACATTCGGGTGCATGTGCCCCTTTGGATCACTACATTTGTATCTTTGGGGTAAAGACCCAGTAGTGCAATTGCTGAGTTAATGCCATATTCTTAAGTGATTAAATTCCAAACAGGAAAATTCCTGGGATGTGTTTTAAAAAATATTTAATGCCTCTAATACTAGCTGGTTATAAAAAAAAATTATAAAAAGTTCAAACATTATAGAAATACATAATATCAAAAATAAAGTTCCTCCATAATGTCCTCTCTCCAAAATAAACAAATAAACAAACAAAAAACAACCCAGACATCAAAAACTAAAACCCCAAAACTGTTAACCATAGTGTATAGTTTTCTTTTTTCAGTTTTGTTGGGAAATAATTGACATACATTACTGTATAAGATAAGGTGTACATCCTGATGGTTTGATTTACACACATTGTGTGATGATTACTGTATAAGGTTCATCTAACATCCATCTTCTCATGTAGTTGCAATAAAAAGAAAAGAAAGAAGAAAAAATAAAGCAAAAAAAATCCTTGTGATGAGGTCTCTTAGGATTTACTTTTTTTTTTAAAAGATTTTATTTATTTATTTGAGAGAGAGAGAATGAGAGAGAGAGTGCACGAGAAGGGGGAAAGTCAGAGGGAGAAGCAGACTCCCCGCTGAGCTGGGAGCCCAATGCGGGATTCCATCTTGGGACTCCAGGATCATGACCTGAGCCAAAGGCCGACGTTTAACCAACTGAGCCACTCAGGCTCCCAGGATTTACTTTCTTAACCTCTCTCCTATATATCATGCAGCAGCGTTAACCACAGTCACCATGTTATACATTACATCCCTAGTTCCTATTTCTCTTACAACTGGAAGTTTGCACTTTTTGCCCACTTTCCTCAAATTCCTCTTTCCCACCCCCACCTCTGGTAACTACAAATCTGATCTCTGTTTCTCTAAGTCTGTTGTTGTTTTAGATTGCACATATAAGTGAGATCATGCATTATTTATCTTTTTGTCTGACTTACTTCTCTTAGTGTAATGCCTTCCAGGTCCATCCATGGTGTTGCAAATAGTAGGATTTCCTCATTTTTTATGGCTGAATAATATTCCATTAATATATGGTATATATATTTTATATATTCCATTATATATACTTCATGTATATTATATACATTTCTCCATTCACCCATCGATGGATACCTGGACACTTAGGTTGTTTCCACTTCTTGGTTACCATAAATAATGCTGCTATGAACACAGGGGTGCATATATCTTTTTGAGTTAGTGTTTTCATTATCTTGGGATTTATTTATTTTTGCCTGTGCGAAAGAAAGAGAGCAAGACAGCGAGAGAGCAGGCAGGCTTGGGAGTGCACGAGCAGGGGGTGGAATGGAGGGAGAAGCAGAATCCCTTCTCCAGCTCAGAGAAGCTGAGCAGGGAGCCCGCTGCAGGACTTGATCTCAGGACTCTGGGATCGTGACCTGAGCCAAAGGCACACGCTTAACTGCCTGAGCCATCGAGGCACCCAAGAATTGTATGATAGTTCTATTTTTAATTTTTGAGGACCCTCCCTGCTGTTTTCCACAGTGGCTGCACCACTTTATAATCCCACCAACAGGGCACGAGGGTTCCCTTTTCTCCTCAGCAGCATTTATTATCTCTCATCTTTTTGATGATGGCCAGTCTAACAGCTGTGAAGTGATAGCTCATTGTGGTCACTGTGGTTTAAATTTGCATTTCCCTAGTGACTAGTGATGTTGGGTTGAGTTTCTTTTCATGTATCTGTTGGCCTTTTCTGTACCTTCTTTGGAGAAGTGTCTATTCTCCAAAATCTCTGTTTTTTAAATTGGGTTATTTGGTTTTTTGCTGTTGAGCTGTATGAATTTTTGTGTGTTTTAGCTATTAACCCCTTATCACATATGTGGCTTGTAAATATTTTTTCCCATTCCACTGATTGTCTTTTTGGTTTCTTTTGCTGCGCAGAAACTTTGGTTTGATGTAGTCCAACTTGTTTATTTTGATTTTGTTGCTTTTGCTTTTTAGGTATCATATTTACAAAATTGTGACCAGGACCAATGAGAATATTATATATTTTTGCTTCTGCAGAGTCTTGGGTGGGGGGCACATAAGCAAGGGACATACAACTCAGTGTTTGTAGGCGGGGATCATGGTTGCTCTCCATATCAGGCAAATGGAATTTAGAATGTAGAGGACTGTAGGTCACAGTCTGGTCATAGCATCAGCATTAGATAGGCTTGTGTTCAGGCCATGGTAGCTGAATGACTCCAGAGAAGCTGCCTTTCCTCCACAAAGCCTGGGTTTCTGGGGATAGTAGTAATTGCCTTAATGTTGTTTTGAGCTAATGAAAGATTATGTAAAGCCCTTAGTGCAGTATTTGATATGTAGTAAAAGCTAAATACATGTTAGCTCTTTTATTGTTTTGACTAATGGTTGATGGCTATTTATAGAGAAACCCTGAAGAATCATGATGCAAATGAGATAGAGTTTATTTCTCTCCCATAAGTATGTCCAGATGGAAGGTCCAGGGCTGACTGTCATTCCATCAGTACCAGAGACCCAGGTTCTTTGTAACTTGATGCTCATATATTTTCCATCTCCTGGCGTATCATGGCTGCTGTAGCTCTCACTATCTCACTGTATTCTTGCCAGGGGGAAGATCATGACTGAGGATTTGCATATAGCTTATATACTTACATCCTATTGGCCAAAACTTAGTTGTATGGCCATCCCTAGCAGCAAGGGAGGCTGGGAAGTGAGTCTTTAGCTGAGAGGCCATATGGCCAACTAAAGATACTGATGCCACATCAAAGATGTTGAGAAGCAACTTGTGGACCCTGTCTCGGCAGCCATAGCATGGTCTCTGAGATAAGGCAGGTGTTCTGCATATGCCTTTTTTTTTTTTTTTGAGATTTTATTTATTCATTTGACAGAGAGAGACACAGCGAGAGAGGGAACACAAGCAGGGGAAGTGAGAAAGGGAGAAGCAAGGCTTCCTGCTGAGCAGGGAGCCCGATGTAGGGCTCAATCCCAGGCCCTGGAATCATATCCTGAGCAGAGGGCAGATGCTTAACGACTGAGCCACCCAGGCGCCCCTCTTTTTTTTTTTTGTTTTTTGTTTTTAAAGATTTTATTTATTTATTTGACAGACAGAGATCACAAGTAGGCAGAGAGGCAGGCAGATAGAGAGGGAGAAGCAGGCTTCCTGCTGAGCAGAGAACCCGATGCGGGGCTCGATCCCAGGACCCTGAGATCATGACCTGAGCCGAAGGCAGAGGCTTAACCCACTGAGCCACCCAGGCGCCCCTCTTTTTTGTTTTTTAAAGACTTTATTTGTTTTAGAGAGAGAGAGCACAAGAAGAGGGAGGGGCCAAAGGGGAGGGAGAGGGAGAGAAGCTCAAGCAGACTCTGTACTGAGCAAGGAGCCCCGTACGGTGCTTGATCTCATGACCCTGAGATCATGACCTGAGCTGAAACCAAGACTTACAAGTCGGATGCTTAGCCGACGGAGCCACCCAGGTGCCCCTGTATATGTCCTCTTTAAGAACTGGCTCCTGCCATATTACCTGTGCATTTATCAGACACCTTTGTAAACTTGTTTATATTTTTGTCTTCTACTCATTCTTTGGGATACTGATGGCCAGATATTTATTAATTTTTGTATAAAGAACTGTTTCCTTTTATACTAAAGTTACGTTTTTATGCTTTAAGACTACCCTGAATATCTAGGTTTCTGGGCTTTATTCCTAACATTTCCCCAGTTCTCTGTTTGGAGATGTACACTTTATTCACTGAAATTAGTCAAGTACTATGGGAGCTTGCTTAAGAGTTTTACTATTTCAGATTACTGTGGTATAGACTTCAGTTACATGACTGTCAACATTCAGATGGATGCTGAAAGATTCAGACTTGGAAAAGCTGAACAGTTATTATGATAAATAACAGCTTTGGTACCTTGGAGCAATTCCAAATATTAATATTAAAAATTATGCCTGTGACAAATGGAAAATTATGTCGCCAGGGAAACACCTGTGATGGCATTTCCTGTGATGACATTGTTGGGTTAGTTCCCTTTAATAGATTAATATTTCTTAGCATTGATAATCATTAAAATGCTTTAACATAAATGTTCTTGTTGGGCTCTGTGCTGTTCTTGCAAAGGGGGTAAAGTCGCCTGTCTGATTAGCTTATCTTTGTACCAAGCTCTGTATCATCTCAGGTGTAGGGGAACTCTTATTTTAAAATTAGATTTCATGATTGGGCCCACTGAATAGTAGCTTAGACTATGACCAAAATTTGGGTGTTACTGAGGGCAGACATTCTTTTCTTCACGTCATTCTGGCAGTGCAGCAGTTCAGAAAAAATGTAGAAGGTCTTGCAATATTTGTCCAGATCTGTTTGGTTTCTAAAGCTTGATTTAAGATATTTGGGGATCCTGGTCACTTCGCTTTCAGCCTACCTGGACTCCCAGGCTACAGCTGTAATTATACTGCATTCTTCTCCATCTTTCTTCAAACCCTCGTGTTGGCTATCTGAATGTAGAACCTCCTAAAATTTCATGACAATCTATTTAGCTTGTTTTAACTAACCAGGAGAAAAACAGATATAGAGACACTAAGCAGCGTAGTACACTGAGCTGAGGAATGAACCTGTGCCTGTGATTAGCCTCAAACCCGGACAAGGTCCCACCCACCATTGCTTTTGATTTTTTTTGAGACCTGTATAAAAAAAAATATATATATTTACACACCCACACCCACATCCACACCCACACACACGGACACCAACAATAAAACAATACCAAAAGAATAAAAAAGGAATAAAAAAACCTAAAAGCCCATCAGTGAATCTGGTCTCCACTGTTTGATTTTAGCAGCTTTTTGTGGCTTGGTGTAGACAGATAATACAGACCAGCAGACCCAGTTCTGTGATTTCAGATTGATTTCCCGTGGGGATACAGGTTTCTAGCATTATTAGTCCAGAGTTCTGATGTAGTCATTGCCTTTGGGTAGCAGTAGCATTAACAGTATTAAAGAAGGAAAATCCCACACCCTTGATAAGAATTGGGAGCAGAATCTTTACTTTTAGAAAGCAAAACTTGGAAACAACTGTATTTATTATTTTAAAAGATTTTAGAGCATTTTTGTAAAGTGTGTTTCTCTGTTATCATTGCTCTCAATAAGAATTCTTCTATATTTCAAACAAAATGTTCACTAATATTTACCTTTCTGATGAGATATTTTATTTGCATGACTATTTTTAAAGCATGGGCTCATTTTGGTGGAGTTGCTCTTGTGGTGTTTAACCTGTATTTACATATTTTTCTCGTCCTTATGAATGTCTTGTTTCTGACTTATGAGACTAAATACCAATGCTTCTTTTTGGTGGTTATTGGATAGCTTACAGATAGAACACATACAAGAAAGAGTATGTTATTATTAACTAAATTATTTACATTTCATTTGCTAAGTATAATTTTAGTTATTTTTGTAAGTTTTTAAATATAAAGACTGCTAAGTTGCATTTATTAGCAACATGTGTTAACTACTTTTCAAAATGTTTTTATTTTTTAATTTTTTAAGTAGCCACCATGGCTAGCATGAGCCCCCACATGAGGCTTGAACTCACAACCCTGAGATCAAGACCTGAGCTGAGATCAAAAGTTGGATGCTTAATGACTGCACCCCCCGGGTGCCCCTGTGGTAATTACTTTGAACATTTTGGTATACTTTCTATTTACAAGTTGTTTTTCTGTGTATACAAGTGTATTCACGCATACCTATGGAATAAACTAGAATCTAGGTGTATATACATGTATATATAATTATTTAGATTGTACATATAATGTTATATTGTGAAAATTACCCTTGTCAATAATCACACTTTACTGTGATAGGCTTTTAAATAACTGCCTAGTACTGTATTACATTGTGTGATATACCACATTTTACCAATTTCCTTGTTGTTGAACATTTAGATTTTGTGCTACTAGAAAGAAGGCTGCAACACACAGTCTGATATATTTATCTTTGTGTCTCTGATAATTTCCTTAGGATGAATCCCTAGGAGTAGAATTACTGATTGAAAGGAGTGTGAAAAAATTTTAAAAGCTCTTAATACATAATGCCAAGTTCATTTTTTTTTTCTTAAAAAAAAAAAATTTTTTTTTCCCTAAGCACCAAGTTTAGAACAATGAATAAGACAGTCCTTGCTCTCAGTTCATGGTCTGGTTGGAAGAAAGACGTGTATATGAGTAAGCTCAAGTCCATGCTTTCTGGAAATGTTGTATTAATTTACATGTTACTGATATTGTCAACATATGCAAGAAATTTTGGAATGTGTATATGTGTTCTTTGAAATTAGGGTATCATAGAATACAGGAAGTAAAAATATTTGTGTTTTGGTTACTGCCTATCATGAATCACCTACCTAATAATTTTTTGACATTATTGATTTAGGAAACCTAATCTATTTCAATATCCCCATCTCTGCAACAAGGCATTTCTCTACATTTTTATAGTATTCTCATTTCTGTAATTTTATGGGGTTCTCCTCCTGTGTTCTCCTAGTACCTTGATACTTTCTGCCACTGACGAATACAACACCACTCCTGGTTCTTGGAATGAATGGTTGATAGAGAACACTGCACCCATATTGCTTAGAAGTATCTTATCACTATTTTGTTCTCCTTTTCAAAGGAGAAAGACCCTTCTTTTATGTGTATTCTTTTTTCTTTCTTTTTAAAAAAGATTTATGTATTTATTTATTTATTTGACACAGAGAGAGAGAGATCACAAGTAGGCAGAGAGGCAGGGGGAAGCAGGCTCCCTACTGAGCAGAGAGCCCGATATGGGGCTCGATCTCAGGACCTTGAGATCATGACCTGAGCTGAAGGCAGAGGCTTAACCTGCTGAGCCATCCAGGCACCCCTATGTGTATTCTTTATAAATGTGTATAAGGCACCTAAGAGTGGAACCTAAAACTTACAGTGATAAACACTCAGGGTAATGCTATTATATTTAATTTGCAGATTCTCCAAGACCTGTTAAGCGCTGGCTTAATATTCAGGACAGAAATAGCCGATTTTCCAGTTTTCCAGACAGCAAGTTAATTGGTTGTATTCATATAACTAGTGTATTAAATATCTGGCAATCAAAAGCAATTATTTGTCATCAGAATAGACTAATGACATTACGGTGTGTTTAAAAAAGCACGCACAGTTTTAGTCTGTCTGAAAGTTAGTTAGGAAGGCAGATGTGGCTTTCCTGGAGCACTGAGCTGCATTTCCACGCCCAGAACACTCAGTCCTTGGGAATAAATATTCTATTCACTGCTCAATACGTTTCCCACATGGGAGAGCTGCCAAACTTCTCTGGCTTCTAATTTAGGAGCTAAAAAGATTTCCTTACTGGGCTCAGAAACGATCTTTAGGCAAATGTATGGCCTTTCCTCTTCACTCAAAAATGGCCACAGATAGACACTGTACCAAGTGTGGCAAGATAAATTATGTGACTGAGCTGTTTTCCAAAACATAACTTTTCACCGTAAAATACCTAATATTTTTCTGGTTTACTTGTTACTAATATGACCTCCGAACTTAAGTGAGCAAGTAAACTATTCCTAAAAATAATGAGAGATGGCATAATATCTGCCATTGTATACTTTTAGTTTTATCCATTCATATTTCATTGGATCTTGATGAAGTACATAATTGTAATTGATCAAATGAAATAAATGAAGTGGTTTGGGTATTTATACCAGGGGAATTCTGAAGATTTGTACTTTTAAGGTAAAGTTTTTAGAAAGGTGGGAGGTTTCGGTTTGTGGATGTGGAAAAATGTGGATTCCTGACTCAATATATCCGTGAATCTTATATTTGAATTTATATTTGATAAAAGAGTATCTTAGTATTGGTAATCTTTTGGCACTTAATTCTTCAGCTGGTATAATGTTGCCAAGGTTTATCTATATTTTTGGGTGCATCAGTAGTGCACTGTTTGAGGGCAATATAACATTCCATAGTGGGAATATACCTAAATTTATTTACACATTTTCTTGTAAATAGACATGTGGGTTATTTCCAGATATTCATTATTATGAATGGTGTTACCATGAACATTCTTTTTTTTATCATTTAAAATTTTTTTTAATTTTTTTATTAACATATAATGTATTATTAGCCCAAGGGGTACGGGTCTATGAATCACCAGGTTTACACACTTCACAGCACTCACCATAGGACATACCCTCCCCAATGTCTATAACCCCACTGCCCTCTCCCTACCCCTCCACCCCCTGGCAACCCTCAGTTGCCATGAATATTCTTAAACATGATGTTTACTGTACATATGTCAGAGTTGCTCTGGTTTCTACTTTGGAGGAGAATTGCTGGATGTTAGAGTATCTGAATGTTGAGCTTTATAAGATAATACAATCCTGTCTTCCAAAGAGGTCGTACCAGTTTACATTCCTCCCAGCAATACTGTAGAAATCTGGTCATCCATATTCTCTCTAAACATTTGATCTTATCAGACGTTTGAATGTTGCTCATTATGTGGGCTTAGAATGGTTTTCATTTGCATTTCTCTGATCACTAATGAGGTTCAGTATTTATTCAATAGTTATTGCCATATGTAGTTCTTCTTTAAAAAAAGACTTTTTCATGTTTTTGGCCTGGTTTTAAAATTTGCATTGATTCAGCTTTTCCTATTATAGGAGTATGTATTTATATATTTATGTATTTATTTTTGAGTTTTAAAAAAATGTATATTATTGATACTAATCCCTTGGCAATGGTATGAAAGGGAAATATCTTCTCCTAGTTTATAACTTTTTTCATCTTCTTTAGGGTAACTTTTTTTTCCTATGATTTATTTATTTATTTGAGAGAGAAACCATGCAAATGAGTTGGGAGAGGGGCAGAGGGAGAGAAAGAGAGAATCCTTGATTCCCCGCCGAGCATTGAGCCCAACCCGGGGCTCCAGCCGAGGACCATGATATCATGACCTGAGCCAAAATCAAGAGTGGGATACTTAACTGACTGAGACACTCAAGCAGCCACTAACCATCTATTTTTAACTGTTTTCTAGGGTGACTTTTAACTATATCCTTTTAACAAAGTCAAGTTCATTAATATTTTCTAATGAACATTGTTAGAGAAAACCTTCCCTGTCAAGATCAGAAAGAATTAAAAAATATGTTTTCCACTAAAATTGTCAAAGTTTTGCTTCTAATATTTTAAGTCTTGCTCCATCTGGAATTGGTTTTTGTAAGATATGAAATAGAGGTCTACTTTTCATTTTTATCATATCATTCACCACCTCTCTCATATATTAAGGACATATATCTATGTGGGATTTTGTTCCGAGTTCTCTTCTCTTCTGTGGGTCAGAATGTCTGTTCCTGGCCTGAGTCCTTGTGTGCTAGTCAGCTTCATAACCAGGGCACAGCGCCCTCCTTGCTCATCTTTGTCAGGAGTGTCTTGGCTCTTCTTTGCTCCTTGTTCTCCCATGTGAGCTTAAAAATCAAGTTCCATTACAGCCACTTTGGAAAACAGTATGGAGGTTCCTCAAAAAATTAAAAATAGAGTTACCCTATGACTGAGCAATTGCACTACTGGATATTTACCCCAAAGATACAGATGTGGTGTAAAGAAGGGCCATATGCACCCCAATGTTCATAGCAGTGATGTCCACAATAGCCAAACTGTGGAAACAGCTGAGATGACCTTCAACAGATGAATGGATAAAGCAGATGTGGTCTATATATACAATGGAATATTGCTCAGCCATCAGAAAGGATGATTACGCAACTTTTACATCAACATGGATGGGACTGGAGGAGAGTATGCTGAGTGAAATAAGTCAAGCAGAGGTCAATTATCCTATGGTTTTGCTTATTTGTGGAACATAAGGAATATCATGGAGGACATTAGAAGAAGGAAGGAAAAAACAAAGGGGGGAGGAATCAGAGTGGGAGACAAACCATGAGAGACTATGGGCTCCGGGAAACAAACTGAGGGTTTTAGAGGGGAGGAAGTGGGAAGGTGGGTTAGCCCAGTGCTGGGTATTAAGGAGGGCACGTACTGCATGGAACACTGGGTATTATATGCAAACAATGAATCATGGAACACTACATCAAAAACTAATGATATACTATATGGTGACTAATATAACAATAAAAAAAATCAGGTTCCATAAACAACCCCCTTAGGATTTTGTTAGCATTGTATTGAAATTTTAGATCCATTTGGAGAGCATGTCATCTTTATGTTATTGGGTCTTCCTAAGTATTAACTTGGTATATCTCTCAGTTTATTTAAATATTCTTTAATGTCTTTTAATACAGTTTAAACAATTCCCATGTTTGAATTTTGCATCTGTTTAAAAAATATTTATTCCTAGTTGCTTGATATTTTTTATGCTGTTATAAATCATGTCTTTTAAATCATGGATTCTAGCTGTGTACTGCTGGTGTATGGAAATGTGATTAGTTTTTGAATATTGATCTTATATCCAGCTATCTTGCTGAACTCTCTTTATAAAAAGTAAGAACTTATTTGTAGACTCTTTTGGGCTCTCTAGGTATATAGTCATAGTTGACATTATTTTCTTCTTTTTCATAATTTTTGCCTTTTTCTCCTTGTACTGTTTAGAACTCTATGACAATATTGAATAGAATTGATGATAATGGACATTCTTTTCTTGTTCTTGATTTTAAAGGTTTTTAATGTTTTCCCATTAAGTGTGATGTTTGTTACAGGTTTTTTTTTTTTTAAATTAAATCAAGTTAAGGATATTCCCTTCTCTGTTCCTAATTTACAAAGTGTTTTTGCCAAGTATTTCCATCAAATTTTATCAAATTTTTTCTTTTAAGTATCAGATTATACTTAATTTTAATTTTTTATTTTTAAAAACTTTATTTAAATTCAATTAACATATAGTATGTTATTAGTTTCAGAGGTAGAGTTCAGTGACTCATCAGTTGTATATAACACCCAGTGCCCATTACCTCATGTGCCTGCCTTAATGCCCATCGCCTGTTATCCCATCCCTCCAACCCCCTCCCCTCAGTAACCCTCAGTTTGTTTCCTGTGATTAAGAGTCTCTTATGGTTTGTCTCCCTCTCTGATTATGTCTTGTTTCATTTTTCCTTCCCTTCCTCTATGATCCTCTGTTTTGTGTCTTAAATTCCACATATGAGTGAAATCATATGATAATTGTCTTTCTCTGATTGCCTTATTTCACTTAGCATAATATCCTCTAGTTCCATCTACCTTGTTGCAGATGGCAAGATCTAATTTTTTCTGATGGCTGAGTAATATTCCATTGTATATATACACCACGTCTTCTTTATCCATTCATCTGCTAATGGACATCTGGGCTCTTTCGTAGTTTGGCTATTGTGGACATTGCTGCTATGAACATTGGGGTGCATGTGCCCCTTTGGATCATTACATCACATGCTTTTCTGAATCTACTGATATATCTTTTTCCTTCCTTTAAATTTCTAATGTGTTAAATTTAAAAATACTAAAAGTAAACGATGTTCTTTTGAGAGATACATATATAGGGTAAACTGTGTATTAAAAAGAAACCAACCAGGGGCACCTGGGCGGCTCAGTTGGTTAAGCATCTGCCTTCAGATTTGTCATGATCCCAGGGTCCTGGGATTGAGCCCTGTGTCAGGCTTCCTGCTCAGCAGGGGGTCTCCTTCTCCTTCTCCCTCTGCCCTTCCACCTCCTTATGCTCTTTCTCTCTCTGCTCTCTCTCTCTCAAATTAATAAATAAAATCTTAAAAAAAAACCCAACTCAGTTAGTGATAAGTACATGATTCAGGATAACAATGAACACAGGTGGGGAGGGAAGAAGCACGTGGTAGACATAAATTGTTGCTAATGTTCTAGTCCTCATGCTGGTTGGTGAGTTCATGAGAATATAGTGGATTATCTAAAGCATTCACATATAGGCCTAAAAGCACAAATGATTAAATCCAAAAGCAGATCATGCGTGGACCATTAAGGAAAGGTAAGCATATGTGTTATGAACTAAGAGTTATGATTATTCCCATTGTATGCTTAGAAAAAGAAATCCGTATTTGTCTTTATGAGGTTGTGTTGCATTTACTCTGGGGTTGGTAAAAAAGAGTCTTTTCACCATGCCATATTTTCCATTGTTAATGGTGAATTTCCCTCTTTTAGATATGTTTGGGGTAGTTGTTGGTTGTGAGACTTACTGTCACAATTCACATGTGGTACGGGGTCTGCACAGCCTGTGCTCTCCATTGTTTAGTCCCCAGATTACCAGATGATTACATGGCCCTCATTTTAGGTTGACACTTTGTGTGGAATGTTCTGTAGTTTAGAGAAGGTCTGACCCTTTCTTTTGGTTCCTTAGACTACACCCTTCCATGTTGTGCATTTCCTGAATTTCCGTCCGGCCCCATCCTATCCGGTAGAGCTGGGGTATGGGTTTTGTAGCTTTGAGGAGGATACTTGCAATGTATTACAGTGGTTATGAACATTTGGGATGAAACAGATTTGGATTTGAACCTTGACTCTTCTTTTTTCCAGCTGTGTGGTCTTTAGAAATGTTGACAACCACTCTGAGCCTCAGTTACCAAAAATTTTGCCTGATATTTTCTCCGAGGTTGTTGTAAGTGTTATAATGTATCTATTATTATGACTATGCTTGTCATATCACCAACACATATCATTAATTTTTGTATCTCCATGTAATTGGGTGGAGGGCCAAGCGCCTGATCTGGATTTTCCCTTGAGTGTGCTAAATATACCAGTTGCTTTACTCCCTAAGTTTGGAAGAGAACCACAGTACCAAAATATCCTTACCTTTGCTTTTCAACCAGTGATTTTTCAATTCTGTCTGTACTATTTCTGGAGAGAGGGGAGAGATAGGCAATCATGTCATTCATAGCCAGGCCCTTTCTAAGCAGGTGGTAGACGCAGGTGTTCGGGCTGATCTCAGTGCTGAGAACAGTATTAACAGTGCTTGCCCCTGTACTGAGCATCTCTGCAGCAGCTCTGATACCAAATGCCTTACCCTCAGCATCTCAACAGATTCTAGCCAATTTCCCAAAGCAGATCTTTTTTTTTCTTTTTAAATTAACATATAATATATTATTTGTGTCAGGGGTACAGGTCTGTGATTCATCAGTCTTATACAATTCACAGTGCTCACCACAGCACATACTCTCCCCAATGTCCATCACCCTATCAACCCATCCCTCCCACCCCCTTTCCCTCCAGGAGTCCTCAGTTTGTTTCCTGAGATTAAGAGTCTCTTACGGTTTCTCTCTCTCTCTGGTTTCGTCTTGTTTCATTTTTACCCTCTCTCTCCCTATGATCCTCTGTCCTATTTCTCAAATTCCCCATATCAGTGAGATCATATGATAATTGTCTTTCTCTGATTGACTTATTTTGCTTAGCATAATACCCTCTAGTTCCACCCACATCAATGGAAATGGCAAGATTTCATTTTTTGATGGCTGCGTAGTATTCCATTGTAGATATATATACCACATCTTCTTTATCCATTCATCTGTCGATGGACATCTGAGCTTTTTCCACAGTTTGGCTATTGAGGGCATTGCTGCTATAAACATTGGGCTGCACACATCTCTTTGAATCACTACATCTGTATCTTTGGGGTAAATACTCAGTAGTGCCATTGCTGGGTCACAGGGTAACTCTGTTTTTAATTTTTTGAGGAACCTCCATACTGTTTTTCAGAGTGGATGCACCTTCCAAAGCAGATCTTTGACCTTCATCTTAACACAAGGAAATTGGGGCTTAGAGAAGTTCACTAACTAGCCCAGTGTCACACAATCAGTAGTTGGTCGAACCAGGAGGCACTCGCTGGGCTCTTTGACTCCAAAAGCTACATTCATAACCATTTTTTGTGCTTTCCCTGGAGAGTCTTTACATCTCCCTGTTTTTCTGGACTGTGGGCTTGGAAGTATGTGGAGCCCAGAATTCAGTGGGACCTGCTGAGTGTTTGACTAGTTGGGATTCCCTGCTGAATGGGAAAGCCTGCAGATGGGAGAGATGCTCTGGAAACTTTGGGTGCTATTTGGCCATTTTCTACTAAATGTTGAATCTAAGATGTTTCAGTGCTGGGATTGGTAGGCTTGAGAGATTTTTGCGTTATTCTCTTTGGGTAAGGAATATTTAGATATGTGGCATTCATGACTGTATTTTGGATTTTTAAGTCAGAAAGCTAGAGTGTTTATAAAAACTTTGGAAAATATCTGTAGTATGCTGAAATAAAGTGAGAGCTTAATAAAAATATGCATTAATGCAGGAATCCGCTGCCCTCACACTAAGGACAAGAGATCTCTGTTGAACCTTGGGAAAAATAAACTTACTCCCTTGGCTTTTATGGGGGTGGCACTAAAATTTGGTAGCTGTGCCCAGGAGTGGGGTAGTGGCATAGAATGAAAACAGTCTGCAGGAGCTTTCAGGTTCCTTAGAACACAACCAAATTAAACATTAACATAGTCTGCAGAATGAATCCCGGATTCCCTCATCCCACACAGATGGCTGATTTTTTTGAAAAAGAAATTCAACTTAGAAAGTTTGTTTACTCTTCTACTTTTACCAAGTGTTTAATTAAACACAATTAACCAAAAGATGAGAGAATAAGATTTCCTGTTTGAAATTCTTTCCTCCTGCAGCACACCCAAAAAGCGAGCTGTATTTTAGGCAGAATCGTTAAATTTTATTTTTTGCCCTTGTGCTAGTTCCCTCCTCTGATCCAGTTGATATTAAAATGCTCAGAAAGCAATTATCATTCATCTTTCAACTTGATGATCAAGTATTTTCCTTGCAAATGAAGTATGCCTTGTCAATGATTAAACGTTACTAAAAACAAGAATCAACCTCATTCATTTCAGCACCTCAGTTTCTCTGCAGGAGGTGACATTTTTCTGTCGGTTTGTCAATGTGTTATTCTGGTGGCCTCCCTTTCACTCAAGTCGTATGAATTCAGTAAAGAGTATGATCGAGGTCTAAAAAGGAAACGAGTACCATACTTCTCAGATTCTGTTTATAAAAGTGTCGCGTAAGTGCTTACAATACGTTGGAAAGCCTGTGACTCCCAAGAATTTCTCCGGCACCTCTCCATAGTCAGTATTTATAGTGTATTCATTTATTGGTCACACGGAATAACACACAGTGTGGCAGGACAGCCCTCTTAGGCTCTCCAGGTACCATTTATTTATTTATTTATTTATCTACTCAATAGCATTTACTTATTTATTTTAATTTAAATTCAATTCGCTAACCTACAGTGAGTACATCATCAGTTTTTGATGTAGTCTTCAAGGATTCATTGGTTGTGTATGGGCTTTCCATTTCAACAGCCTTAGTAAGATAGCCGCTGACCAAAAGCTGACAGCTATTTCTGCCTATGAAAGAAGTTGGGTTCAACATTCCAGTCGAACCAGAACCAGTTGACCTGTTGACCTTTCTACAGTATTCTCTCATATACCATCAAGAGAGGAATAATCACTACTATCTCATTTATATAAAACGTATGTGCTCCTCGTGTATGGAAGTACATTTCCTGCCATCTACACGTGTGGGGCTTTTGGGCCAAATTTGTTTTGTGAGTTTCTGTTTACCAAGTAAGGTATTCCCTATTGGAATAGATTTACTCACTCAGATGTTGATTGGCACATAGTAAGTGCTCAGTAAATAGTGTTTGAATGAATATATGCTGGGCAGTGAATATGGGGGAACTTTTGGCCTCTTTGCATATTTAATTAAGTGGTCATATATGTAGAGGTTTGATTTCCTTTTGTATAACTGCTATCTGTAAAATATTTTCATAATTATCTTTACCTGGATGGTTTAAAATTCCAGGCTTTAAACATTACCTTTAGATTTAGATAGAAGTAAAATTGGAGCATTAACTCTAAGCAAGGTGGGAAATGTATTCATTTCCAGTTTGCAGGAGGGTTGGGGAAAAAAATTCTAGTTTCCAGGAAGGTTGGGCACCATACATTTCCCAGAATGAGCTTGACTCCACTCTACTAGGAGCACTAAAATTAAATGGCTCTAATTGCATAAAGCCTTGGCAGTAACTCATGAGTGGATCTTCCAAACCTTGTCGATTTTATAGATGTGTTTTCCTGGCAAAAATGCTGATTGTTTATTTATTGATGACAAATAATTATCGAACCAGCTTTGTGTAATATATTGACAACCAACCTCCTCTTGGTTATTGTATTGTTTTTATATTCTTTTAATTGCACATGCACATGTAGCAATAACACTGTTGATGTTATTAATTCTCATTCTATATTTTGGAATTCGTTTTTCAAGATATGGTTGAAAGCTTGTGCTCTGGAAGAATAGAATGATAAGTCCTTCGAAGGACAACCTGAAATAACCTCTTAGAATGAGAATACATATTTTCTTACTCTTTCTGGAAGTGTATACTTTGTTTTGATATGATGTATGACCTGAGGGGAAATGTTCCCTCTAAAGTCCTAAATATATAAGTTGGATTTGCAGACAGCAGAGAAGCCCTAAGTTCCCTTCTGTGGTGTAGAAAGAATAATATCTGTGTATAACATAGTCGATCTCTGCCATACAGTGGTGCTTAGCAGTGGCACTGCCTGACAATATCATTTTATTAGATGTGCTACTTTGATTTTATCCTTTTATTTTTAGCTTCAAACTCTCTTCCCAAGTTATTGCAATAAAATGTCAAATGTTCAAGTGTGGCATTTAAATTCACTTGAGATTTTTTTTCAAGTAGCAACTAGGACTAGATTGGCTTAACATATGAATTTAAAATATACTTCTATTTATTAATTAATAGAATAATTGCAAATCAAGTTACTCAACAGCAACTTGAGTTCTTGGCATTTCAAGTATGTAATTAACTTCTACATTGACCCAGTTAATACTCTAAAAGTAAGTAAGGCCAGTGAGGCAATTTGGATTCTCTAGAAGTGTGGAGATGGAGTTTGGGATGCAAGAAGTTTGTTAGGAACTATGACCTACGAAAGGGAAAGGGTGAGGCATATTTGGGGAGCAGGAGAAGCTGAACAGCTTGCAGACCCGGCCAGTCTTCACAGACCCAGCAGGGAACTAGGGAGTGAGGATTTCCAGTCAGCAGTGTCCGATGTTGGCTGAAGTGACTGGCCTTTCCATCCCCTTTGCTCAGTCACCGAAGGCAGGCCATCCTGGAGAACACGTGACTTCAGGCAAGAGGCTCTCGGCAGCTGAGGCCCATGGAAGAGCTGCCCACTAGAGGCTGTCCGCTGGCACTCTCCCCACAGCTGGGCAGAAGAAGGTCTTCCTTGATGGGGGTACTGAGCTCTACCACACGGGACTCTCCTAATTATTCCTAACATTAATACATAGATATTTGTATCATTATCTTCATCTGACCAATGAAAAATGGAGACGTAACAAATTGTTTAAGAACTCGTGGTTAATTCTAAGCAAAGCTGGGAAGAGTAACTTATGTGTCCTATTCTCTTAGCCTTTGGCAAACTGACATCATTCTGTCATGGCTGTATTATTCTTAATTGCGCGTCAGTGTGTATGAAGAAATAGTGAGGAAAAGGTGTTGTAGTTACTCAAGAACTAGTACGGTGAATAAGAAGGGGCATAGGTTTTAGATTCGAACTGGCGTGGCTCCGAGTTTGTGTTCTTTCTGGCTCTGTGACAGGCAAGTCTCTCATTCATTCTGACTTTCAGTGTTCTGACTGGTCAATGGGAGGAATGAAGTTGATGTATTGACTAAACAGTACAGATGAAAATGCATAGCTCGTGGCAGAAAACACCATACATGCTAATTTTCTTAAATACCAAAACAAGTAGGGCTGTAAAATCTTGATAGAAAAATGAAGATTTGAATTGGAAGGCAGAGAGAACTTTTCTCCCTCATATTTTCTTTTGTATCTCTCTTAGACGTTAAGTGTTAATATATTAGAAATGAATTGACAGATTTTTCTGGAGAAGTTGCTTCTGGGATGTGGGGCCATTCCGGACAGATATGGGAAGGGCACTTTTTAAAAAAAGGAGAAGAAGGAGTGTGGAATGAAAAAGATTGACTAAATCAACAAATATTCATGAAATCCTTATTATGGGCCAGGCCTCTTTTGAATTTTAATGATAAAGTTCAATATAGAAGGTCAGTGAAAGTACCTGATCTGAGCTCATTGAAAACTGCACTTCTCCATTTTCTACTTCTAGCCTCTTGAGTTAGTCTTCGTTGTTTTCCTAGGGGTAAGGCTGTAGGCTGGCGACTATTTTCCACCTGTCTACTGTAGGCCTATCTTCAACCCGTTCTTCACGGAACTTCAATCCTGTTATTTCCTACTTCCCATTACTTTCGTAAAGTCCAAAATACTTGCCATTGACTATTGCCTGGAGCCTGCCAACCTCATCTCTCACTATTTACATTTCCAAACCCAACTCCAAAACCCATACCCTTCCCCTTGCCCTCTTTCTGCTTCACTAGCTCCCCCAGTAGGTGTTGGACCTCTGGCTTTGGGCCTTTGCCTATACTGGTTCTGTATCTTACAGTGCTCTTTCTCTTTCCTTCTACCCCTGGTTAACTGCCACTTGGTGTATGTTTTACTTCCTTTGGAAAAGCTTTTGGTGATCCCTAGACTAGATTGGGTCACCCTCTTACTTTCCTCTAATACTCCCTTTTAGAATTGATCACAGGAGGTAATTACATGTAGTGTGTGTGTGATTGTCTATTTCCCCCATCTGACTACAGCCCTGCAAGGACCGTGACTAGGTCTGTTTGGGCTCACACCTGCCAAGCACAGTCCTGGCATGGAGTAGGAACTCATTGAGTCTGTTTGAACAAAGGACTTAGGAGGCTCCCATAATTTTCTCTTGTTCAGACTGTGCTTCCCACCTCACTGTTGGAGCCATTCCAGTTTGGACATAGGTCAGTGTAAATCCCACCTACATTAAGCTATACATTTGCTACCATAAAGACTAGAAATGAGGCCTTTACTCTGATGTCAACAATTAAAAACAATCCTTACCTTTGCTCAAAGCTAGTACGCTTTCCATTATTTTATTTTAAACCTAGTACGCTTTGTACTTCAGTGCATGTTGTCATGTCAGGTCAAAAAAAAATCATGGTCCTTTGATTTATTTAAAAAATTATTTTCCTTAAGTCATTGAATTAGGAGACATAATATCTTCAAATATGACTATTCAAAAAAATTCTTAAGGACTTGATTTGTGGGGGAGGGAGGAGCAAGCCCTTTATCCATTTTCTCTCCCTCAAGCCATCCTAATCTATTGTTTTCCCTCGGATCGAAAGCTCTTTTTACAGCACCCTGTGTCTTATAAGTAAGAGCTGGAGAGGAAGGTGGAGATATGTAGTTTGCTTACAAGAGCAAACGTCAAGCTTCTCGTAATAAGTGCATTTCTTGGCCATTTTATGCTGGTATGAGTTCAGGCTGGGCTACTTTAAAATGGACATCTTCTATTTTTATAGGAAACACATGGAATGTCTGGAATTCTTCTTAGAAAAAGGAATCTGCAGCCTGCTGTGAAGCAGCAAAGTACTTGCTTTTTGTTGGTTGTGGCCTTAGACTTCAATGCCAAAGGCATCCTGAAAATCAGACATGAGTGACTGAAGTTCAGTATTGCATCTTGAACTGAAAATGAGGACTCTATATTTGATTTGAAAAATTTGAAAATTTGTGGTTCAGCCACTTTGATAACGTGATCCAACTGGCCATTTTGTCTCTGTGTTTTATTTCGAGGCCATTTACTTTATAAACTTCCCGTATGGCTCTTTTATTTTCGCTTTGAATAAATGAAAACTGTTGGCAATTTAACTTACTTGTGTCTTTGACATTTCAGTGGCTCCTGTATATGAATGCCAGGACTAGTGGACTGAAAAGATAGTTCCTAAATCTTCATGCAAATAACAGTATTGAAATCATATTAAGAGTAACTTTATTTCTAACCTTTTCTTCTCTTTGTTATCAATATTAAAACTACCTCTTGAAAGTTACTGGCTTAGAGGTCGATAGATAATGTTAGTCTGAGTCTTGGCCATGTTCTTCTGCAACATATATCAGCTGTACCAGAAATGAGGCTGGCTGAATTTTTAGTCACACAGTCATTGCTTTATCTTGTTTTATTTTTCAGTAACATCTACGATTTTTACTTGGAGACAATTGGAATTGATAGATCGGCAAAGTTGATTAACATGGAGTTCCTTGCTTCACTGTTTATTCCTTTCATGATTAATCAGAACCTCCAAATTGCTGATATTTTATTTAATTTTTAAGTTTACTGGTTAATAAGTAGGTGAGATTCTTCTAAGAGCATCAGTTTCCACATTGTGAGTGGAACCTCTCTTGGGAAACACAAGAATTTAAGAAAAAAGGAAATTAGGTATTTTTCTTGCGTAATTGTTATCTTGTAGGAATCTACACAGAAAAGTAGCTATTGTGTTAGGAGGGAGTTTTTTAAGAACGGCTTTCATTTAGCCCTGTGTGGAATGAAGCAGGAAAAAAATCTTGTTTGTTCTTGTTAATTGCTTCCCCCTCCACATGTTATTTAGTACAATTAATTAATCAAAACTTTACTCAGCTTTTGTTAATAGACAAAACTATCAGCTACCTCCATAATAACAAAAAATTCCAAAAAATTTCGAAATCTAAAGGTATGGTTTGGAGAAAATGAAACTTCTTGGTGTTGGTGAGATAAAGAGTAGGTAATTGACTTCATCATGGCCTTAGTCTGTGATGTTGGCGGCGGGGGTGGGGGGAAATACATTTTGAGTTTTTGGTATTTTCATTCCAGACTTAGATTATCTTCCCATTCAATTAAGTGGTACTGTTGTCAACTTTATGTCTTAATGACTTTTGCAAATAAAGAAGAGTATATTTTTGTTATTCATTAAACAGATATTTTCTTACATATTTCTTGTGAAAAAATATGTGATGGGTTGGAAATTAATTCATAAAGCAGTTTTGGACTTTTCCTCCAATTCAGTTGGAGAAACTCACTGAGCTCATTCAGGCATTGATCTAGAATCCAAGTGGTAAATAACAAGGCACAGTCTCTCCTCTTAATACCTTGTCTTAGACTGTTGGAATGACAGTCAAAATAAGGGAGAATATATTTTTTGCTCATTCCTCCTGTGTTGTAGGAGGGATACAAATGCTATGCGAGTGATTAATTTCCCCAGATGTAGTTGGGATCTTGCTACTTGATAGTGCTGGCAGTAGGGGTGGCAGGAGAAGAGGATGTAATTTTCAGCAAATATTGAAGGAATTTTTTTGTGCATCTACTGTGTGACAGTACCCTATCATGTGTTGGAGAGCCAGTCTGAACCAAGACAATGTCTCTGCTCCCCTGGAACTTATATTCTAGTGAGAGGAAGTAGTGTCTTTTTTTTTTTTTTTTTTTTTTTAAGATTTTACCTATTCATTTGTCAGAGGGATCGAGAGAGAGTATAAGCAGTGGGAATGGCAGAGGGAGAAGCAGGATCCATGCTGAGCAAGGACCCCGGTGCAGGACTATGACCAGAGTATTTCTGGCTGTCTCTGCACTTTCTCCTCTTGGCTGGGTCAGTGATACCTTAACGAGAGTCAAGAGGTCGTGTGGGGGGCTCAGCTATGAGTGGAGGAAGAACACTTCTCTCTGGTAACAGGAGAGAGAAAAGGAAAATAGGAATCAATGCAAGGGTTTGTAACCTGATGGTGGGACTTTTAAAAGCTCTTCTCTGAAATCTCAAAAACCAAGACCAAAATCAAAAAGCACCAAATGAATAAACAACAAAAAGCAGAATCAGACCTGTAAATACAGAGAGCAAACTGACTGTTACCAGAGTGGAAGAGGTGGAGGGAGGATGGGCAAAATGGGTGAAGGGGAGTGGGGGGGGGTACAGGCTTCCCGTTATCAATAATCCCCAGGATTAAAATGCACAGCATAGAGGATACAGTCAATGGTACTGTAACATAGCATAGCCTGGTGACAGAAGGTAGCCACACTTGGGGTGAGCATAGCACAATGTATTCGAAACTTGTCAAATCGCTGTATTGTACACCTAAAACTAATGCAACATGAGTGTCAACTATAATAAAAAAAAAAAAAAGGAAAAAAAAAGAGCTCTTATTTAAAGGCTTTTGTTACCCCAGCACAATTGAGTGAGGTCATCAGCCGAGGTTGGGGTCAACTGTGTGTCCGAGTGGCGGAAGGAGAGAGGAGCAGATGTGAAATAGTTGCTTGAGGTGGGAGTACACACTTAAGAGACAGAAAGCTAGATTTCTGGGCAGTGTTGAGGTGAGCGATCATGAACCTAGAGTAAAGTAAATCTGCTTAGTTGGATTTTTCTGTAGTAAGAGTCTACTACTATTTGGCTCTTTGGCTCCAGGTTGATGTCTGGGTTCATTCAGGACTGATGTTTCGACTGACTGCAAATACGTTTGCTGAATGAATGGATTCTTGACCGATTTTGCACAGGTCTGATGGAACCCAAATGTTTATTTTAAAAATCCTTTAAAATGTGCTCTTTTAGCCAAAATTATAACGGATTTCTTAATTCTGATTCTTTTTAAGTATAAAGACTTTTGCAAACTGGCATTGCAGCTATGCCTCCCCTTTTTTCAATGACATGCATTAGCTGGCTTTTCTAAATGGAATAAATTGAGTTAGGTAAGACTGTACTGCGGAGTGTTTTTTAGATTTTTTGAAGCCTACTACAATTTTAGCAATGTGAAAAAATCGGCTTCCTCCCAGTGCTGTCTAAATGTGAAGGCCCTTCCCCCAACCCCTGCACGTTATTTTGGGGCTACCCTTCCTCTGCATTTATTTCTTTTAAGAGTTCTTTAATGTTTCAGTTCAAAAAGCTTTTAGTTACCAGTAGGAATGGATCCAAAAAATCAGTGACAGAAATTAATAGATGCTACCTTTGAACAATGCTTTGTTACATTCCATTGCACAATATCTATCTCCATAAAATTCTCTTCTTGCCAGCGAAGTAGGGTTTAAATAGAACATAGGATCACTGAATAAGGTCTGAAGAAACATTCTTAAAACCTAGTTATCCTTTTAAGACTTTTGCCTATTTCCTTTCTGTCTCCCTTTGGACAATGTTTTATCCTGGAAATTAATTCTGCAACCCCTTTTGTTTTATACCTTATTTTTCCAATACGTTGCACATTGTTACTTCTGCTCAAGTTACCTTCAATGAAAATGGTTTAGTCCACTTTCATTCCTAACCTTATATTATAAGGCTGTATTATGAGTGTGCCAAGTACAGTTCCTATTGTTTGGTTTGAATATAACTGCTGCTACCATAGAGACCTAAGTGTGAATTTTCATTACCTTTCATTTACTCTATATCTGAATTTGATCTGCACTGAGTTTCGAGTTGGATGTATTTATCCTAGGTATCAACACAAGTAGACAAATAGATATAGAGATGATTTGTATCTATTACAAATTAAATATATCTGTATTTATAGTATATTATGTTATATTCCTTGGGAAATAAATTGCTTCTGTTGTGATATCAATTATTTGTAGTGTCTTTAGAAATTCAGCATATTAGTGAACCTATAGATCTTGTTGAAAAACTATGCACAAGTGTTACTGGGTGTAGTCATGTGATTTACTTATTTTCTTTTTCTTTTCCTTTCTTTAAAAAATATTTATTTATATACTTTAGAGAGAGAGTGAGCTAGAGAGAGTGACAGCATGAGGGGACAGGGGACCGAGGAAGAAGCAGGCTCCCCGCTGTGTAGGGAGCCTGATGTGGGGCTCTATCCCGGGACCTTGTGAATGCAGACATTTAACTGAGTCACCCAGGTGCCCTGCGATTTACTTATTTTCAAGTGGGACAGAATTGATTAAATTTAGATACTGTTATACAGCATTTACGGGATTTGACAACCACAGAGTAGGCTTATAAGGAATCTCTATTTTACACATTATGAATCTTTCAAGTTTGGGCCAGAATTAATTTTATCAAAAATTTTACTAAAAATTTTAAACAAGAGAGCCTGCTTGAGTTTAGCAAGGATGTTTTCCAAGATTATGTTTTGTATGTCATTTTGGATTTTTGCTAGATGAGGTTTTTTTAGTAATTCTTTGGTTGTATTTTGATTTGTAGTATCTTATTTAATGCCATTAAGCAGATTTGTTTGTATTTGCAATTAGCAAGGAATTGTTTTTCTTTCTTTTTTTTTGGAGAGGGGGAGGGGTATTGGGTGAGGGAGAGTATCTTAAGCAGGAGAGTATCTTAATGTGGAGGCTGACTCCGGGCTCAGCCTCACAGTCCTGAGATCATAGCCTGACTGAAATCAGGATTCAGACGCTCAACCGTCTGAGACACCCAGGCATCCCTGTTTTTCTTTTCTAAGTGCTGTTTAATAGTACTTGCATTTTATTACCAATTAATGGAACTTTTTAAGAAAGTCAGTAAACACAAAGCGTTAATTATATTTTACTTTTCCTACTGCTTAATGGAGTTATCTTAACCTTAGGCCTACTGCTGGATGTTAAGATAATCATCCCCATCTAATTGAGGAAATTGATTTAATTTCCCAGTTCAGTGCAGAAGGCTGGAGAATACCTTGCTGCCTCCAACTCATCATTCATCTTTGAGTAATATTATGCAAATTAATTGAGAAAAGAGTTGTAGGGCTTGTGATTCCTTAATCTCCAAAATATCTGTTATTTCAGAATATCTTATGTGCTAAATCTTCCCTCCTTTTTGGATAGATACTGATGATAATTCATCTTCTAAAGAAACTTTCAGGTCCTGGGTTTTCAACTTTTCTAAATTTTGTACTTATTTATTTTCTTAAAAGATTTTGTTTATTTGGGGCACCTGGGTGGCTCAGTGGGTTAAGGCCTCTGCCTTCGGCTGGGGTCATGAACCCAGGGTCAGCAGGGAGCCTGCTTCCCTCTCTGCCTGCTTGTCATCTCTGTCTGTCAAATAAATAAATAAAATCTTAAAAAAAAAAAAGGATTTTGTTTATTTGAGAGAGAGACAGAGAGACAGAGAGAGGGACCAGGGGGAGGGGCAGAGGGAGAAGGAGTAGAAGGCTCCCCACTGAGCAGGGATCTCAACTGGGGCTCAATCCCAGGACCTTGAGATCATGACCCAAGCTGAAGTCAGGCACTTAACTGACTGAGCCACCCAGGTGCCCCTAAATTTTGTATTTATGGCTTATGTTTTTTAGGCTCAATTAGCTTTATTCTAGGCATGGCACATCTAGACTCCTGCTAGCTAGTATAACTTTTTTAAGGTTTAAAAATGACAACTTGCCTAAATTTTTTGCTTGAGTGTGTTTGAATAATGACATTTACTCCCTCTCACAACCCTTTCTCACAAATCTTTCTTCCTTCCTCTCCATTTCCTCCTCTCCTTTCCTCTCTTCTCCCTCCCCCTTCCCTCCTTCCTTCCTTCCTTCCTTCCTTCCTTCCTTCCTTTCCTTCCTCCCTCCCTCCCTCCCTTCCTCCCTACCTCCCTCCTTCTTCCTTCTTTTCTTCCTCCCTCCCTCCCCCCTCTTTCTTCTTTGTTTTTTCTTTTTTCTTTTCTTTCCTTTTCTTTTCTTTTCTACTCTAGCACAAAGACAGGGAAGCATTTAAACGTTAAGTCTTTTAATGTCATAGTTAACTGTATTTCTGAAGTGGGATACTTCCCTTCTGCCAGTTAGACCTATGACTCATTCATTTGGGTTACAGTGTCCTTTGGGGGCGATGTAATAATTTATCAAAGACATCCTGGCCTGTCCAAGAATATAACCTTTACAGTGCTTATGCTGTATTAGAAGGTGTTAATGGAATGTAGGAGAGCTGGCTCCTGAATGGCTGATTAAATAATGTTTTTATATCCTGGAGTAATGCTAAAACCAGGCATCTTAGTGGAAAGAAAGACTGATTTCCAACTGGCAGAATTTTATGAGATATGACCTAAAAATTAATATTTGTGGTTAGGAAGCTGTATCTCTTACAGAGTCAAATTTTCTCTGGTGTGTGACTTGAGAGAAAGAGTATGGTAATAATAATTAGTTCTGGCATCTGTAACCAAACCCACAGTACTTTGAGTCTAGATTGTCACATTTTCAGCAATTTGGGAAAAATGAATTTCACCACCGTCGCCATGAAAATATAAAAGATCATTTTGGGGCTTAAGGCAAGTGAACAAAATCCACTTGGAATTATACTCTAATCTTCATATCATTCAGGTTCTTCTTAGGGTAATCATGTAATTAGATCCTGGTATGAAAAATATCCAAGTAATAAGATTGTGTAAAAGAAAATGTGATGGATTTCAGTGGGCAACTTTTGCATGAACTAAACTAGGCTCAGAAGAGTCAAAATTTGAGGCAGAAGCTTGTTTCCCTACTATTTATCCAGACTTATAGTATGAAGAAGCCATCTCATCCCTTAGATCCAGGCTAACTAGACATTTACCTCTGTTCTGTATGTTGAAAGAGAGTTTGTTAAGAAAATAAATGGGAAAAAAAATTCCAAGGGGAATGTTTAGCTCCTTAGTATTTTGAAGTCCCTAGTTTGTATACCAACCCTCTAGTATGTTTTTCACTAGCGACGCTGATAGGTCTCCAGATGCTTCATTTTCTTAATTATTGCTTTTGGATTTAGGTGTCTGCTTCTTATGGGAAAATTCACTGAGACTTAGGATGCAGCTGTTAAAAACTTATAGAAGACTAATTCTCCGTTTTCTTATTTCAAATAAATAAAATTTTATTGTAAGTTAAATAACCTTTTGTTTTAAACTAGTCAGTTGTTACTCATGTAGTGGATATTTTAAAGACTTTTATCAGGCTTTTTTTTCTTTTTTAGAGAAGGAGAGAGTGTTCATGCATGGGCTGTCAGAGGAGGGGATGGGTTACAGAAGGAGAGAGAGAGAGAGAGACTCTCAAGCAGGCTCCACACGCAGCTTAAACACTGAGTTGGGGCTTCGATCTCATGACCCTAAGATCATGACCTGAGCTGAAATCAAGAGTTGGATGCTTAACTGACTGTGCTACCCAGGCATCCCAATCAGCCATTTTTCGTTTAGACTAGATAGTTTATTAATTTTACTAAGATATACCGAAAGTTACTTTTTGCTAGAGGAAGTCTGATTTTAAGAAATCCACTGGCTTATATACAATCAAAACTATTATAACATCATAAAATACCCAATGATCCCTTTCTCTCTCTCTCTTCTTTTTTTTTTTTTTTTATTTTGTCTTGTTTCGTTTGAGTTTAATTTTTTTCAATGAGTTCAACTAACATTTCTTGAAAGTTATTAAAAGGATCACAGCTCCATTTGCATGTTGGATGGGATGAAGAAAATTTAAAAATTGCTGCCATTTACTGCATGCTTTCCTCTGTCACGGGGCAGACCGTTCTTCCTCTCCCCTGCTTAGTGCTAAGGAAGGAGTGTAAGGAAATTTTGTCCCACTCTTCACTCTCGCTGCAGTTCTCCAGGAGGAGGGTGGGGCTGCAATCTGATTGGCCAAAGCTGAGGACGGCAGTGTGCTGGTGTTTGCTTGCTTCCGTGTTGTCAAGGCAGAAACATAAACCCCGCCTTCTGTCTTTCCACTCTGGATCCTGGAGCTGCATGGTCATTCCTGCCCTTGCGGTTGGTGGGTCGTTGGCCAGTTTTCATTTCCCCGTAGGTGGGTAAAGGTTCTGTGGGGTTCGTGAGGGGAGATGGAAGCAGGAGGTCACAGATAAAACTGTGTTTATTACATGTTTTGAAATAATTTTTGGTCTTAGAGATACTGCACATTTGGAACTCATTTCAGAATTGCAGTTAGATTCTTGCTGTCATGACAGGGCCCAATGACATTGAATTTTATACATTATAGAATTACAGTTTTGGAAGTAAACTTGCAGTAAAAATTCCAGAATCACAATGTTATAGTGTAATATATACTGACAGAGCATTCAGATTTATTCATGTAATAATTTTTATTTATTATATATGAGGAAATAAACTAGTAGTAAATAAAGAAGGGCAAACCAAGACCGAGTTTCAGGAAGCATTTGGAAGCCATTGGCTTAAAACAACAACAACAACAACAACAACAATAACCAAATAACAGCTTTATTGAGTTATAATTCATAGACCATAAAGTTCACCCTTTTAAAGTATATAATTCAGTAGTTTTGAGTATATTCACAGAGTTGTGCATCCTTCACCACTATCCAATACCTGAGATTTCTCTTACTTCATACATATCACCAGTCACTGACTATCCCCTGCCCTGCTACTAATCTTTCTGTCTCTGTGGATTTGCACAATTTGGATATTTCATATAAATGGAATCAGATTATATGCGGTTCTTGGTGTTTGGTTTCTTTCACTCTGGGTAATGTTCTCACTGTTCATCTGTTCCGTAGCATGTCTCAGTGCTTCCTTCCTTTTTATGCCCAAATTATATCCCATTATATGGATATACCACATTTCGCATATTCATCAGGTGATGGACATTTGGATTGTTTCCACTTTTTGGCTATTCTGAGTAGTGCTGCTATGAATATTTTTTTTTCTGGACTTATTTTCGGTTCTTTTGGGTTTATATGTAGAGGTGTAATTTCTGCATCATATGACAACTCTCTCTTCAGCTTTTTGAGGACTCTGTTGACTTCTAATACAACTTTTTAAAAAATATATTTTATTTATTTATTTAACAGAGAGAGATCACAAGTAGGCAGAGAGGCAGGCAGAGACAGAGGAGGAGGCAGGCTCCCTGCTGAGCAGAGAGCCCAATGCGGGGCTCAATCCCAGGACCCTGGGATCATGACCTGAGCCGAAGGCAGAGGTTTTAACCCACTGAACCACCCAGGCGCCCCCTAATACAACTTTTGAATAGGAAGCAGTCAAATATAAGCAAGATTTTGGAGTTAGGTTATTTGGGATGAGCTAAGTATTGCTGTATCTAACTTAAAACTTTATTTTAATGCAACATTCCTATTTTGTAATTATAGATAATTTAGGGACATTTGTTTGGTTGTATTAAGTTATGTTGATTAAAGGAATAGATATCAACTTCCATTAATTCTTTATATGTCATTGCCTAAAATGGTATCCTGATAACTAATGTTAATAGATTCCTCACTTTTTTTAAGGATGGAGCAAAAGAACACAGTCTAAATATTCAAAGAGTAGAAATGTATCCACATATTTTATGTCCAAGTACATAGTCAATATTCTTTTGCTAAATATCAAATGCAGTTAATCTATGTCCTAGTGTTTTTGTGCTGACCATCACTGGTCCTATAAATATACTCTATTCTTGGATGAGTAGCCAAAACCCTAATAGGCATTTTCAGAACTTTTTTGTTGCTAGTGCCTGTCTGCCTGCCTGCCTTTCTTTCTTCCTTCCTCCCTCCCTTCCAAGATTTTATTTATTTATTTGAGAGAGAGAGAGTGAGCAAGAGAGAGCGGAAGTTGGGGGAGAGGCAGAGGGAGAAGCAGACTCCGCAATGAGCAGGGAGCCCGGCACTGGACTCCATCCTAGGACCCTGGGATCATGACCTGAGCTGAAGTCAGATCCTTAACTGACTGAGTCACCCAGGCGCCCTACTAATATCTTTTTTATGAATTTGTTTAGTCATCTCTTTCAATGATAACTTTCTTTTCCCCACAATTCTTTAATTTTGGCACTTTCTTGTACTCTTGGATGAAATCACTTCAGCCAACGTCTGCTGGCTCTGATTTTGTATTAATATTAATTTTATGATCAGAGGGCAGAGACTTTGGTAGTCTTCACTTCTATGTCCCCTAGGATTAACATAGTGCTGGCACACTGTAGGTGCTCCCAGAGTGTTTGTTTTATGAGTAAAGGAAAGAATTAATGGAATTTGGTACTGTGCTATCTTACTTTCAAGAAGGAGGAATGGAGGAGCAAAAGTTTATTTGCTATTTTTATAAACATATTTAAGCCTCCCAAAACACAGGAAGTTCACAACTGAATTAAAGGTGTGCAATTTTTTCCAAGAACAGAAAAAATAGAGTAAGATTTTTTGCTTAAGGTTAACACAATCAAGGGCACCTGGATGGCTCTGTTGTTAAGCATCTGCCTTCTGCTCCGTGCCCAGGCCTGTCAACTCGGTGCTCACAAGGGCCTCTTTTTAGGGTTCACACCTCTTCATGTCCTCCCTTCCTCGGGGTGTAGCTGTTCTCACCTCGCATTCATAGCCCTGGGGATATCACAGCTGCCCTTACGGCCTCCTGTCACCTGTACTTCTTACTGTGGTCACCTAGTTCTGTCCTGAGTCCCCGCAGACAGACGTTTGCATTCTGACCAGTAACATAACACACAAGGGTTCCAATTTCTCCTCATCCTTGTCAACACTTGTTCTCTTCTTTCTTTCTTTTCTTTTTAAAAAATAATAGCCTTCCTAATGGATGTGAAATGGTACTTCACTGTGGTTTTCTTTTCTTTTTTTTTAGGTTTTTATTTATTTATTTGAGAGAGAGAGAGAGAGAGAGAGAGTGAGCACGAGTTGGGGGGGTGGTGGGCAGAGGGAGAGGGAGAAGCAGACTCCCTGCTGATCACGGAGCCTATGCAGGGCTCCATCCCAGGACTCTGGGATCATGACCTGAGCTGAAGGCAGACGCTCAACCGACTGAGCCACCCGGGTGCCCCTCACTGTAGTTTTCATTTGGATTTCTCTGGTGATTAGTGATGTTGAGCATTTTTTCATGTGCCTTTTGGCCATTTGTATACCTTCTTTGGAGAAATGTCTCTTCAAGTCTTTTGCCCATTTTTAAATTGGATTGTTTGTTTTTTGTTGTTGTGTTCTTCTCTCTTGTTTTTAAGCACTTAGTTTGTGTTTGGCTCGTGACATGTAACATAGTCTGGCTCACATTGGCATTGTTTATGTGTGTCTTTGTCTCCCTCCTAGGCTGGGTAAGCCCCTAAAAGATAATTAGGGTTATTCATCTCTTTTTCCACTAGTAGGCTAGCACAGGTGTTGTGCACAGTAAGCCTTAAATAAAAAATTTGTTAAATGGGTAGTAGAAGACAGTATAGTCACTTGACAAATACTTGAGTGCCAGCTGTGGTCAGGACTCTCTTCTGGGCACTACTCAGATCCATCTGAGCATGGGGTGCAGGGCAGAGAAGGTGGGGAGGCAGCCATGGAAATGGGGAGGGACTGGACAGCAGTGGTATGGATAGCATGGAATGAAGTCTTTCATGAGATCATGTCCATTAAAAAATATTCTTAAGCAATAATTAGAGTTATGACTTATGTTTCAAATTCACATAGCTGATTTCTTATTCTCCTGTCCTTCTGTATTGTTTCTGATATGACTTTCCTCCTACCCTCTTACTTTTGGAGGTACAGCTAACTAGGGCAGCTCAGATGTTATGTTGGGGACACTGAGAACAACCATGAAGGTACCAGCTCCTTTTCACCTTCCTCTGCTCAGTAGGAAACTTAGTTTTCTGAGATTCTGAGAGTATTCTAGCTTTGTTCAAAATTTTTGATTTGATAACACTTCAAGCTGTGAAAAGTGACAGTTTCAGCAAGGCATTACCAAACTACATGACTCAGGGGTGTGCCAAACCATGTATGGTAGTTCATGATCCTGTAACCTGGTGGCTGTGAGGTCTGATAAAGGAGTCTTCCATATTTAATTGTGACAAGTGAACACTGACCTTCTGGGTCAGGATGTGTTGTTGGTTCCAGGACTATGTCCTAAGTACTGCATTTCAACCTTGGCTTTCCAAGGTCAGATCTATTTGCCTTCATGAACTAAAATTTTTTTTTTCTAATAGTCTTTTCATATAATAGTAGGCTTTCTTTTTTTTTTTCATTTTTAAAAATTTAAATTCAGTTAACACTCAATGTGTAATTAGTTTCAGAGGTAGAGGTCAGTGACTCATCAGTCTTATATAACACCCAGTTGGCATTATATCACGTGCCCTCCTTACTGTCCATCATCCGGTTACCCCTGTCCCTCAATCCCCTCCCCTCCAGCAACCCTCAGTTTGTTTCCTATGATTAAGAGTCTCTTTTGGTTTATCTCTCTCTCTGATTTCATCTTGTTTTATTTTTTTCCTCCCTTCCCCTCTGTTTTGCTTCTTAAATTCTGTATATAAGTGAAATCATATGATCATTGTCCTTTTCTTTTTTTTTTTAAATTTTTAAATTTTTATTTATTTGACAGAGAGAGAGATCATAGGTAGGCAGAGAGGCAGGCAGAGAGGAGGAAGCAAGCTTCCTGCTGAGCAGAGAGCCTGATGCGGGGCTTGATCCCAGGACCCCGAGATCATGACCTGAGCTGAAGGCAGAGGCTTAACCCACTGAGCCACCCAGGCGCCCCGTCATTGTCCTTTTCCGATGGACTTATTCGTTTAGCATAATACACTCTAGTTCCATCCGTGTCATTGCAAATGGCAAGATTAATGATCTACAGTCTTGAAGTTTTAGTAAAGAAATTATGAATTGTGCTCCTGAAATATCCTTGAGCCCCTTCGCTTATTTTCATGGCAACTACCTTTTAAATATTAGGAGGGGCCCCAGGTAGCTCAGTTCTTTAAGCATCCAACTCCTGGTTTTGGCTCAGGTCATGATCTCAGTGTTGTGAGATTGAGTCCTGTGTTGAGGCTCCACGCACTGTGGGGAGTTTGCTTATCCTTCTCCCTCTGCTCCCCCATAAATAAATAAAATAAAATAAAATAAAATCTTTAAATAAATAAATATTAGTTCTGATAGGCTTTTATAAGCAGTCTCAAATGCTATCAAATTACTTCAACTGAATCAAATGAAACTACCTTGTTCTCTAATATTAGCATCTTTACTGCAAATTTTGAGTTTAGACTTCATATAAATTAAAAATTTGTTAAAGGGGTGCCTGGGTGGCTCAGTTGGTTAAGCATCTACCTTTGGCTCAGGTCCTGATTCCAGACTCAGCCCTGCATTGGATGCCCTGCTTAGCAGGGAGTCTGCTTCCCCCTCTGATCCTCCCTCTGCTCATGCTCTCAATCTCTCTCTCAAATAAATAAATAAAATCTAAAAAAAAAAAAATTCCTTTGAAGTTAGGAGTTGGCTGAATCATCTTTTAAATTTTTTTTTATCTTATTGATGTTCTCTTTTCTTATAGATTATGTATTTTCTAATGCATGAGTCCCCATGACAATAGTGTTGAACTCATTTTTCTAGTATGTGCTACATTTGTATTAGCAGGAATATTTAGGAACTACGAAGTGCTTGTGCATATTTTTGGGCTAGTGTCAATTGCCTGCGGATTATCTGTGACAAATGATAAAATTTGGACCTACATGTCCAGTCGTGTCTAGCATTCTATCTTGGTTTCCATCCCATCACTATTTGGTCTATATATTTAGGTATTTTAAATAATTTAATTTGAATTAAAATAATAGAATATAAATTTGTTGGGGAAAAAATTCTTCATTCTAAGATGAATGCTAATGTTTTCTGCATTTTCAAGTGTTTTAGTTTTTTTTTTTTTTTTTGGTGGCCAAATATTGTCCACACACATACACACACACACTAAGACACTGGAAAATGGTAAAGTTGGGAAGCATAGAAATAAGACTACAGGTAATCATTTGTCATTTGTGAGTGTTGAAGAAGGTTCAATCCCTTAAACCTTTACCAGGCAGGCATTTCCATTTTCAGTGTTTGTAAGTCAGGGTTCCTATAGGACGTAGATGGATTCTCCAATGAGATAGTTGAGGAGAGTTTAATAAAGGGGCTGTTTACCAAGAAGTGAGGAGAGCAGAATGAAACCAGCAAAGGGTGGTGCCACAGCCTGAGAAAACTGTGGGACGCTGTTACCTTCCTGTTTTCCCTGTTTCCCAGGAAGGATAAGGAGATAGAGAGGCTACCAGAAACTAGAAGGTAGGAACTTCCCAACAAGAGCTGTGGCCTTTGTTGAAGGAGGCTGCCAACCCTTGGTGACCTAGAAGGGAGGAGATGTGGAATAAACATCTTGACCTCACTCTCTTCCTTCCCTTTAGTCTCCTGCTGATGCCTTCTATTGGCTGAATCTGACAGGAAGCTGAGGTCAAGGAGACCCTTCCAAGTCAGCCCCGAGGGGACATAGCAGGTGGAGAAGGGTACAGAGAGGATGTCTCAGGAAAGATGGAGAATATCCAGCCTAAATGCACCTCCCTTTTTTTCTCTCTATTATTTGATCATGAAATCATGTATCAGGTTTCTAAAGAAGAGATCTAGCTGTCTAGTTGTCTGGGCAACATGAACCATTTAATAATGGAAGTTCTGGATGCTGCTTCCCCAGAAATCCTGAGAAGCTCAGATAAAAAGTGACATTGAGTCTTGTTGGTTCAATTTGTTTCTTCTGCAGGAGAAATATCAGGGACTACCTTCAAACACAGCTCCAGCACTTTTTGCCTTGCATTCCCTGATTTCACACCGGGGATTGGTCAACAGGACTGCTTAAGCACTGTAGAAAATCAAACACATCTTAACCCACTGAGCCACCCAGGCGCCCCGAAAATCAAACACATCTAAGGTGCTAGGCCTGCACTAGGTTCTGGAATCATGAAGACAGATAAGACAGTTCTTTCTGTAGCTTACAGTCTAACACTGGTACTGGACCTTTACAAATTACATGCTATAAAATTTTATAGGCAAGGAAGTCCTTATATAGGAAATTAATCTTGAAAAATAAGTACTTTTCAGGTGAAAGGTTATTATAGCAGCACCAACAAAGGTTTTAAATGATCTGATACACCTTGGTACCTTAGCAGGACAGTTTTGGACTGAACATCTCCTCCAAGGTAATAGAGACAATTCTGTCTTTAAAGACCCAGAAGTTAAAGGCCTCTCACATGACTTTTCCACTTGGGGGTATGTTAGCAGCAATAGGTCAAGAGTGACAGAACCCCACCTTCTACTCACTCCCATATCCAGCTACAGTATCCAGAGGCCCTGAGATTTTTAGGCACTCCTGTCATATCATACTCAATTTCTACTTCTTACTGTCTCTTGAACGACTTCCAGCAATAGCAAACACTGGCTGTGATTGATGTTTTCAGAGGCTTCTTCATCTCAGCCACTGTCTGGGCCTGTGTATATCCATATGCAATAGAAATGGTTGCTCTTACTGTCTCAGTGAGTGATCGTATTCTTGGACCAGTGGAAGGGTCCCCAGCAACTTGCCTGAGATTGTAGGTTGTAGCCTAAATACATTGCAGAATATATCATAGTCTTCCTTTAGGTTGGCCCAAGTACCACTCCCTCCCCCGACCCCTAATCTGAGTAAAGAGGATGGTACTTTTGTACCTTGGCTCTTAAGAAGTAATTGCATACCACCATAGTATTTCATTAATTAATTAATTAATTAATTTATTTGACAGACAGAGATCATAAGTAGGCAGAAGGAGAGAGGGAGAAGCAGGCTCCCTGCTAAGCAGAGAGCCCGATGTGGGGGACCCTGAAACCATGACCTGAGCTGAAAGCATAGGTTTTAACCCACTGAACCACCCAGACACCCCACCAACGAGTATTTTAGAGACAAAGACCCTGAACTTGAGAGCTTAAGAAATTTATGTGGTGTCTTGAGTTTCAAACGCAAGCTTTTGAGAGTCCATGAAATGATGACAACATGAGCTTTGTAGTAGGCATTTAACAAATGTTTGTTGAGTGAATGAATGGATTGTCAGTCTTGTTGGGATGTTAGAGCAGCAGAAGAATTAGTTGGGTGATTTTATCTGAACAGGAGAGTTGCATTTTAAGGCATGTTTTTGTGAAAAAATTTCTACGATAGAAATGCACTTTTGATATAATAGGGCTCTACTTCAATATTTTGGAGTCCAAAAGCAACTGCTGCTGGGTAGGGGGATGGTGTATATCCATGAAGACCTTTAAAAAAAGATTCCTTGTAAGTTTAAATTTGTCTTCCAGAAGGACAAGTTCTCATATAACATAGTCAGTGATACGTCTTAAATCTCTTTTTTGTACAGTATTCCTTCTCACGTTGCTAACAAGGAGAGAAAACAGGTGCAGGGAAAACTTTAGTTTGAGGAACATAGACGCAGTGGAATTTCCTTGGGATTTTTCTGTATTTTAAATTTTCTAATCTTCCATACCTGATATACTCACGAGAAATAGAGAATGTCAGCTTAAAGTAATAGCACACAATTATAAATGTCTTGATGTTTTTCACTTATTATTGGAGAAGCCATCTTTTTATCAGCTAGTGTGTCTTTTTCCAGAACATGGGTGTTTTCACAATTCACCTTTAAACCTTTGGGCACACAGCCTCCCTTTAAAGGAAAGGAATTTACATGGTCAGAATAGGCAAGTTTTTTTCCTTGTCATTCATCATATGCCATACTTGGGGACCATGGGATTTTGTTCCCTGTTTAGGCCATTCGTCATGAGAGCAATTGGTCACAGGTCTTCCTGACTGATGTAAGGTCCTTTTGGACTAGCCCCAGTCCCTGAGACTGGTGAGAAATTAATACACTTCTATGTCTGAAAGACCATGTGCTCTGGCCTCTTTTACAACTTCTGAAGGGCCTGTCTTCTGAAGGGGCTCTGACTGAGCAGACTGAACTGGATTTATTTTATCTCAAGAGGTTCCAGCAGTTTTTCTCTGTGGATGATGCATTTAAAGTTTCTCTTCAGTTGTCGTATTGCAGGCATTCAGTATTCTCATTTAATGTTCTTTTGAGATTTTCTACTTTTGTGAGCAACAACTACAAGAAAAAGTCACAAGTTTCTAATCTAATGAATGACGAGACCGTCCTTCTGGTTTAACCTTAAGAAACCTGTTTTCCAGACAGTTTATGTGATTTGAGAACATTTCCTGGGCCCACGGGCACGTGAGAGAATAGCTTCTTCTCCTTTCTTAAGCAGCTACCCTTAAACAGCAGAGGGAGAACGGATAATCCTGTTATCTAGTGTACTAATTAGTTTAATGGTTTATATAATCTTCTAGTAATAGAAACCTTTGGCATTGGTAAGACCTAACCTCTTATGAATATGAGTGAGATGAAAAAGCAATAGGAAACACATACCTTAAGTTATTTACTGGTTGGTAGGCACATTCGTTCTTGACATTCCCAAGTATATTCTTGGACTTCTGAAATGCCTTTGAGGAATCCTGAAGTGTTTTACATGTGTGATCTTATTAATCTACATATTCAGATTCAATGTGAAATGAGAGTAGGAAAATTGGAAAAATGGAAATGGCTATATACCATACACAGAAAAATGCAGTATTGAAAGAGTGCAAGTCCTCATGTTCAGAATGTGAAACTGATAACCCTCTACTAGGTGAGCTTCTGGAGACCAGAAACTGTACTTTCAATTCTGTAACATTTTTAGTAACCTCTAGGAAGCTGCTTTTCATATCAAGTTAAAAAGAACAAGATATCCTGAGCTCTATTGCATTTCTAGTCTGCATCACCCAGGTTACTTAAATTATTACAAATCATGGAGGGTGGGGGCTCTAAGGAAACTTGTTCCCCCAGAACATCTAGCAGAACATGTAGTTAATACTTAATAAATTCTTGTTGTTAATAAGTTAGTCATGTTTGAGCCAATCCAAAAGAGGATAGTGTCTGCTGGAGGAACTCCCATTAGTTAATAATTATTAGATGTTATAACAAATGAAATGTGCTGAAGACTTGGGAAAAAAGTATACGTGACCAGTTTTATAGAAGAGTTTATTTTTCCTTTCTGAAGTTATTTAAATTCAATCCAGTAGAAAGGGAGACTGCTCAGATAAGTAGGATCCAAGATTTTTAAAAAAATGGGCAGAAAGGTTTAGGTAAATGGGATCTTTTGGTTGTTAACATGCATGGGCAAAATCCACAACAGATTTTAGCTTCCAACATTCCTTCGTCCTCTATAAGTAGAATTTGCTTCTAAAAACAGACACAGCTCAACATATATAACTAACACACTGTTAGTAACTCCCAGTGTAGCTAATGTGTAGAACTAACTTTTAAGCAATGCATCACTCTGTGTCGTTTTAATCTGCCCATGAAGCATTTTTCTGAGCAAACAAGTTGAGATTGTACCCCTCAAGACGGAGTTATGCTTCGTTCTGGAAAGCACTGTGTTTCTTTTTAAAAAGAAAATATTTAGACTGATCTTCCCCTTAAGGCTAGACTTTATAGGAAGCAACAGTGTGGCCGTTGAGGCTGACTCTTAGTTGGAAAGAAACCATGGAGGTCATCTAATCTAGCGGTTTCTTGACCTGCTCACAGTCACATAGCTGCTAATTGCCATTATGGGAGTACGATTCATGCCTCCTGTCTGGGGAGGAAAAACATCTCTTTCTTTCATCCCCTAATTCATCCTCCATCCTGTGTATCAAGAATTGAGCTGTTTCAATCTAGCTGCATTCAACTTCATTCTACTTCTTTCCCCATTTAATTGTACTAAGCTTCTTGGATGATGTAGACCAGGGGAGACAGATTGGTTGAGAGGTGGAAATTGTTGAAGGCAAAGAGATTTTCTGGGCTTTTCCAACTTGGATCTAACTATTTTTGTAAGTTGATTTTGAACAGTGCAAAAAGATTTTGGCTTTCAAATCAAAGTAATATAATCTCCTCAGGAGGCTTAATAGAACCCTTTCTAACTGTCCTTTTTATAGTAGTAGTAGTAGTAGTAGTAATAATAATACCAATCAAACAAAAATAAATGTGATGAGCATAGCATAATATTTGGAGTTGTCAAATGTCTATATTGTATACCTGAAACTAATGTTACATTATGTTCCAACTATACTTCCAAAAAAAAAAAGCACAAGTAACAACAGTGTTGTTAAAAGACAACAATAACAATAAAACAATGATGCATCAAGTGTTTTGAATACATCGCTTTCTTGAATATTCATGATGACCCTATGAATTAGGTATCATTATAATTGCCCCTTTACAGATGAAAAAAATGAGGTAGAGAGAAGTTAACTTGCCCAAAGTCAAATTCTTTTTTTTTTTAAATTTTATTTTTTATAAACATATAATATATTTTTATCCCCAGGGGTACAGGTCTGTGAATCGCCAGGTTTACACACTTCACAGCACTCACCATAGCATATACCCTCCCCAATGTCCATAACCCCACCCCACCCTCCCAACCCCCTTCCCCCCATCAACCCTCAGTTTGTTTTGTGAGATTAAGAGTCACTTATGGTTTGTCTCCCTCCCAATCCCATCTTGTTTCATTTACTCTTCTCCTACCCCCTTAACCCCCCATGTTGCATCTCCTCTCCCTCATTTCAGGGAGATCATATGATAGTTGTCTTTCTCCGATTGCCAAAGTCAAATTCTTAAAGCTTCTAGAAAGAAATAATGCATTTTCCATTCATTGGAGTTTGAACTAAATGTAATATTGACCTGTTTTTAACAGGTGGTTGAAAGAAAAATATGAAATTTTGAGTTGCTTATCATTTTGCATTAAACATTGTGAGAAAACCATATCAGTATTGCAAAATGCATTAGAATAATAGAATAGAGATTGTTTGGATTATCATTTCTGGACTCTTGGATTCATGGTAAGATTTTTTTTAGTGGGCTCTTGCTGCATAAGATACTTAACATCCATTAATTTAGAAATCCCCAAATTCTGAAGTGAACAGTTTGTTTAGTTGTTAAACCACTAGAATCTGAATTATAAATAGACATGGAGACATACTGCAGTGTTCCTCACAGGTACCTGCCCACCCTCCCCCTCAGATGAGTTCCTCCCCCCATGACCAGTGCCCTCACAACTCCATCTGACCAGTTACCAGAGATGTATATTGTAAATTAAAGAACACAAGAGTGTTCTTACTATTATAACTGTGGGACATTCCATTCCTTGTCCAGTGAAACCTCTATCGACTCAAATACATATCACAAGAAACCTAAATTAACAGAAATTGTTTTTATTCAAAGAAGGAAAATAATAAGAAAATAAGTTAATATTAGAATAAAAAGAAAGCAAAGCACAGCACAAGCCGTCTTAAGAGTGTTCTGGGAATGATGAATTCAGCCTAATATCTGATTGTTTTGCTTTTATTTTTATAGAGTTGTACAGTGAATACTCATTTAAGGAATCATGAGAGATAGAAGTTTAACATTAGAACTGGGAGGGTCTCCTTATTTAGATGAGGACACCAAAGCCCAGGGAGGTGGTCTGTGTGAGGTCATTTTTAAGAGTGGTGCTATTGTTTTTTTTATTATTTCATCTCTCCTTGGTCATCAAATATTCATTTATTCATTTAGTTACTTGCTCAGATGGAGAGATAAATTAATGCATCTTGGAAAACTTTTACCAAGGGTTGAGACAAACAGTATTTTATGCTTTAATCCTTTGCTGTTAGTCATGAGGTAGGACTTAATATTTTAGATATTTGAGAAGGATTAATGTGTATAGAAAAGGAAGAGGAATAATAGGAGAGTACTATAGGGCCAACACAGTCACGTGGTAAATTGTGTGGTACCAATTTTAGATAACAATGAACATTTCCCAAACAAGATTTCCCTGGGATATCAGTAGTCAAACTGTAAAAAACATATGCTCCATGCCCAAGTAAGTTTGTGCAATACTGACTACTATATACCCCTCTTAGGAACTCAAAACTAATGTTGGCCTTTTTTTAAAGAAAAGATTTATTTCTTTATTAGAGAGAAAGAAAGAGGGTGCAAGTAGGGGTGGAGGAGCAGAGGGAGAGGGAGACAGAGAATCTCCAGCAGAGTCCCTGCTGAGCATGGAGCCCCACACATGACTTGATCTTATGACTTTGAGATCATGACCTGAGCTGAAATCAAGATTCTGATACTCTACCAACTGAGCCACCCAGGTGCCCCACTAATATTAGCTTTTTAAAGGTTCTGGGAATTCCTATAGTAGAGAAACAAATTGAACTTTGTTTAAACCAGAGTTTCCAATTTGAGTTGAGGAATAGAATCTCTTTTAAGTGTCCTAGGACAGTGGTATGTGAACTCAGATTGAGAAATGCTAATTTAGGACTCCTGAGGATAAAGAAGCTGAGTGGTGGGTTAGCATAGTTGAGAAGAGCTTTGTACAGGAGGGGGCTTTTAAAAATGGATTAGTTGTGGGGTGCCTAGGTGGCTCAGTCTGTTAAGCATCTGCCTTCAGTTCAGGTCATGATCCTGGGGTCATGGGATCGAGCCCCGCATTGGGCTCCCTGCTCAGCAGCAAGTCTGCTTCTCCTTCTTCCTCTCCCTCTGTGCTCTCTCTGTCTCCCTCAAATAAATAAATAAAATATTTTAAAAAATGGGTGAGTTGTGAATATACAGATAGAAAAAGGGATATACAAGAGTGTGGAGCCATGAATGAGTACCAGAGCTAGCATTCACTTAAGGCCCAATAGATGTTTACTGAATGAGTGTGTGAGTGATAACATGAGTTCCATGAAGGGCATTTAGGATATTGGCTTGACTGGAATGAAAAATTTGGGAGGGATGGAAACAAAATGGAAGTGGCTGTTGGGAAGGAAAACCTTTACTATACCCTTCAATGTTCTTCTAGCTGGTCTAAAATTAAAAAGACATGAGACAGATTAAAAAGAGAAAATCTTATTTAATTACATATATGCAGGGAATACATACGTGCATGAGATTTCAAAGTCAGGCCAGAAGGAAATTTCAAAGGGAAGGAAAGCAATTCACAGAAGAGAGGATTTTTAGCAAACAGATTTTGCTGAATTCTTCCTTATCTACAACACCTAGTTTATATTATCATGTAGTTATCTGTGGTGATAGCTTTCTTCCTGGAATAGGTCCTCTATCTAAATTCTCTTAGGTAATTAGAAGATCAAAGTTTCGTCCTGAGTCTTTTGGGCCTTGATTGTTTCCAGCTCAAAATAATCTGCATGCCAAAGTAGTGCATCTTGGAGTAACTTGTTCTTGGCCCCCCATAAGGCAAAATCATCATATTATTATGGAAGGCCACACAGAATATTCAGAACTCCATCCAACAGGGAGCTCATATTGGTTCCTGGGTAGAAAAATAGTGTTTGGGAAGAATAAGCAGAGGGTAGTGTGGGGCCAGGTAGGGACGGAAAAGACCAGAGATACAATGAGAAGCAAGGAGCCCTAGAAAGCTACGCTAACTTCTGTGGGTAGAAAGTAGGTCCATTCTGGTTTTTACGCGTGCCTACATAAAAGCCAAAACAGACCTTTTTAAATGTAAGAAGCTAGAGTGTTCATCACAACCATTTTGATATCTTAAAGAACAAAGGGATCGTGAAGTATTATTACAATAAGTAGAAAAAATGTGCTTGGAGATAGGAAACTGGAGGTATGTTTTACTCGGAAACCTGTAGTCTTTATTACTAAGATGTATTTGTCCTTTATTATGTCTGTACATTGTGAAATTCAGGATGAATTATTCTGTTGGGAAAACGTCACCAGCTAGAGCTCCTGTAGTGGGTTAGACACCGGCTTTCCAAGTGTTTTTGATATTCTTCTCTTGGAAATCTGTTTATATGAATAAGTATGTGATTTCTCTTTATACATTGTATTGCTGCTGTAAACTAAGAGGGCTCCTAATATAATCCTCTTTCTTAAAAAAAAGACAAAAGTCATGTTTAGTCAGATGGTTAGGTGCCTGTTCATATTTTGTAGTTGAGTTATTGGTTATTTTCTGCCTATTTCTCTTTTATTCTCTTTTAGGCTAGACAGGTCAGTTCTCTATAGGGTGAAATATTTTCAGTATTAAATTATAAAAATCGGGGCTCCTGGGTGGCTCAGTGGGTTAAGCCTCTGCCTTTGGCTCAGGTCATGATCTCAGGGTCCTGGGATTGAGCCCGCATTGGGCTCTCTGCTCAGCGGGGAGCCTGCTTCCCCCACTCTCTCTGCCTACTTGTGATCTCTCTCTCTGTCAAATAAATAAATAAAATTTAAAAAAATAATAAAAAAATAAAATTATAAAAATCAATCAACATAAAAAACTTGCCACAAAAAATCCCATTCTTAACTAGCATTCTTTTTTAAACAGTTATGTAAAGATAATACACCTTCTAGCCATTATTGGTCTGTGGCTTGAATGCTTAGATTGTTTTCAGGGTTTGTCTTGAAATGCCTGCCCCTTTATACTGTGATTCTTTGACCATTGACCTTTATAATTCAATTCATAATGTGTCTTTCTTTCCTAAGAGGTCTCCCTGAGAGACTCAAAACCACCTACTATACCACACATTTTTTGCTTTTCAATCTACTTTTATTTTTGTGTATAGATATTTCTATTTTATTTACATGCTTTGTATTTTCTATTTGTGAGTTTACTTCTTCTGGATTCTTAATCTGTGCAGATGTCTTGTCTTAAGAAGGTAAGGTCTTGGAGGTCATCAGTCTGCATCGGTGGTTCTCACACTGAAGATGAGAGTCATCTGGAGAGCCTTAAAAAATCCTCTTGTCTATGTCTTACCCTCTAAGATCATGATTTAATTTGTAGAACCGCTGGTCTTCATCAAACCTAAACTATAAAAACACTCTATTGTGATGAACATTACAAAGCCATGAACTCTGTGAACATATGGCAAATGTTTTATATTAAGGTGATGAAAATTGTCTAGGAAATTTCAAGCTGCCAGTATAATGCCAAGTCTCTCTCCTTCTTTCTTTTTTTCTTTTTAAGGTTTTTATTTCTTTATTTGACACACAGACAGAGAGCACATCAGGGGGAGCGGCAGGCAGAAGAAGAGCAAGAAGCAGGCTTTCTGCTGAGCGGGGGATCCTAATTTGGGGCCTGGGATCCCAGGGTCCTGGACTCGTGACCTGAGCCGAAGGCAGATGCTTAACCTACTGAGCCACCTAGCCATCCCTCTTTTGTTTTGGATAACAGTTTTATATAGATTCTTGTGTGGCATTTAATGGTAGTGACTAACTTCTTATATTTAATTAACTTGGGGGTAAGACACAGTAATGATAAATTCACTTTGGATTCCAGATTTTATGTCATTCAGTATTATTATTATTATTATTTTTTTAATCAACCTACTCATTCAGTATCTCTATGTCCTATGTAACAGATATTGGTAGAACATTTAAACATGCATTTTAAACTTAAACTTAAAAAAAAAAAAGAAAATGAAAAAATAAGTCTTTTTTTTTTTTTTTTTTTTTTAAGTCTCCCTTCATTGCTGGTGTTTGTGTGTTTTCAGCCTTTAGGTGATCATTATTTTTGAATAACTGTTCTGAAATTTTAGTTATAAATTATTGTCCCTTGGCTGAGACTGTTAGAAAACACCACCCAAACCAGACTAGTGGAGTCATGGGTTCTGTGGAAAGAGTAAAGATATAGTGTACCCCGGACTGGAAGCGGTCAGATGGACACCAGAGCCCCGCTTAGCAGGAGATGAAACCTCATATTCAATGCAGAATAAATCCCAAATTATGCATCCACAGGGCTGTTCTCATACCTCTTAACAGGAGCTTTGTTCTGAAAAGCTTCTTCTGTGTATAACTACCTAATAATTATGTAGCTCACCAATACCTGGATGAGAAATGGAATTATACCATTTTACATGAACAATTTGGACACTTGAATTAAATTTTATTTTCTTATCTTTGGAGGGCAGCAGACCTTGAAAAGGAGTTTCCTCAACAAAGAGAAGCTAACTCAAAAATAGTTATACCTTCAGTTACATATTCAAAACATCCTGTCTGCTGAGTTCACTTTCCAGGGCTTGCTTGTAAATCACAGCGCCTTTCAGAGTGCTTTGAATGTTATGTATCTAGACACAGCTTTTCAGTGCTAGTAGAGTCTTCTCTGACTTCCGAATTTGAAACTATTTTGCAAAATGTCTCTGGAGTTCTTGGAGGCCATAAAGCACCGCATGAGCAATTAAAACAAGAGTCTCTTTCCTTGTGCCTCAGATGCACACCCGAAAAGAATCATTTCAGCAGATTTGACTGATAACTGAGCACTTGTTAGAAAGGGGCGGCATGACAGACTGGTCCAGCAGGACATCTTCACTGGTGGCAGTAATACAGGGTCTGGGGTGACCTGTCCTCAGGGAAACAAAAGGGCTGCACATTTCCAGTCATCAATCACCTCTGGGAACAGTTGTTTTAAATCCTCAAGTCTAACTGATAGGGACACAGCACACTCCGCCTGGCAGCTGGAGGTCAATGCCCTTTCCTGTAGCGAGGGGAAGTGTTTTGGACACTCCCAGGTGTTCGGTTGTGATAAGCATGAAATCCAGAAGGAGGTGCATTTGGTAGGGTCAAGTGTAAAGGCAGATTTCAGAAACTGATTTTTGAAAGTACTAAAAGCCCAATGAGAAGTCTACAGATGTCATGGGATGGCTTGCAGATTATTTTAGGCGATAGTTTCAGCTGAGGAAAATTACTGTCACCAAGTTTTGTTACTCATACACTTCATGACATTAGATCCTTTGTAGGCTTGTAAACTGTGGAGTTAACATTCTGCCCCTTCAGACTTCATTTTAATTTATGGTTGGCACACTTCCTTAGCTTTGCAGAATTTTCCAATCATACCAAACTAAACTGGAAGGTTGAAAAATGTGACATTGATTTTTGAAGCTAGGATCCAATTTAAATAACTTGCTTATGAAAGAATATTTATGTTGAAGAGCAAATGGCAAAAGCACTTTTATAAAGTATGTAGTAAGTTGTGGGCAAATCTAGAAATAAGGGTCAGTCTTGGCATTCCCACTCGTTGTAGGTAACATCTACTGTGCCTTATAAAAGGTGAGAAGGAATATTGTCCAGATTTTTCAAGATACATCCAGAAGTCCCAGAATAAATCCAGACAAATTTGAGACTGATAAGCATTACTGAGTCTCTCATGGGTAGTGGGCAGGCTTGTTTCTGATCAGAAAACAGGCTATGTCATTTACTCTCTGTTTATCTGGTTCCTCCTTTTTTTTTTTTTTTTTTTTTTTTTTGAGGGGGGCATCATTTTGTTTTCAAACCACTCCTTTCGGTTACCTCAGTACTTGGTAATGTCCAGATTCATCTGGTTGGGCATCTCCACATAGGAACACCGTCTGGAATGGCCCAGTTAAGGTTCGTGTGGCCAAATATTTTCCAGAATTAACCTCAACACTTAAAAACTCAAAGTTTTAAGGCCCCAGTTATGTAATGAGTAGGTCACTGGCATAAGAAGCAGAGAATAAGGAATAGAGTCAATGATATTGTAAGAGCGATGTAATGGGACAGATAGGAGCTACACTTGTGTGAACACAATACTATGTAGAAACTTGTGGAATCACTAAGTTGTATACCTGAAACCAATGTAACATTGTGTGTCAACTATAGTTAAATCAAACAAACCAACCAACAAACCTGTTTTAATTTTTTCTAACAACTTCAGTTTTGAAATTCATTAAGAAGAAACAAACTTCTTGTGATTTCATTGTTATCAACTTGCTTTTTAAACATTTTCTTATACATATTATCACTGTTCTAATAAAACAGCAGTCATCCTTCATAAATCGACCTCCCCCCCCTTTTCTTTTTCCTACATTAAAATTGAACTTTGTTCTGCCAGAGTCTAAAATGATGCCATTATTTTGCCACATTTCTGACCTCAGGTGCAAAGGCTTCTTTACACTACCAGGATTTTCTCCAAGGCAAAGTCTGAGATGAATGTATTGATTTAATTTTATGACTACCACCTAAAAATGAAGTACTCTAAGGACTAAATCAATTATGTAAAGAAACTGTCTCCATTAGAGGAATTTTATTTTCCCTCCCAGACTCCTGCGGAAAAACTATAGTACAGAGTTATTTTAGAGAGAGGCTCAGTGAAGGTCGACAAGTTCAATGAAAGTAAACCACCAATTTATGGGCTTCACCAAAGGAATAAACTGATATGTTATTTGTTTATTTTAGATTCACTTAGTGGATCTTAATGGGTGTCATTTCCTGATTCTTACTGTGAGTTGGGAAAATCCAAATTATTTTGAACGTTTATTCCATATCTCCCTTAAAAAGGGGGGTTTGGGACTTTTTAAAAAAGTTTTTTTATATTTAATGAGACATTTTCCCCCCAAGAAATGAAAAATGGCTTTATAACTTTGAACTTGCAAGCTGAGTCACAGCAGGCCTGAATGTAAAAGAGCCGAAAACATGTGTGTGCATTCCTACCCCAAGCGGTATTCTTTCTTCCATAGATCACTGTCACTAAAGAATTCACTGAAACACAAAGACCCTCAGGTAGGAATGGGCTGTTGAAAGCCACCCCAAGTCTGTGAGTCCGTAAGGGAATTAGAGGAAGCCACTCATGGGAATGAGCTTGGCTGGAAAGGTCATTAGTAAATGCCTGTTACTCTGGGCTAGCAATTGGTTTCTTGGCCCACAAGCAGGTTAAAAATCATAAAATAAGTAAAAAAAAAAAAGAGGTGGGGGGAGGGGAGCTTGCATTAAGACTCATCTGTCTTTTTAAACTTAGCAAAAATGCTTATCGCTCTATTCATTTTAACGAGGGGATCAGCAGCTAAGTTATTTGGTCCTATGGCATTCTGCTTCTGCACCATGAATTCTTGTGATATTGGATGATGATGATATTATATTAATGGAGTCATAGTACTTAAGCCCACTTCAGTTTTCACTAACTCTGATAAGTATAACATTAAAATCAGAGGCTTTATAGCAAAATACCAAACAGGAGGTCAAAAAATGAAGGTTGATTTCAGAGGTCCCAGCTGACATCTTATTCTTGTGACTGCAATTTGCATTTTTATAGCACCCTATAATCAAGGACTGCTCAATAATTTGGTGAATAATATTCAGGCTTACAGGCTGCTATAAATTTACACTAGCAGCTGGGTGATCTATTCAGAGTCCTGGATTTTTCGTACTTTACATTTGCTGGCTGTTGCAAATAGCCGAGGAACAGGGGTGGCAAGGCTTGTATTTTAATCCTGTGTAATTTTGTCATAACGCAGGAAGGAGACCAGATTTGGGCCCTAAGTCATGTAAATGGCAAGGTGGCAAACAGATTGGAAACCATGACTCAGGATTCTTCCACTGGAAAGTCAAATAGAACAGCACAATGGTCTCACATCATTTTTATACATTATACTTTATGGTATTAGACATGGTGCTAATTTGATTTCAAATACCATAAACCCTGCTCATTATAGTCAATAAAGAGTTGCAAGGCTTTTTTTGGCCAACTCTACAACTGATTATTGGCTATGACGTGATGAGAGGCAGAAGACAGACATCCGGGGAGCTGTGTGCGTTCACCCGCTGGTGCCGTGGGTAGTCATCATAGAATAGTCAATGTTGACTCTAAAATGAGGGCCTGAACTTTGCCTTTGTGCTCTGGTGGCTGGTAATGTGCTGATACTACAGCACTGATGGCTGAGATGTGTATGGTGGAGAGAAACTCCTGCTTGCCTCTGTCTGGAGATTAATAGGAATTAAAAAACATTTACAAAATGTTCAGTTTGAATTAGAAAAAATTTGTGTATGTAACTTGTGTTATATCCTTATAGATATAAGGATGGCCTGCCCTATGGCTCTTTGAGCCATCTTTGTCTCAAAAGATTTCTGGGCGTCTGAGAGGTCTTTATTTGTAATAATGAATCCTTTGTGTCTGTGAGCCCTTTTGGGGTTAAGAAACTCAAATAAAGTGGTGTACAATTTAGTGTTCTTTGCAGTACCCTGGTGGATGACATCCAGACGGTTCTCTGTAATACCAAGGTGGGAAGAGGAATTTTGGAGGCTGTTTCCTACATAGGCTCTCCCAACTTTCTTTCCCCTCATGTAGCTTTCATTTGTACCGCTTCTTAAAGACTCTTCTGAGCATCCATTGTGGGAACTGATCACCTGTCCTTTCAAGTGTTTGGTTCCTGCCACCACCAGCTGGATTTAAGGGGGCCTGGTATCATCATTTAGACAGTTTAATGAGTTTGCCTATTACATTTTACCCAACTGTAGGATGAAAAGAGGGAACAAAGGGTCTAACTCATGAGTGGGAAATGAGAGACTGGAAATCTAAATATTTGCTATTGAGCTATTTCCACCTATCCCGTGTGTGTTCTGATACAGCAGTGGGACTCAATCAACGCACGAGTTTTGTAGAGAATGACTGGGCCATGTTGCTATTAGAGTGGAAGTAGAGGCAATTCAGTCCAAGAAGTGGTTTGAAAAGTCTTGAATTCTTAAGGAATGGTTCAAACTGTGGCCAATGCAAGTTAACAAGACTGTGCAAGACTTCAGGGCTCTGCAGAACAGAATGGACTCTTCGCTGCTGCCAGGCACTAGGGCAAGGCCCGCAAACCCTCTAGGAGATTCCTCATCTGTGAATGAATGAGGTTGAATGCGATGGTTCATGATTCCTTCGGGCTCTAAAGTTCTCTGGTTCTGTGTCATTATTGAGCCAGCCGAGACTTCATTTAATGTTGTTGAGCAGCATGGGGCAGAGGAGGGGACCATTAACCATGTCTAGAACTATATTATCTCCTTGGAGCCTCCTGTAGCTATTTCATTTAAAGAGGAGCCTCTAAGAAAAATAATAAAGTGGAGCCTCTAGTTGAAGGATAAGAGTTTTCTACGTGCCATGATCAATGCATAAGCTGCCAGTAGGATTTCCCAAAGGCAAATTATATTTTTCTTTTTGTTCATTTTTTTTTCCTCTTGTCTTTTATTTTCTCATGTTTCCCACTTCTGCTTATTTCTTAATCAAGTTTATCTGGGGGCTAAGTGGATTTTAGTATACATGATGTCTATACATGAAGTCAACATTCAAATATTCATTGGATTATTATTTTGTATATTGAATACTTGTTTATTCAATCAACATATATTTTTTGAGCATCTTCTCTGTATTGGACACCCTACTAGGTGCTGGGGTTACAAAAAAGAAAAGACAAACTTGTCCGGTGCCCAAATGGTATTTATAGTCCAAATAAAATAAATGACAATAAAATATAGTTCATTGTCTTCATTTTGAGAAGAATTTGGAATTACTGTTTTATAACTAAATTTAATTGCTCTTTACATACTTGTAGACTTTCTTATTTTCCCCCCTTCATAAATTATTGAGAATTTATATTTAAAAAAAAAATAGTCTTTGTGTGTCCCTGAGGTACACTCTTGGTATTCAGAGTATGCTGTTGAATATGCAACGCTTTACAATGTCTCCCCATTTGCATTTGTGATTTCGAACAGGAAAGGTGCTCTTCCTCCGCTGTGTACACCAAGAGTCAGAAGAATTAAGATGAGGAGTAAAACATAAGAAACTTATAGGACCCTTGAGAAAGGCCAGCATATTCCTTGTGTTGCAGAGTTCCCGTATAAAATACAGTGTATCGAATGCCTGACTCCACCTTTGGGAAATCATAATTGTAGAGTTCTGTGTACCAACTTCGAATTCATTTCTGTCCTTACTGCTTTTATTGCCTTTAATTGAAATTATTTAATTACAGACCAAGCCTCTGGCTTCCCCGATTTCTTTTCACTTGCTAGCAGAGCTAGGACAGCTGTGTCAAAAACATTAAAAAATTGTTGTCAGAGGAATGAGGAAAATACTCTTTGTTTCATCGCCTGCTGTGCTGAAAGTCATTCCTCTTCAACAGGCCTGTGAGTTTTGGCAATAACCACTATAACTTCAGCTGCAGAAGAAGTAAAAGGGGTGTGTTTTGGTCTTTGGGGTCAGTTGGGAACCAAGAAAATTTGGTAAATTTTTAACCACATATTTTGAAGGCATTTGTTCTTTTTTTTTTTTTTTTCTCCTTATTTCTCTCTAGCACTGCTTCACAGTATCCTTCTGACTTCATAGACTTCATTTGAAATCTAAAGGCATACCTTTACATTTTTCTCACTGTATTGCTTTGGGTCTTAACTTGGCATTGACCTCCCCTCCCCCACTCCCACAGCTTTATTGAGTAACGATTGACATACAATAATGTGTATGTTTAAGGCATGCAGTGTGATAATTTGATGTACGTGTGTGTTGTGCAGTGATTATCACAATAAAGTTGGTTAACATCTCCATCACCTCACATAATTTTAAAAATTAAAAAAAATAAAAAAATTTTTTTAAGTTTAAAATTTTAAATAAAAAATAAAAAAATTTTAATATTTAAAAAATTTTAAAAAGCTGTTATTTATTTATTTGAGAAAGAGATCATAAATGGGGACAACAGCAGAGGGAGAGGGAGAAATAGATTCTCCACTGAGCAGGGAGCCCAATGCAGGGCTCCATCCCAGGACCCCAAGATCATGATCTGAGCTGAAGGCAGATGCTTACCTGACTGAACCACCCAGGAGCCCCTAACCTCACATAATTAGATTTTCTCTCAGCAATTTCCAAGTATATAATAGAGTATTGCTAACTATTGTCACAATGCTGTACATTGGATCCCTAGAACTTATTTATTGTATAATTGGAAGTTTGTACCCCTTGACCAACATCAGCTCATGCTCTCTGAACCCTCCGGCCCTTGGCGACCACCATTAAACCATTCATGTGAATGTTGGTTTGCAGGCTTGAGAGCTTCCTGGGTGTCATCTGCAACCTCCCATACAGGGAGAGACTTAAGAAAGAGGCAGGTAACTCTAGTTTGGTAGGTGCCTATTTGAATAAGCAAGGGAGCTTACATACAAGGCTTGTTTTGGGCAGCCATAAGATGTCTGTGCTCAACTTGCAGAATCTTAAAGCTTGTACAGAGGCCTTAACTAGGTTCAGTCATGTATACTGTCCAGATGGTCTCAGTAAGACCTTACTGTCTCAAGGCTACATCCTTGGAACAGTTTCCACTGTGGGAACAGTGCACAGTCTGTACATTCCAAGAATAGGGAGGGGGGAAAGGGGTAAGGAGCCACCAATCACGAGGGTCCAGCTTGAGGGTCAACTGGTGGCCATATCCTTTTGATTGCATCCTCCAACAATGAGTTTGACTTTTCTAGATTCCATATATAAGTGAGATCATACCATATTTGTCTTTCTCTGTCTACCTTATTTCACTTTCCCATAATGCCCTCAGGTCCATCCATGCTGTTGCAAATAGCAGGATTTCCTCCTTTTTATGACTAAATAGTAGTCCATTGTATACCATTTCTTTATCCACCCATTTATCTATGAACATTCAGGTTGTTTCCCTGTCTTGGCTGTTGTGAGTAACTGGCATAATAGATTTTATACTTATAAATAAGAAAAAAAAATAACAGAATTATGAAGTTTAAGATCTCTATTGAAGTGGAGTAAATTTGCTAGTCAACCCCCCCTCCACACACACCTACAGAGGAAATAGTAAAAGAGTATAGTCATTTCACTTCCCTCTTTGTCTCCTTCTTGCTACCTCCTTTTTTCTCTTTTGTCTCTTTCACTTCTCCTTGTCCATCTTGCCACATTTTTATTAAATGTTTTGTCTTCTAGAAGTCTATAATGAAAACACACATAGTGAAATTGGTGTAATTACTTAAATGTTTAAAGTAGATGAAGTACTTATATAGTGCTTAGGTAATTTTAACAAGAGGAGGTGATTTTAACAAGATGAGCGGTCACTGTGTATTTCTGTAGTTTCTGTTTCTTTTGTTTTTTTAATATGGAGAAAAAAATGCCCCACTTCTCACCAGTGGCAAAATATGTCAAATCACCAAGTACTCATTAATTTATTTGCCCTGTTGCATATTACCACCTCTCCTTCTCCAATTAGATTTCTGGTTCTCCATTTTTGCTCTGCTGTGTCCTATCATTTCTCCTCTTGTACTTCTTGGAGAGCAAATTGCTTTAATGTGCCCTGCTATAACGTGCTTTAAACACATTTAAAGGGAAGTATGGAATCAAATTATTATAAGAATTTTTCTGTTCTTTGGTGTTCAATTCCATTCAAATTGATAGCAAATGTTCTCCTGTAGCTCCTTGTGGAATTTTAAAATATCCTTGAGAAAATACTAGCAGATATTTTAAATGCTTTTTATCAATCAGCCTTAGTGAGAACTGAAAAAACGATGAGGAGTCAAGGATATCATTTCCAGATTCTCTAATTTGCATAGTTAATCTCAAGGGAACTTTGACTCTTTTTTTTTTAACCAGCTTTCTTTTTCTTTGGTATCAGACATTCCTCTCCTGCATAGATGCCAAACACCTGCAAATAAATGAAACTTTTGCAACACTGTCTTCCCCTTAACACGGACAGTTTCCAATTTTGGGTCACATAAAAAAAAATCTCCCTTTCTTTTGTTGTAATGATGTTTCCTAATAATCTAAAGAAGATGCCTGTAGGGGTACTTCTATGTGGGTTGTTTCTTTGTTTGTTTTAACTGTTTGGCTAGCGCATGATTTCTCTTCCCTTGTTTGGGAAATTCCTGACTTTTTGAACCTTAGCAAGATTCAGATCTTGCCTCTCATCATGGAATCTGGGAAGTCCCAATATTCAGTTTCCCAGTAGCCTTTGCCATAGGACATATGTGAGACCTAGCCTAGCAGGCAGCCCCACTTTGAACTAAGGGATGGAACAGGGGGAGTGGAGAACACACTCAGTGTGAGCAGTGGTGATAGAAATGTCAGTTACCTGAGGCAGCGGTGGACAGCAATTCCAGCAGCGGAGTCCTGTCTCTGGTGGTGTGTTGTGGTCAGTAGCTCAGCTAGCTAGCTGAGTGGTCCAGGGGAGGTTGTAGTCTAGAACCACATGGTATGAATTTGGTTGTGGTTGGTAGCCTCCTATGATTCCTGACTGTTTTCCATAGCCCTTCTCTCGGCTTCTCAGTGATGATGTGAGAATAGTCAACATTGATTCAGTTAATTTTACTTCTGCTTAAAGCAGCCAGTCTCAGTTTTGTTATTTGTATTTATTTGCAACTAAGAATGCTAATTGGTATGACATTTGACACCAGGAATGATTGTAGGAAATGGAACCACATAGAAATAAGGGAAGGGGACTGGATTGATTGTCTAGCTTGGCTAGAACCAAGGATAGTAAGAAATACAGCCACATAACGGATGAGATTCTTGCATAACATAACATTCAGTGGCAAATCAGCGAATAAGTCACCTGTGAAATTTAAGAATATAGTGCCCATTAAAGGAAAGAGGCTTTTGGGAACCAAGTGGGAGTTTCCATCAATTAATGTGAAGGGATGAGGATTTGAAGGACTGGCATGGTGTGGTAGCTGCCTCTAACAGTGTTAGGCAGCTTAAAGGAAGAGAATGGGAGGTCAGATTCCTAATTTTTTATTCTCTAAGCATTAATGGATTAAAAATTAGGGACTTTTCTGTGACTGCCCTAAAAAAAAAATCTCTTTGGTCATTCAGAGTTGAAAAGGTCAAAAGCCAAATGTGGGTTGCCAAATTAGAGTGTCAGTTGAATTCACAACCACGTCCCTTTATTGAAGTTTGGGCATTTAGAGAGAAAGGGTAGGATTCCAAGAACTAGAACAGCAGTATGGTAGGGTTTGGCAAACTTTAGGGTGCCCTGGATCCAGGGTCATCAATCCACCCTTGCCAGCTGAAGCAGTATCTCTACCCTCTCTGATGAGACTGTTCCTGTCTTGATTGAATTTTCTATCTCTTGAAGGATTTGCACGACAGTGTCAGTCTTCCTTATGCTCTGATGCCCCCTTCCCAGATCTATAACTGAACTTGGATCCCAGCACACCTCAAAATGCTAATGACAAGGTCAGAGCTGGGAAGAGGCTTATGGTGTTAAAAAAAATCGCAGGATTATGCTAATTAACATTGAAAAAATCAAGAAACATATCTGAGAATAGATTTCGAAGATACTATATCCAAGAAAGAAAATTACGATTTCAGGTGGGTTGAATTTATTCTTTTTTTTGGGGGGGGGTTGAATTTATTCTTATAGGAGCACTTAATCAGAGGTTGTGGATTCAGTATACTAGCATGACTAAGTACACTGTTTCTACTTGTTTCCGTGACTGGTTGACCAAAACTTGGACTTGAGCCCCACTGAGATGCTAGAAATTCCTTTACAGACTGTAAGAACAAGGAATCCAAACATTGAGGGACATTAAATTAGAAGGAATATATCTTGGGTATTGAATCCCATATTTTAACTATGTCCCTTGAGAGGATCTTGATGAAACTCTCTTCAACAAAAGCTTGAGAGATACAGTGTTAAGGGGCCTACTAACATCTCTGGGGGAAAATGGCCACTGGTGCTAATGAAAGATGCTTGGGTTAAAGTGGGGCTCTCTGATATTACTAGGGATATTAGGATTCTGGATTGATGGAGCTTACGTACCAGCACTTTACCCACAGAAGGCAAGTAGGCAGTGTGGCTACCATATTTGGCAGAAGGATGGGATTTTAATTGGAATGTCCAGCAGGGATCTTTAGAAATGGCTGTTGATAATGGGATCCTTTTGACTGAGATAGATAGACACTTAGTTATGCTATTTGATTTTAGAACCAGAAAGTCTGTAGCAGGTACCCCTGATGTCCGGGTTTGTTTGTTTGTTTGTTTATTTATTATGTTCAATTAGCCAGCATATAGTACCTCATTAGATGTCCTAGTTTAAAATACACCTGTGCTAGCAGGAAGTAGACAGTCTAGATGGTCTCCTGGTATCCATGTATCAGTGAAGCTCCATTCTCTGTCCACCCCCCAACTCTTCCCTTCCACACAGTAATGTTCATCATGTTGTAGATATTTTATTTTGTCATGAGAAATAGTCCCGAAGGGCCATATGCTAATGTGGTAATGAAAATGAATAAAGGGAAAAAGTAGCTTAAGAAGATCATGGTTCCTGGGTAAACAGTGGAATTTCTGGGTAAATTAAAGTAGAAGGCTGGACATGGGGCTGGTTGATGGAATCTATAATATGCTCCATGCAGTGGTTGCCAAGTGAAATTCCTTCAGAGACCAGGAAGAGCACATAAGATGTATGAAATGCATGAGGGTAAGACAGTAGAGAGAAGACTTGTTCTGGGTGATTAGAGAATGTACATATTTTTCTTAAAGGCATTTAAAAGGAATTTTAAAACATTAGAGTGTCCAAAAGAAGAATATTGGTTGGTGAAACTATTACGACACAAAAAGCAAGAAAAAGTGATCCCATATGGTGCAAATCTTACTTATCAAGTGGGAGATAACATTGCACTAAAGAATAAAGAAGGATGCTTAAACCATGGCATGAGAGCATCCCTGTGCAGTACATACCTCCTCAGGAAAAGGTATTTCATTCATAAAGCAAGTATTTGTCAAGTTCCTGCTATGTCAAAATGCTTTTCTAGGCTCTGGTGATAGAGTAGTGAAATGACCCGTCACAATGTCTGCCCCATGGAGCTTGTGTCCTGGCAGGAGGAAATAGGCAACAAACAAATGAATGAGTTATGGAGTATGTGAAAGGGGGCAGGCAAGTGCTGTCTGTGTAGGGAGAGAAATAAAGCAGGGAAGGGGCATTAGTCCCTCGTCCGGAGTGCTTGTCCAGATGGACGCTGCTGTACTTTCACAGAAGGTGGTTAAGGAAGGGCTCAGTGAGATGATGTTTGAACCAATGCTGGAAAGAGATGAGGGAAGGAGTCATAAAGAAATCTGAGTGAGAGTGTTTCAAAAGATGGATGGTGAGGGCAAAGGCCCTAAGACAGGAGTATGCCTGTCATCTTCACGGGACAGCAAGGCAGTGGGTGTAGTGGGAGGGAGTGAATGACAAGGGAAGTAGGTGATAAGGACTGAGAGGTGGTAGGAGAACCAAACTCCTAAAGAAGCTTGGCTTTTACTCTGAAGGAGCTGGGGACCACTGGAGGGTTTAAAGCAGAAAAGCAGCCAATGATTTAACTTTCATTTTTAATAAGATCACCCTGAGTTGAGAAAACCCTGGAGGGCAGCAGAGGGAGGCAGAAAGAAGCGTTTGGAGGCCACGCAGCAAGCTGGTGAACAATGAGAATGGATTAGGGCGGTAGCATGGGGGAAGTGGGAATGAATTCGATTCCAGATGTATTTTGAGGTAGAACAAAAAAGATTTCCAGATTTATTGTATATATGGTATGAGAGAAAGAAAGGGACCAGGAATGACTCCAAGGTTTCTCACCTGAAGAACTGGAAAGTTGGAGTTGCTATTAACTGAAATAAAGACTGTGGGAGGAGCAGGTTTAGGGTAAGGTCAATGATTTGGTTTTGGACATGTTAAATTTCAGGTGCATATTGCTTATGTAAGTGGACATTTTTTTTCAAAAGATTTTATTTTATTTATTTGAGAGAGAGAGAGTGAGCACTAGTGGGAGCTAGAGGCAGAGGGGGAGAGAGAAGCAGACTCCTTGCTGAGCAGGAAGACTGACTTGGGGCTCCATCCCAGGACCCTGGGCTCATGACCTGAGCCAAAGGCAGAGGCTTAACCCACTGAACCACCCAGGTGCGCCTAAGTGGGGCACCACTTAAATAGGAAGTGGGATATGAGTTTAAAGTTCGAGGAGTGATCCAAGCTGGAACCACACATTTGGGAGTCAGTACTCTATAGATGTGTGAGATCACCAGGGTAGCTTGAGTAAGTAGAAGACGGAATGGATTCAAGGACTGAGCTTTAGGGCATTCCACGAGGTAGAGAGGTTGGGGAAATGAGGAAAAACTGGCTGAGGGGGCTGAGGAGGAAAAGCCAGTGAGGAAGGTAGAAAATCAGGAGGGAGCAGTGATGTGGGAGCCCAGTGAGGAGTCATTGGCTATGTCTATGATAGGGCGTGGGGTGGGGTGGGGTGGAGTGGGGTGGGGGCTGCGGGATGGGGACTGGGAACCAACCGCTGCTTCAGATCTGGTGAGGGCATCGGTTCTCTGGACAAGAGCGATTTCATTGTAGCTCAGTGACTAAGTCCTGGCTGGAGTGGGTTTAAGAGACAATAAGAGGGGACAGATCTGATAACAGAAAGACTATTTCAAGAAATTTTATTGGAAAGAAAATGAGAAAAATGGAGCGATGGCTGGAGAGGGCGTGTGTGGCAATAAACTCGAGGGTTTCAGCCAATACGAAGGTGACGTACATGGCCTCTGTCATTTTCATACCTAGCACTTAAATATGAAATGTATGGTGAGATAAATTAGAAGAAAAATATTCTATGGTTTCAGTTTCAAAACAATGTTAAAATCCCTAATGAATCTTCTGTTTCATATATTTATTAGAGTTATTAACTACATTTAAAGATTTTTATATACACTGGAATCCCAGTTATAAATTATTTGTTTTAATATGGTGAGTTAGTTACAACACAGTAATTATGCTATGGAATGACAGACTCATAGTAATTTATAAATGCACAATTAATTTTAACAAGTCAGTGATGAAAAAGTCCATTGGCTTGATTAACTAGTGAATTCAGTTAAATAATACATTTTAGTAATTATAAAAACCTTGATTGATTAAGTATAATCAATTGTTTTTGCATTTTATGAGGAGAGCCTGTGTGGGGAAGATTTTGGATGTTAAAAAATGGTAATTATTGTAAGGGAATTTACATTCAGCAAATGGAAGCCCTTATCTGACCCCATTTCTCTGTGTTTCTATCTTTATGCATTTAGTATTTTCCAGCCTGTCATCCTTACATTGTTATTAAGTGATTTAGGGAAAATTGTGTTTGTGTTTTCATTATTTTGTTTGATTCCAGAGACAGTATTATGTTTATTATAAAATCAGAAAGTACAAAGATTTAAAGTTGTTACTGCTTTTTTCTCCCTAATTCTTCAGCCAAGCTGTTTTAGCATATTTAATTAGATCATGTTTCCAAGGCCATTACACTGAACATGGATTGTACTTGTCAGTCTTGATAGCATCCACATTCCATTCTAAATGAGTGACTCAGCATCCCACCTGGTGCACATGCCAGCGCTCCTCCTAGTCCATCACTGGAAATCAAAAGACAGAATGTTAATGTGACATGGTCATGATTTCTGTCCCATAAAAGGTAGACACCTTATTTTGGCTTGCTTATTTGAAGTATTAGTAAATATACTAATAACATTTTGGGGTGCCTGGGTGGCTGAGTTGGTTAAGGGTCTGACTCTGTTTCAGCTCAGGTCATGATCTCAGGTTAGTGAGATTGAGCCCTGTGTCAGGCTCTGTGCTGGGCGCGGAGTCTGCTTAAGATTCTCTATCTTCCTCTCCTTCTGCCCTAACCCCCGCCCGACTTTCTCTAAAAAAATTTTTTTTTAAATCTATTTAAAGAACCTTTTGAGAAGACTCTTTCCCTATAAATACTTATGAAAAGAAATGTTTTTCTGCATTATTGTGAAGCTTTCTATATAAGTGCATGAGTAGATTTCCATAATTAAACTAACCACAATCAAAGACTGATTATTATTTGTTCTATTTTCATAGTAGACCAAATTAAACCTCTATGTCAGACTTACAGTGAATATCACAGTGATAGGCCCAGATTATAGGCTTTTTATTGAGCTTGGGGATTTTTGTGAATCTGAAGCATTTTTCCTTGGTCAATGGGTATGAAGTTGGCAGGGGTTGGAGGGGGCAGTCCTTGTTAGCATCCTCTTTGCCCACAGGTCTGGGGAGTTGTTGCCTATGGGCGATATGGAGAGTACTAGAAGTATCCCCTCCCTTCAACCAGTCTTTCAGGCTATCCTTGCTGGGATCTGAAATGTTAAAGAACTCTCAGGAGTTAAAATATTGTTATCTGGTCTGCCCAAATCATAAGTGAAGGTTCATTGATTGATTAAACCACTACCTTCCAAAGCTGTTTGGGGATGGCAGGGCCCAGAGGGAACAGGACACATGGGAGAGAAGAGGGACTGGCCCATATTTTGGGACCACTGACTAATAAGGGGACAGAGTAAGGGCACTGAGTTGATTTTATAGGAGCACGTTGCCACAGCAGAAGGTGAGGAGTGCCTAAAGAATGTTCCATGTAGCCAACAAAGATGTGCCTCATGCCCATCTTGTGCCATAGGCATGGGGACACAGAAGAGAGGAGGACCTGGTCCTAGCCTTGATAAACTTTATATTTGCCAGGGAAGGCAGACACAGAGGGTGATGTAACTTGATGTAACTTGATGTTACACTTGATGTAACCTGGCAGTCCAGGTTTGGGGGAGCACAGGGCAGCTCTGGAAAGGACCTCTTGTTCTCACTTCTGCCTCATGGTTAAGAGGTGAAAGTGGGTCAGTTGGACTGCTCTTCTGGATGGCATTTTTGGGGTATAAGGTAGGGTGTAAGAGGGCATGTCACAGTACCTACAGTTCCGTGCTACTCCTGGGGAGCTCCCCCTGGAAGGTGGGACCTTGGTAGGCTCTTCTAGGTACCTGTGGGAAGACAGCAGTATGAAAAACCATGGCTTTATATTCTGGTTTCATTTTTTATTGGTTCTGTGCCTTGGATCAAGACATTTAAATTCTCTGAAACTTATTTTCTATATCTGTTAAATATGGAGAAGGATTTCCCAGTTCTTCCGATTGGGTAATTGGGAGAATGAAATGGAATAACATATGTCATTATTCCTGGTATATGGTGGCTAGTCAAGGACTATAAACCCTATCTACTCCATGGCCCAGCCCAGTGCAGCTGACCAACGACCAAAGCTGGTCTGGACACCTGCCTAATAGAGGGGCCTGTAGCCCGTGGAGGAGTTGGAAAGTGTTATCCCTCCAGTAGAGGGATATCCCTCTTGCCCTGTGGAAGGCAAAATGAAAGGCATCACTTAAGAGAGAATATGCATCAAACAATTTAGATCTTTCTGAGTTTGGATCCAATTTACTAAATGGCTTCTCTGTTGGATTTTTAGAGAATTTAACTCCCACAGTTGGGGTCACAGCAAAACTTGGAAGTTACTGTTGACAGTCTCCGATCCTTATTCTCAGTGGTGGCATGACTTCACTTTCAGATCGGCAAATGTAAAAGGACAGTTCACTGAGCAGCAATATTAAGAGAAAGCTTCGTGTTTATGTAATAACGTTGGGCTTTGTGTGCTGTACAGAATGTACAGCGGTAATTAGATGCTTTGGATACATGTCTAGACAGGGTAAAGCTTCAGGAGCCCTTGCTCAACCCTGGGAAAAGCTACAGGTCGCCTGCTTGTGACCAGAAAAAGCTCTCCTTGATTAACAAGTTAAATGCAGAGTTAACTTTCTGGCGCTAGGTTCACACCCAAGAGGAAAACGAGATCTGATGAGATCTGACAGGACCAATCATTTGTAGAACTCGACCAGGCCTAACTGACCTGATGGGAGGCAGCTGAAAATGGCGTCTCCCAAATCCCTTTCTACCCTCCTGCGATGGGCAGGATTCCCATTCTTAGAATCACCACTTTGATTAAGTCCTTCTCATTTGGAGAAGCTCCTGTAAATGCAAGCTTGTCCCTTGGGAGGGTTATGCAATGGTTGGCATTGCATAGTCTTGGGGAGAAGAATGAGGAGGCACATCTTAGGGAAGCTAAGTTTCGGTGTGAGGGCAATAGGACACTTGAAAAGGTTTGCAACTGAGGATAAGGTTTGGGGAGGGTGGGCTCAGGTAGAGAAGGCTGACGAGGCAGTATGAGGTCTTAGGATACCTTTGGAAAGGGAGTAGAAAAAAGTGGGGGTTGGAAGGGAAATGTTCTGTGTGTGCGTTTGTGTGTGTGCGCGCGCGTGCGCGCATGCGCTCGTGCAAAGCAAGGGATGGTTTGCCTACGTCCGTGTGTTTCATGACTCACCTTGAGCCCTGACAATATTTTAAGCAAAGATAAAGGTATCTGGAAACCAGCACCTTTCTGGGTACTTTCTGGTCACTACAGAACTTTCTTGTACTGAAGACTGAATAGTGTCTGTCCTGAAGTGTCAACCTTCCTGCTTGGGATGACTGAGATTCATGTTCCATCTTGCCATCCTGGGTGCCCTCTCGCAGCATGGGCTGGCTGCTGTAGCCCCCACTAGTCCTCGGAGTACACGTGATGGTTTACCTATTGCACATCGTTAGCTGTCCCATCATTTGTGAAGCTCCGTTCCGATGTCCCAGAGAGACCCTCAAAGGTAGGGGCCAACTGAAATTGGAATGTGCAGACTTCGGTCGTGAACTTCCGAGAGGCACATCTAGCCCCTCCTCGGAGCAGCTTCTCAAATCAAAGCTAGCATTACTACTGACTTGCTGGTGTGCAGGGGGGTGGGGGTGGGGTGGCGGGGGTTGGGGGGTGGATTCGGCTTCCCCTGCATTAGGCAGGGTGCAGGTGGCTTCCCCCATGTCTCTCAGGCTCACTGCAAGCTGTGGGCTGTTAGTATTCCTCCTCCCCACTAGTTAGGAGCCAGCCAGTTGTTCGAGTTTCTATTTTGCAGTTTAGAAATTTGAGGCGTTGAGAGGCGGAGTGATGTGTCTGATACAGAACAGTTGAGGTGGGGGAGAGACCTGAGGTTTCAACTTAGAAACAGCAGCCTCCCTCCACTACCCCATGCTGTGGTTAAGACTATTTCCTCTCCATCTGGAGGTTTCTATTCCCCCCACCCCAAAAGATAGCATGCAGCCTACGGAATACTTAACTTGGGGGAACTTTATTTACTGGAACACTGTGGAAAAGCAACACAGAGAAAGGGTGCTGGAGGCATGTCTAAGCTGTAGGGGACTGTCACACGTTTGTGTGGAGGCCTAGCCCTGCCTTTGGATCCCTCAGGGGTCTACTCCTGCCTACCACCCTTAGACCCTAGGCCTGGTAGGTACTCTGCCCACCTGGAAGGAAGGCAGGCCTCCCTTGTCTTTGTAGCAAATGTGCCTTAGTACTAAACACCGAACCGTCACATCTTTTATACCCCGCATTTGTCTTTTGTTTGTTTGTTTGTTTTTGTTTTGTTTCTCTGTTTATTTTGACACTTGAACCTAAGCTGTGAACTTGGCTTTCTCTTCTTGGCTCCAGTTTGTATTCTCCCTCCAGCTGTGCCGCCTCTGGCTGCCCTGGGCAAATGGCCTCCCAGGATTTGGAGGGATTTTCTCCATTGACCCTTGGGTGGTGCTCGGCCACTCTTGTCCCACAGTGCCAGGATGAGCCGGCCGTGCAGCAGCGAGCCCCAAGGCTCCGGAGGCCGCACTTTGCCTCCTGTGACCTTGACAGTGCTGGTCCTAACTCTGTAGTCCCTGTCCTTGGTCTGTGCTGCCCTGTGAGCCTTTGACCAGTTTGCAGAGGCTGGGGTGGAGCTCTTGGCTCCTGTGCTCCTGGGCCCACCCTGGACGGGACCGTGCAAGCTGCCATGTCCAGAGCCCTACCAGGACTTGGGAGCTGCTGCTTCTGGTGGCCGTCTCCGTCTGGAACAGAAAATTGGAGGCAAAAGCTTCTATGCTATCACTTAGCTCGTGAAAGGAGCACCAGCGAAGAAGTGGGGAAAAGGAGTGAGATAGAAAAGGAGGAACAATAAATCTGAAAGGTGAATTATGGATCTGGCACTGTTTGCTAGCAAGTATAGTTGCTTGTCTGATCTAATGGGATGTCTTCCGGGCAAATCCATGATGGTAACTACACTTTATAGCCATTCTTCCATAGGGAGGGGGAGACAGGGTTTTATGTGCTGGCTCTTCTCCCCTCTTGGTCAAAGTCTGCTCCAAGGGTAGGCTTGTCCATGTAGTTTGTGTAAGCCTAGGAGTGGTCAACAAAGTGTATCACACCTTGCTGGGAAGTCGCACCTCAGCAGCAATAAAGTTCCGGATGGCAGGCCAGAGGGGCGTGATGTGCTCATCGGGGACACGAGGGGCTGTGACACTGGCATCACTAGTGCTGTCCAGATCCACAGCTGTGGGGGCAGCACAGGCTGTGTTAGGTCCATTCAGCCCAGCAGGTGCACCAGCAGGTGCACAGATCTGGGTGATGGTTAAACTGAATTCGGTCACATCGGGCCATTTTAGTGTCAGTGCAGCTTGGTTCCTGGGCTTCTTTCTGCTGCTAGGAAACTTCTCATCTGTGCAAGGAAATATTCAGTTTCCCTTTCCAGGTCCTGGGGTTGAGCATGTCTCAGAGGGGATGGTATCTCTTCCGTGGGTGGGGTCCCGCTGACTGGGCGGGATGGGAGGCAGGAGCTGGATAACGTTAGAGAGGCTTCTCATAGTAAGGAAGAAGAGTTGTCCCCAGAGCAGCTGATGAATGTGGCATTGATCGTGTACTGAGTGCCCATGCCTCTAGAAAGAAGTACTCATGGTCAGAGTCTGGAGATCTCATCTAATCCATTGAGAGGTGTTGTGAGGCCAGTTACTAACATATAGGCTGTGCCGTATCTCCTCCTTGTTTCAGTTCCTGTAGATGGCTTCATCCTTGCCCTTCTGCTCTGGGTGATCATTAGTCTTCTGTAGCCACTGTGGGATATGCTCCTCTGACCTGGCCTTAGTGAGCCCCTGTTGGGGCCCATAGTGACCCTAGCTAGCCCAGAACATACCAGAGACAGAGTTCTAAGGTCACCTTCTAGTCAGTTGGACACTATGATGATGTCAAAGGAAGTGCTTAAATTTCTAGTGAGGCAGTTCTGTGGCCATAGAGAAGTTCTTTAGGTTTTAATTATACTGAATTTCTCTAGCTTGACTCATCTTTCAGGTGACCTCCTACAAAATCAAGGTGAAGCTTGATCCAGACTCTGGCCCAGGTTAAAGCATTTAAGTAGCTAATGGCCTTCTTGATTTTGGATCCCATCATGGTCTCCCTTGACCCAGTTCTTTGTACGTGGTAAAAACAGACTTTCAAACTGAGAGTAGGGAAGGCCATGCACGTGATTTTCATAATGGTTACTCTCCAATAAACCAGCAGTCTTACATCACAGGGGGAATTAGTTGCTCCGTAAGGGACATACGGGATATACTTTCCTGGAGAGTTAGAGGTGGGCAGGTGGTCCAGCCCACCAGAAAAAGTCCTCTGTATGCAAACTTGCTGTCTTCATTTTCAGCAGCCTCCTGGCCATGCGTAAGTTTTGATGGGAGTGTGTGGGGCAGGGGTGCCTGGCTCCTTCCCTCCAGCTGGACCCTGCGCCTTGTTTCTGGGAAGGATGTGGTAGATATGTGATCAAAGGGCCATTCCAGCAACTTGCTCAGATCAAGGGGAAGCTGATCTAAGCGGACTTGCTGTCTCTACTGCTGGAAAATGGCAACTGCTGGCAGCCCTCAGATGAAAAATTCCCACAGAACGGAAACATTAGAGCCCCTTCTCAAGTCATCCTGTTAGAAATCAGAGGAGTGAAACTGGTCTGGCTTTCCTTTGAACGCATCTGCACCCTCCCGACTAGGTCACCAACGGAAGTTGAGCTCCTGGCCCTTTTTCAAGTTGCAGGAATTGAGAATCCTGTTTCCTGCTTCTAGCTCTTCCCATCCATGCTCACCCTTCCCGTTTATACTGGGATCACACTGGCATCCCACTCCTCTCATCCTTGTAGGTAGAAACAGGAAGTCTGGATTTCCTATGCCCAGGGATACCTGCTCTGGCACCTGGGCTAAGAAGGACCATTACAGAATGTTCTTGGGGGCACAAAGCCTTTCACCAGGCAAACCCAATGGGCAAAACCTTCCAGGCCCTGCCTCACCCAGCTGTCTGGGAGAAGATCACTGGCCTGGGCAATAGCGATGTCCTATTCTGCATGGTTTCTTTGATATGCCAGGCCTCACATAAAAGCAGCTTTCCAACACCACCACATCGTTCACAAACTCATCTCAGAGCCACTTGCCTTGACCTATTTCACACTCCGCAGAGTCCTCCCAGCTTCTGACCTGGGGGGACTCACTTTCCTGTTTACAGCCTGGCCTCAACCCTCATTCCTAATGTTTTACATAGTTTCTATGGCAGTGACCTTTGCTTCCCTTTTGACCAGAGTTCAGATTCTCCTCTGGCCAGACAACCTCTGACTATTCTGGGTAAAAGAATGCCAGATCTCACCTGACCTCCAGCATCCTTGGTCCTGGCTACAGCCTCCTCAGAGCATTTAGTTGCCAGACTGGCCTTTATATGGTTGGGGTAGCCTCAGTGTGAGAGAGGAAGGTAGAAGAATAGCATAGGGAGGGAAGGACAAATATGCCCCTTCCTTCTGAAAATGTAGCGCTATTGATGCAGACATTGAAAGAAGCACTGATCATTTTGCCCCCATGATTCTTAGGCTTGCTCCATCTCAAAGAGCCACAGCAAGTGATATGAACATTTTGAGCCTATGTGAGCCTATAGGGAGCGTATAGATAGTGCTTGGTAGTGTTGTTCTGTATTCCAACTGGAAGTCCAACTTACCATTCTATCCACAAACTGGGTATTTTCTACCACGTAATTCTGCTTTTATTTCTCAATGAACTATTCAGTGAGTGCTCAGATTAAATGAGATCGGTAAAGTGGGGAAACACCGTGATTGCTAATTAATGAAGTTGGCTATATACATCATCATTGTCAGGTCCCTCTCTGATGCTATAGTTAGGGTAGGTTTATTTTGAGGCTCCTGCTCTGCTCTCCTGCCTTCTTCTTTGAGAAATCTCCATTACCCGCAGCCCTACCAAAAATATCCCATCAGCCACGTTCATACCACGTGACCCTCACCAACAGTGGTTCGATTAGTGATGAACACTCGAAACTCGAAACTGATACCATCAGTCCTTCATCGAGTCAGTGACCAACCAGCTCATCTTGCTTGAAAATGTGAGCTAATGGACATAGAGGTCATTGCTAGTCATCGGTGGGGGTTAGACCCTGAAAGTTATGTTGGATAGAACCAGAATCAGCTCATGCTCCGTAGGCAGTCTGGGGTTGTGAGAGTGCAGAAAGCATTAGTAAGCAGAGAGAGTTTGTTTGCAGAGGGGTATGTATTAGACAAGCAGGGAGTTAAGACACCACAGGGACTCACGAAGAGAAAGGAGAAACACATGACCTAGGTTCCTGTAGCTTCCCAGCTCCAGACCCCCAAACCTCTGTCCGTCCTTTATTTCTGCTTGTTAGTATCCATGAGATGAGTTCTCAGACCCAAGATCAAATTGTATCTACGGCCTGAGAGAGTTTTCCAGACAAGAGAAAGCTAAAGGATTAGATCATTGTCTGAATTTTTTTTTTTTTTTTTTAGATAAGGACTGCTCTTCCTTATGGCTAAAAAACCTTGGCTAAAAAAACTACTTCTTAGGTGTTGCTAGCAGTGGCTGCAACAGAGAGTTGTAAACTTATCTTGGCAGTTAAGGAAGGATAGACTGTTTTCTACTTATTTTGAAGTAGAACTTGATGTCATTGAAAGCTGTTGACATCTATATTCTTGTTGGTTGATCATTTAGGACATTCTGGCTTTTCACTCTTTTCTCACTTGTGATCATCATAGTAGCTTTATAGGGTGTGTCCTCAGGGATTCTGCATTTGTGGGGGGAAAAAAAAACACAAAAAGCCCAGCATCAGACATAAGCTTACATCAAAGGGAAAGATTGCTTCTGCTTATTTGTAATAGTGGGCTATTGGATGATCTGCACTTGATACCTAATTTTGATTGCCTTGTCAACAAATTCAGTGCCCAAATAACTGGAGATTTTTATGACTGGGGAAACTCCAGGTACATGGTATCAGAGGAGAGGCAGGGAAGAAAATGAGGTAATTCAGTCTGTGATCCATCTCCGGCAATTACGAGCTGCTCTCCTCATCAGATTCAGCTCCTATTCCAAATTAGTATTTACCTGGGTGGAGAAGTGTAAATAGTGGGCACCCTGGGAATGGAGTTGGGGTTGTCCCCCCCCCTTTTTTTTTCCCCTGAAATGAGCTGAGAGAGCACTGTGTAAATGTGCATAAGATACTAAGCTAGTCTGGGTAATAAAATTCAAAGTTAGAATCATAAAATACTCTATAGGAAGACCTTTCATACCCAAGAGAAGGGACAGAAAAATGAATGTGAGTTGTGAAAAGGATACTTAGAGAATGGTAGAGGGAGAACTCATTTATAGTGAGAGGCTTTGTAGTCTAGTAGTGAGGCACATGGGCTCTGGACCTGGACCACGTGGGTTCAAATGCCAGGTTTCCCACGTAGTGGCTGTGTGACTGTGGACAGGTTATTTAAAATCTTGGTGCTTGGGGCACCTGGGTGGCTCAGTGGGTTAAAGCCTCTGTCTTCGGCTCAGGTCATGATCCCAGGGTCCTGGGATCAAGCCCCATGTCAGGCTCTCTGCTCAGCAGGGAGCCTGCTTCCCCCTCTCTCTCTGCCTGCCTCTCTGCCTACTTGTGATCTCTGTCTGTCAAATATATAAATAAAATCTTTAAAAAAAAAATCTTGGTGCTTCACTTTCTTCATCTGTAAAACAGGAATAACAGCAGTATCTACTTCATAGGTTTGTTGTGAAGATGAAAGACATTGATTCGTGTCATATACATAGAGCAGTGTCCGGCCCAGAGTAGGTGCCAAATAAGTGCTAGCTGTTATTATTCCAAAAGACTTCATCAGGTTGTGTCAACAGGACGGGCAAGATGCATGAAATCTAGCACCACAAGTATTCTATCTCCTGGTTCTGTCGAGCAAATCCAATCTATTTACTCTTTGACTACGGAATGTGTGTGATTTGGCTAACACAAGAAAGAAGGTGCATGAAAGAGCTCCTAAAATGAGGCTGGGAAGAGAGGGGCCTTCATAGAAGGAGATGTAAATGGATTGGGTCCTGGTCTGGAAAAATGAAGACTGAGAGGCACTATGATGAATTTTGTGAAGACAGGAATAGCATGAATAATAACTTGTTTATGAAATACTGGAAAATTAGAACTGGCGTGAAAGATGAATCCTTTGAGGTGAATACTTGAACAGATGGTTACTTGACTGTGCTTGCTGGGAGTCGTTCAGTGATGGAGCTCGTTAGCTCAGGAGTTTCAAAGCAATCTGGATGAAGGGTATGGATTATGGTCCTTTAACTCTCAAGGGTCGTTAGGGATGTTTGGGATAGAGCCCTAGGTTAGCCCAGTGCAGCATGGGTAAATAAATTCTATCAGGGTAGTGTAGAGCTGTTGCAAACCACTCAGCAACCTTCATTCACTTGATTCCCACAACGGCGAGTTCCTGAGTTTCTACCATGGGCAAGTCTCTGCAGGGAATCAAAAGATGAGAAAGACTGCTCATGTGGAAGGTTCCGGATCTGCATTGCCACCCAGAAAACACTGTGACCAAATTAACTTAATTTGAATATTTAATATAGTTGGTTCACTTTTACTTATATTGTCCTGAGATGAGGGAATTTTGGGTTATTATTTTGATTTCAGGATTGGTATTGTGAGGAAGTTTAGGAAGTAAAAGTTCTCTTTTAGTTATTGTTTTGCTTTCTTAAATTCTATCAAGGTGATACTCTGATGTCAATAGAAAGTTTATTCTTTCTTGTATTTTTATTATTAGAGTGGTTATTCATAAAAATCAATTTTAGGGCCAGAGGTTAATTTAGAGACATCTTCAGTTCCTTCTTTCACCACTGAAGAAGACAGGTCCCTGGGTGACATGCATAAGGTGGCCAAGCCTGTACCAAAACCCAAGTTCTAGTCTTCTGTGTTTTCGTTCCCATCAGTCTGCTTCCCATAGAGGATCAGGGTGATTATAGTTGAGCTTATTCTTTGTACACACAGACTCAAATGTGTTATGTTTTATCTTGGAGCACCCAGAAACAGATTTACTGGGAAGCCAGTGAAGTGGGGAGAGGAAGCTAGGTTGTAATCAAGAAACATTTCCCTATACACATTGCTGATAAATGACCTAAAGAGATATTGTAAGAGTTGGGCCTGATTTTCTAAGGTTCCAGTAATTTATTGTAATCTTTCTCACATTCTAAGAAAAAGAAACTCACTTTTATACCTATTTCCTACTTGCAATTTTGTATTCTTTTTCTTACAGAAGTATCCTCTTCCTCCTGCAAGATTATAAATTGCAGGTTCCATGAAACCTCAGTTTGCTTCTGATGCCCAAAGATATAATTGGTTAGAAATTTCATTTTAATATTTCAGATTTTGATTTTTGAATTAATTTTTATTTAAAAACTTGAATACACTTGTTATTTTTATTTTTTATATTTTTATTTTAACCTTTGTTATAGTAATAAAGGAGAAGTTTGTTAAAAGGTTTTATTTTTTTCACTCTTTTAAAATTTTTTTTAAAATTTTATTTTTTCAGTGTTCCAAGATTCATTGTTTATGAATGATCCATGTAATACGTGCCCTCCTTAATACCCACCACCAGGCTCACCCATCCCCCCACCCCCTACCCTCCAAAACCCTCAGTTTGTTTCTCAAAGTCTATAGCCTCTCATGCTTCGTCTCTCCCTCCAATTTACCCCAATTCACTTTTCCTTTCCTTCTCCTAATGTCCTCCATGTTATTCCTTATGCTCCACAAGTAAGTGAAACTGTATGATAATTGACTTATGTTAAAAGGTTTTAAAGAAAAATGACAACTCCTTTCCTCATCTTTCCCCACCACTTATTTTTGCTCTCTACAGTCAAGCACTTTTAATTTCTTTAGATATTTCCCCTACTGCTTATCTTGTTTAATAACTTGCTATCTTAATTGATCAGTTTTATGTCAATTTACAATAATATAAAATTTTATATAATTTATAATAATATAAAATTTTATATCAATAATAAAATAGTATTGTATTATTATTGAGTTGTATGTTGGCTTCCTGTAATGGATTTAACTTTAATTCTAAACATCCCTTTTCTCTCCTCTTAATTCCCCAAAATAGTCAAATTACAATTTTTGGTTACCTCCTTCATCACTATTTGTGTTATGATGACCATGTAAATATTATTTACAGCAAAAGCAAGTAGAATCCTATGGTGTCATTTTCTTTCTTTCTTTTTTTTTTTTAGAGAGGGGTGGGGATGCGGGGCTCAATCCTACAATCCTAAGATCATGACCTGAGCCAAAATAAAGAGCCAGACGCTTAATTGACTGAGCCACCCAGACACCCTCTATGGTATCCTTTCATGTACAACTTTTTATTTGTCCTAAAGTTAATAATTATCTTATTTTCTTTTGATTAATTTTCTATGTTGCCTATTTGAAACACTGCTCTCCTTTCTTTTCATTTACCTTTTTGTTTTCCCCAGAGTTCATAATTGCTTAGTTTTTCCTTTTACTTAATTTTCTGTGCATCTAGCCAAATAGATCATCAGAACTACCAAGCATCTATTTTACCAATATTATTTGTGGAAGTGGTCAAATATACTAGATAACCTGCCAATCTTCTACCTCCTCTTTTTCTCTGCCCCTCCCCACAGACCTCCTTGAATAATCCTTCATCTTCCTTCTCCAGTATGAAGTGATTTTTTTTTTTTCTAGTGTCTGGAAATTTCATATGATAAGCCTTTGGTGAGAATATTTTATGAAGAGGACACTCAATGGACCCTTTCTAATTCTCAGGGAATTGTCTACTCACTATAAGCAATTTTATATTAAGAGTTTTATATAAGCAGATTTTGAAAGTGTGCTTTAAATATCTACTACAATACAAAGACTGCCTTCATCTTCTGGTTGAGTAGGTTTTCGAAGGGAATTCTCCTAATAATGGATAAAGTACCACATCTGGATGCCTGAAATGTCTGTGATTAAAAGTAGGATTTGGTAATATGAAATTCCACTCCTATTTTTTGGACATGTATATTAACCTTAGGGTGAATTACTAAATTTTGAATCCTAGATAATTATTAAGAATATATTCCCAATTTCTTGTTACTCTCAAACTTATAATTGCCCTTGCCACGATGAAAACTAGTTTTTAATATATGGAAGTTAAATACAGTTTGAAAACAAAAGATATTTTAAAAATTTGTTTTACAACAAACTGAGGGTTGCTGGGGGGAGGGGGGTTGGGGGAGTGGGGTTATGGACATTGGGGAGGGTATGTGCTATGGTGAGTGCTGTGAAGTGTGTAAACCTGGCGATTCACAGACCTGTACCCCTGGGGGAAAAATATATTATATGTTTATAAAAAATAAAATTAAAAAAAAAAAAAAAAGTGAACAGGGAAAAAAAAATAAAAAAAATTGTTTTACATACTATTTTTTTTTAGTTGCATTAGAAACATTACACAGTAATAGGGATTAACTATACTAGTTCCAATAACACCTTCCCTCCCTGATACTTTATACATGCAGAATATTTTGAATTCGAACTGGGTCCTACTAAGTAGGGCAATAGCCTTGTTTTCCTTTACTGAAGTAGAAATTAAGGCCACTGCAATTCATGACTAGGTTTTCTTATGGGGACTTTTTGTTCCTAGATGATGCATTCCCCTGTAAAGGAGAATTAGTGTTTTCCTAAATAATCCACTATATAAATCAGGAATGGTGCTGATTCTTTAGAGAAGGAGAAATTATTTTCAGTGTGTTTCAATATATTTTAATTCCATTCTTTTGAGATTGATGCAATTCAAGTGGCATGCTATTCAGTTGAATTCTTGTGGAACATAGCTCTATACTTTCATTTGATTTATTTTATTTCCTGAGAACATCACTGGAAGAAACAATGCTTTTGAATCCTTAAGATCTTGGTTGAGATGCTCAGCCCCAAGTCTTTTACAAGCAGATATTAAGTGTCTGGATCAAATCCTCCTCCCAGAATGCACTGTTATTGGAATGCCCCTGGCCTCTGTCTAGACCTATAGTTTTGAAGCAACTACACGCCACCCTTTCGCCTTTCCTTTTCTGTCTTCAGTCGTATTGTCCACTGAAAGTTGTGGACACACATAGGAGTGGTAATTGCCAGGGGCAGGTTTAGGCTGTCTCGTTTGCCTGAGGGTTTTTTCCCCCCATATTTTTAAGAATTTGGTGGTGGGGGGTGGTTCACACTGAGGAGTGGTGGAAAACAGAGAAACACCTACTGGAGATTATGGTAGGATTTCTAGCAGTTTATCAATGGGTTGTTCCTGACTTCCCTGTTTGGTGTCCCAAAACTTAGAAAATTGAAGGTGCTTTTCTAATATCTCCATTTCAAGTGACGTCCACGTGTAGAAAGAGTGTTAGTGGCTAATTTGGTGCAGTAATTTATTTCCAGGGTAGTGAGGGAATTTCCCCTGGATTTTAGTAGGCACGATAGATTCTAAAGCCATCTCTAGGGCTGCTGTACATTTCACCTGAAATTCTGGATCCTTGAAAATGAACAATTTTGCTATTTGGGTGTCTTGTGTAAGGTATTTCCTGGCACTTGCATTTATATTGCATTACTGGAAGCTTACCAAAAATAAAATAAAATAAAATAAAATAAAATAAAATAAAATAAAATAAATGTGTGTACTCAATCAATTGACTATGAAAACATTTGGTTTGTTTCATCAGTTAGATTCAACATCACTTCTCTCTGAGGAACAGTTAAGGTGTCTTCTGGATGAATGCACCCTCAAACAAAAGCCCACGATTAGACTACCTTCAGAAAGAGAAAAGGAAGACATGGAGGATATAACACCAGAGGTCCCCCATCTTTCCAGATCTATCCTCTCTGAGCTCCTAAAGGGATTAGAAACAACGGTCAAGAGCTCTGAGGTGAAAGACACAGATATGCCTGAGAATATGGAATGTGAAACACTTACAGGCTACTATCTCACCAAAGCCTTGACTGGGCGTTACACACCCCAGGCCCTTGTCATCGAAGCAGAGAATTTGAAATGCCTCCAATTTTCCAAGGACGAGGTTATTAGTGACACAAAAGACTACTTTATGTCGAAGACTCTTGGCATTGGAAGACTGAAGAGGCCCTCTTTCTTGGATGATCCACTGTATGGCATGAATGCGAGCCTTTCATCCGAAGACCAACATCTGAAAGTCCACGCTGAAGAGAAACCAGAAACGGGTAAGGCTTGGAGAATGTGTATATCGGTGAATTATTACTCGGCATCTGAACATAAAGATGTTATAGTTTCAGGTAGAGCACGATAGGAATTATGTTTGTAAATCACAGATGGTGGCAATAGCATGAAATAGAACATTTATCAATGTTTGTGTGAGACCAAGGTTGAGATTCCTACTCTTATGACATACATTTTTTTTGTAATGGTATTGAATACATATTCTTGGTGGTTATACAGGAAACAGTGATGATTTCAGAATAGAAGACAAATTGGTTGGAACAGATGCAAATAATTTGAATAGATTTGCTTAGTCATTTAACTTCCAAATTTCAGTGATGGCAATTTATTCCAGGGAATGAATTTGTAAAATGTGAAATACATTTTATTAGTGGTTTTATTAGTTTCTGTACAAACTTCCTGTCCCAGCTACTTGTATATACTCAGGTGTTTTGTCTTGTTACAATGCTGCATTTTACAGTGGTACAATGGTACAGGTTGTAAATACTATGGACAGTTTTTGAGACACAAATATTCAATTATTTATCTATGTTAGAAGTCTATTTAAATAGACTCACCTTTCTTCTAATGTAGATGTCTCTATTGGTCAGTCTGTTGATTACGGTATATATTTTCTATTAAGTCTGTATCAATCTCTATTATCTCCATACTACCTTTTTTTAATGATTTTATTTATTTATTTGAGAGAGAGAGAGAGCATGAGAGGAGAGAGGTCACTGGGAGAAGCAGACTCCCTGAGTAGGGAGTCTGATGTGGGACTCGATCCCAGGACTCCAGGATCATGACCTGAGCCGAAGGCAGTCGCTTAACCAACTGAGCCACCCAGGCGCCCCTCCATACTACCTATTAAGTTTAGACTCTACTAATTCTGAACTAACTCCTCAGTGCTGTATTTCTCATTGCCTGCCAGAAAGCTCCATGTGGTTACGGTCTCAGTCTGATTTCCTCATCTTTCCTTTTAACTCAGATTTTCCTCTTTCCCTTCTGTTTCCTCCATCACCCGGGCTCAAAATTTGAGTCATCATCGAATCTCCTCACCCTTTTGCTCCCCACCTTCGACCTTCAGTATTGTTTGTTCTGCTTCTGCAGCGTCTCCCATGCCCACCCCTTCCTCACTCTTCTTGCTGCCTCAGCTGGACCACTGTGATGATCCCCGGAGCAGTCCTCCCCACCTCTGGTTGCTCCCCTCCTCCACCCGTCGTTGACTACCACCAAACGAATCCCTCCAAAGTCCAGCTTTGATAACCACACTTCTGCAGCTTGGAAAAGTTCTGTAGCTCTCCACTGCCTACTGAATATAATCCAAATTCTTTCCCTTGCTTGTCCAGGCCTCCACAATCTGACTTCCATCTATTCCTAGTCAGTCTCTAACCAGTCTTCTACGTATTATTCAGGTTATACCTAATCTGGTCTCAGGATTTCCAGGGCTTTCCTCTGCCCCTGGATAACCCCTACACCTTTTTTTTTTTTTCTCCTGAAGAATGTTCAGGTACCTCTTCATTGGTAGTGGGATCCCAACCCCATCCTCTCTGAATGTAACCTTCCCTTCTTCCCTTTTTAAAAAGTTTGAATTCCCCTCTGAATGTCCAAGACCCTTGGTCCCCTATCAGGTCATTTCACACACATTGTCTTGAAGTTCTAAGGCACACACACACCTTCTCTTCCTTAAAATGGTGTAATTTTTTTGAGGACAAAGATCCTATCTTTGATTTATTGTTACATCTCCTTTGATGTCCAAAGTGCTGCCTTAAACTAAGTGCCTGTTTAAGAAATGAAACTTTAAATTGCCCAGTTTTAGAATAATATGCTGAAAATGTGGTTCACATTTAGTCTTCACATTATGAATGAAAGCAGGTGGTATTGCTTAAGAATTATGCAAGCCTCCCATGCTATATAAAGATTTGCAACTTTCTTCTTTTTTTAATGAGATTTTACAAGCTATGAAGTCTTTATCCAGCTGAGAGTTCTTTTTTACAACATGCCATTCCATCAGATGGGTGCATTCTGCCTTTCCCCAGTAAGGATCTTCATTTAATAAACTGTGAAAACTTTGTTCTGCCCTAAGATCATGGTGTATTTTCTTTCTGTTTGGATAAAGGGTTTTTATTAGGGAAAGCATCTGCATCTCCTCTTTGTCTGTTGTAGGCAAACTTAATAAGTTAGAAGTGATGATTTGTTGCATATGCGATCTCATCCCCATGGAGTCTGTGTGGAAGGGGGTTTAGAACAGTACTTTATTAAAATATGACTTGACTTCTGTGTGAACTTGGGTCACACTGATGTATATCTGTCTCTGAGTAGAACTGACAAGACAGAATGAACTAGAACTTAATGTGACTTGATGGAAAGAACCTGCAGTGGCTTACCTCTAACTTCACAGAATGTGCCTCCGAAGGCACCAGTTAATCCTAATGTATGATTATAACAACCCCTGAGAGTATGGAGGATGAAGATGGCATCATGGTGAATCTGTGAACCATATTTTATTTTCCACTTATTATATAACAGACTTTAAGGAATAGGTCCTACGTTATCATCTTGAATGCCTGTTAGCATATCTGAGGTTGGAGGTTTTAATTTTACTAACCTCAGTGTTTATGATTAAAATACTTTGCTAATCAATTTTTTTTTGCTAATCAATTTTATTCTAAATACTAAATTGTAATTATGTGCTTTCTATGAAAGCGAACACCAAAACTGAATGCCATGCCTGCTTTCTTGGCACAAAGCCCTTTACAGATGTAACTTGAATGAGGAGTCGCAGTGTTTTCGGCTGATACGTTATATTCAGATCTTTCTTAGGAAACAGTGACATGTGAATGTGGTTCCAGGTGGGTTTCTACAGACTGGACTGAACTAAGAAAAACCAGTTATCATTTTCTCTTTCAATAGCAGATATTATTGATATATTCTTTTCTTTTTCTGAGGTCTGTTCCAAGTATTAAAATTCTTCTAAAAGGCCGAGTGAGATAAAACTTCAAAAAGAGAACCCAGCTGAATGATACTAAGGGCCAATTTAAATTGTGGTATTGAAAGATAAGGATCTACCTCACAGCTGTATTCAAAGTTCCATTTTTCTTGTTTGGGCTTTAGGCTTAGCGGTAAATACTGATACTTGACTTGTTGGATACAAAGTCCATTAAATTCAGGGACGCCCGGGTGGTTCAGCTTGTTAAGCGTCTGCCTTCGGGATTGAGGGGGTTGTGGGATCGAGCCCCGAGGTGGGCGCCCTGCTCCGTGGGGAATCTGCTTCTCTCTCTGCCCACCCCTCACCCTGCTCGTGCGCTCTCTCTTAAATAAATAAAATCTTTTTTAGGGGCACCTGGGTGGCTCAGTGGGTTGGTTAGAGCCTCTTTCTTCAGCTCGGGTCGTGGTCCCAGGGTCCTGGGATCGAGCCCCACATCGGGCTCTCTGCTCAGCGGAGAGCCTGCTTCCTCTCTCTCTGCCTGTCTCTCTGCCTACCTGTGTTCTCTGTCTGCAAATAAATAAAATCTTAAAAAAAAAATCTTTTTTTAAAAAAGTTCCAATAAATTCAGTGTTGTACTCACTCCCTGTTGGGGGTTTAGGGGATTGGTAAATAGTGTCTTCTCTTCTCTACCGAGATCGGAACCCATTTAAAGACAGAGGGATTCTGAGGAAGGCACAGAGCAAGAGTTTGGCTTCATTGCTGATGAAATGTAGGGGGTTGCTGTGACCTGGGTGGGCAGCCCAATGGTCTTCCAACGCTGCGTCCTCCGAGTGAACTGACGCACGCTGTCACTGGAGAAGGTGAAAGCCTCAAGCCTCACCTGTGGAGACCTATCCAGGTGGAACCACTAGCTGGGAGGAGTGGCTTGCTGACTGTGGAGGAAGGGGCGGGCCGAGCGTGCTATTTTTTCCCCCGAACTCACTGATCAGGAGCTGACTCTTCTCGCTGGCGGCCTGTGGAACAAGATGGCGCGAGGTGGGTTGCGTCCCTAAAGTAAGTCAAGTGCGAGGAGAGCGGGGAGTAAGCGTTCTTTGCCACCATGTCACCTCTTAGACACCCCCGAATACGCTGGTACTCCACAGAGGAAGCCCTTCAGGTCTGTGGTTAGTCTGGTGTTTAATCAAGTTATCTTATGTCGAGTTGCTTTCCAGAGAATTCCAACAAAAAGATGTCTCAGCATGTATTGTATACTCTTTCCCACCAAGCATTTGATCTACTTATCAAGTTCATATAGTGAAGAAGAAAATATGAATAACGAAAGCAACAGTAGTAGCCTAGGGCAAAAAGGGACACCAAGTCAGTCATGTTAGTAAAGAAAGGGGTCAGAATTGTATTAACTCTTCAAGGGAAACAAAGTGGAATTTTCCCATAGGACCCGTGTAATGAATGGTGTCTCAAAAATTTTTATAACGAATGAGTCAGGTATGTTTGTTTTAAAAAGGACAACCTTAAATAAAAACTTCAGGCTACTAACTGTCTTGGTTGGCTCAGGAGTGTCCTGGTTTCACCATCGAATGTTTCTTGTCCTTGGAAACCCTTCCTCTCTGGCAAACTGGGATGATTGGTCACTGTAAATTGAAACTGAGAACAAAAGCCCAGAGGGCAAATTAATTACTTAAAGCTTGCAGTAGTCTGGGTAAGTGGCCGGATCCCAGACTAGAAGCTAGAGGAGCAGAGGGAGGTTGGGCGTGCGCCCACCTACCAGCAGGATCTGGCCTAGTGGTTGGGAGTCTGGGCTCTGGGTGAGGCAGATCTGGCTTTGGAATGCTGCTCTCTTATTAGCAGTGATCTTAGGCAAGTTACTTAATCTATCTTCTCTACACCTTAGTATCCTTATCTGTTAAGATTAGATGGTTTTAATACTTCAATAAGGATCAAAGGAGAAAGCCCACATAAAATGATTATGTCAGTGACTGGACTTGGTCGGCTTATGTGGGATAGTAGTAGTCCCTCTTTTTTTTTTTTAAAGATTTTATTTGTTGATTTATTTGACAGAGACAGGGAGAGAAGGAATATAAGCAGGGGGAGTGGGAAAGGGAGAAGCAGACTCCCTGCCAAGCAGGGGGCCCTATAGGGGGCTCAATCCCAGGACCCCAGAATCATGACCTGAGCTGAAGGCAGACACCTAACCGACTGAGCCACCCAGGCGCCCCAGTAGTAGTCCCTCTTTATTTGAGGTTTCAGCCACCTGTGGTCAGTAGCCTTCCAGAAGCAGGTGATTCTCCTGGCCTGTTGTCAAGGTTAATGGTAGGCTAACACTGTGTCACAATGCCTATGTCATTCACTTTCATCCCATCGTGTGAGCGATTTATCGCCTCACATTATCACTACAAGAGGGGTGAGTATAGTACAAGGCATTTTGAGAGAGACTATATTAACATAACTTTTATTACAGTAAGTTATAATTGTTCTATTTTATTAGTATTTTTTAATCTTTTACTGGGCCTAATTTATAAATTAAACTATCAGAGGTATGTATGTACAGGAAACATCATAGTATATATGGGGTTTGGTACTATCCATGGTTTCAGGCCTCCACTGCGGGTCTTAGAACACATTCCTTGTAGATAAGAGGGACTTCTGTATTTAACATTTAATCAGGAGATTTCCCATAAAAGCCTGGGCTTCTGACTTTTCTGACAAATCAGCAGTTCTTCCACCAGTGAGGAGAGCTGAGGAGCAGATGTTCCCTTTGGAGGAGGCATGGGGGACAGGGTCCCCCATCTGCCCCTCTCAACTTCATGTGCCTGGCCCTTTGGAGCCATATGATTTCCATACCATGTAATAAGCCTCTGCTGCTTCAAGTGTGGCCTAGTTACTGGGGGCTTATTAGAAAACCTACTGACTCATAATTTGCACTTTAATCAGACCCCCCAGTGATGCTTACTGTGAGGTTCAAGAAGCACTGTTATAAAGCACAGAGCATCAGGATCTTTGGGGAGTGTTTTGCTTCTTGTTTTATACCTGTGTCCAAGGCCCTAGCCTGACTTCCAGAAGTCAGAGTCCCTGGTATGGAGCATTTAGTCCGTCAAGTTAATGCAAGCTACAAGATTATATATTACACAACTACTGTACAAGATATAGTATAAGCTTATATATACAGGCTATATACAAGATTATATATTATATAACTACCAAAAATATTTGAGAAATATGGATTTCAGTATAGATGTCAGAAAGCTAATTATGTTATTCCATTGGGGTCCTCAGAACAAGTTGACCAACCACGACAACTGTGCAGTCTGATACTCCATGTTGAAAAATTGCCCATCAGAAGATTTGTTTGGTTGTAACTTCCTCCTTATTTACCATCAATTTTTATTTTAGTTCCAGTATAGTTCACATGCAGTGTTAAATTAGTCTCAGGCATACAATATAGTGTGTCATCACTGATTGTAAGTTTGGAACGGAACTTGGGGTGGTTGTAGTTCGATTGGTTTTTGTGAAGGACGTTGCACTTGTGAAGGGAACGTTGCACTTGTGAAGTGTATGTCCTTACTCTAACCACCCGAACAGTTTCATAGGCACTAGATAGCTTTGAGAAAGTTTTCTTTGTTGTAATACAGGCTTTCTGGTGTGTAGTGGAGTGCTGAGATTCTAAAATAGTAACACTACTAGCTAACTTTTTTTTTTTTTTCCATTAAAAAATATGTTGGCTTGCTCTTAGGGAAATTCTTAACTCATCGTTGCTTTGATGGGGTTCTGTTTCTCTCAAACTGTGTGTGCCCTCAGGCCTCCTAGTTATTATTTGTTAAATTCCTTTTTCAAGACAACTCATTGCCTTTCAGATGCACTTAGTAACTTAATTAACTCCCCCAAATTTATTGGATCAAAATATCAGAATTGCTATATGAGAGATTTCCATAGTTCATTACCTTTTGATGTAACACTTTAGTTAAGTTTATATTCAATGAATTTATCTTAAGTCACTTTCAACTAATTTTCTTTCATGCTTTTTCATTCTTGATTTGAGGTGGGCTTTTCATGCAAATATGTGCCACCAATTATTTTCTTCATCTCATAAAATATCACTTTATCATTTTGTTTAGTAGTGTCAACAATGGCATTTTGGAGAGGTTTGGTACTCAATTGTGATGTATTATTCTTTTATCAGTTAATAAGAACTTGTGATTCCAGTTCTTCATTCAAATTGGGTAAAATGAAAAAGTTAAGGTCCTAACTGTGGACTAGATCTGTGCACCAGCAATCCTGGGAGCTTGTTAGAAATGCAGGGTTCCAGGCCCTGCTCCAGACTCACTGTCTCAGAGTCTGCATGGTAACAAGGTTTTCCAGCAGGTGATCTGTGCACTTGTTATAGTGGGAGAAGCTCTGGACTAGATGGTTGACTAGTCCTACTGTAGGATTATCGATGGTGGTGGTGAAAATAATGTCAGGAAGTATCTTCTTTTCCATCTGCTCAATCCCTCCTTTTTCTTCTTAAATTTCATTTTAATGAAGATCCTGCCTTCTCCAGATTGTCTTATCGCTCTAAGCCGTACCTCCCGTCTTGCTTTTGGGTAACCTTCCATTTAACCACCAAAAGCAATCATGTCCTAGCTTGAGTTCTCAACTGTTTCATGGTTGATAATTTATTTGGAGACACGTATAACTGGTATGGGATCATTTGTGCTCTGTATATTTGGCGTCTGCCTCAGATCTGTCTGGCATTTTAAGCCATACCAAGTCCATCCCTTCAGCAATGCCTCTTACATTGGCAACATATTAGAATCGCTTGATGAGATTTAAAGCAGACCAACGCCTTGGTTCCATCCCAGGTGAATTAAATCTATTTCTAGGGCTTGGCTCTGGACATCAGTATTCATTCATTAAGGATATTGTTCTAGGATATAAGGAATAGGACACAACCCCAACTCTGAATTCATCATCTGTTGATGAAGGTGGGCACTTAGGCAGGAAATCACAGCAGGGGTGAGACAAGAGTAGTAAGAGCTTTGGGACAAAGTCCACGGCCACACTACAGAGGGAATGAACACTGGGGAGATGGGGAAGTGATGTTCAAGTTGAGCCTCCAAGGATGAGGGTCATTTACTGGGTGGGCAAGAAGGACAACACTCCAGATAGAAGAAATAGTACCTGGGAAGGCCTGGGCCACTCTTACCATTCCTCATCTCATGTGTGGGATATTGAGGTTTGCTTCTCCTCTATCCCACCTTTCTCCCTGCTTATTTTTCGTCTGTGTGTTGGCAATACCACTACATTTATCACTTGACTCTCTGAAGAGAGGGTCATTTTGCCCTTAATGATTAGGCTGATTTTTAAGAATAACAGCATTATCGACCTATATTTTATATACCCGTATTCATTTCCTGTGGTTGTCACAACAAATGATCACAACAGAAACCTAGATCTCTCAAAGATCTAGAGGCCTGTGGTCTGAAATCAGAGTCAGCAAGGCCATACTCTGCCTGGAGGCTCTAGGGAAAAATGCCCCCTTGCTTTTCCAGTATCTCAGGCTTTTGACGTTTTTTGGCTTTCTTGTTTTGTGGCCTCCTCCTGCCAATCTCCACTTCTGTTTTCACATTGCCTTTCTCTCTGTGTGTCTCTCCAGTCTGCCTCTGCTTTTCTCTTGTAAGCATGTTTGTTACTGAACCTATGGCCCACCTGGATGAATCCAGGATCATCCCCAGATCCTTAACAGATCTGCAAAGACCCTTTTCCCAAGGAAGGTAACTTTCGCATGTTTGAGTGATTAGAATGTGGACATAACATTTTTTGGCCATCATTCAATAGTACTTTTACAATGCAGTGGTTTTTATAGTCACAGAAGTTTGCATCCATCACCACTCTCAATCTGATATTTTCCTCACCCCTCAGACAAATGCTATACCCATGAGTAGTCACTCCCCATTTTCTCCCAATGCCCCCAGCCCTAGGCAACCACTAATCTGCTCTCTGTCTCTGTGAATTTGCCTAGTTTGGACATTTCATATAAACAAAATCATAAAAATATGTGGCCTTCTGTGTCTGGCTTCTTACACTTTGCAAAATGTTTTTTAAGTTTCATCCACATTGTAGCAGGTATCCATACTCCATTCTTTTTTATGTTGAATGCTGATCTCTTGTATGACTATACCGTTTTTTTTAATCCATTCATCAGTGGGTGGACATTTGGGTTGTTTTTATTTCTTAGCTGTTGTATGTAGTTCTGCTATGAAAACTAGCCTACAGGGGACCTTGGTGGCTCAGTCTGTTAAGCATCTGCCTTCAGCTTAGGTCACTATCTTGGGGTCCTGGGATTGAGCCCCGCCTGCTTCTCCCTCTACCTCCTGTTACCCCTGCTTGTGCACTCATACTCTCTATGACAAATAAATCTTTTTTTTTTAATTAGAATTTAAAAAGATTTTATTCATTTATTTGACACAGAGGGAGAGGGGGAGAGAGAGCACAAGAAGGGGGAGCAGCACACAGGGAAAAGCAGGTTCCCTGCCAAGCAGGGGGCCCAATTCAGGACTCTATCCAGGACCCTGAGACCATGACCTGAGCTGAAGGCAGAGGCTTAACCAACTGAGGCACCCAGATGTGCCAAATGAATAAAATCTTAAAAAAAAAAAAAAACAAAAGCATCTGGCCTACAGATTTTGGGGTGGATCTATGTTTTCATTTCCCTTTGGCATATGTGTAGGAGTAGAGTTATTGGGTCTGTGGTACCTTTTTGAGGACTTGGTGGACTTTTCCAAAGTGGGTGCACCATTTTACATTCCCACCAGTGGTGGATGAGGGCTTTGGTTTTTCTCGTTTCTGGATTCAATTTTATCGTCATCTTTTAGTTGATTCTCTTACCACTTCTGCCTTCTCTGGTAATCTTCTCACTAGGTTGGGAGAATATTTCCATACCATTTCTGTTAGTGTCACATGTCTTTTCTCTCACAGTGAAGAAATGGCAGGTGGTCAATTCTTATCCACCCTGAATGTCACATTTTCTTTTGGTTTCACCCTGCTTCCCAGAAGTAATGCAAAGCAAGCAACAATGGAAGTTGATGCCCTCTCCAGATCCATAACCATTTTAGTTCTTAAAACCTATAAAGTTTTCTCTTGGCTGTAAGCTAAATGAAGGCAAGTACCTTCTCTTTTATATTTTCTTGTAAACTTTGTATGCAGCTTGTGGTGAGTGTTCAATGAGAATGGCTATTGTCTCATGTGTAAAATGACTAACTGTTGTGTAGGTTGAATAATTTTTCCTAATTGTGCACAACTTCTGATAGCCTAACCACTTTGGTTATTGTTTTCAATGCACAGATGAACAGGAGACTGAAGATATGATGGAAGAATGTAAAGAATCTTAAGCAAAGACTTGCTGGGCATGTTTTAAGAAAGTTGGGTAAATTCAATTACATAATTTTTTCCGAATTCTTATATTCAATGACTGCATTTATAGGGACCATTCCTCAAATAATGATTTTAATATTTGGATTTTCTCTACCTGGATTATATTTCTTTGATATTTTTGAGACTTGGGGTACAATTGGTCAGGGTTTTTTTTTAATTGAAATTTCTTGTAAAATTGTATTTTATTGCCAATCTTGTAACATCAGGGATACATTATAGAAACCAACATTTTATGTATGTGTGAGTTATGTTAAAACTAGCTGAAGTGCTATGATGACTTTGTGTTTGATTTTATGTGTTACAACTTCACTGGGATTCAGACAGATTTAATCACTGTGAATTCTTACTTGGGCCCTGATTTTCCAGATTTCCTCCTCTCTGATGTCTGGTGGTAAGTATAACTTACCAAAGGGGAAAAAAAAAAAGAATTTTCTCAACAAAGCAATGTTAGCATAGACTTTGCTTTCTTATTAACAGTGATACTTTGCTTAAATAGGAGTTTGACTGAATTACTTGATTTAAAAAAATTTTTATTTGAAAGCAAGAGAGAGAGTGAGAGTGAGAGACTAAGTGAGCACAAGCAGGTATAGAGGCAAGTGGAGGGAGAGGGAGAAGTAGTCTCCCTGCTGAGTAAGGAACCTGATGCAGGACTTGATCCTAGGACTCTGGGATCATGACCTGAGCCAAAGGTTGTCGCTTAACTGCCTGAGCCACTCAGGCGTCCCTGAATTACTTGATTTTTATTATCAGTTATCATCTTTCAGAATGCAGCAGCTATATCATCCTGTTGGAGAGTGTATTTATGTCAGAATTTTGAGCAAAGTTTCTATGGCTTTCTTTGATTGAACCAATTTAATCATCTTCTCATCTCTGAAGCAAATTCTGTGGCCAGGGGATGGGCTGTGATAATTGGTGTAGTCAGGGATTCATGCTTGCTTTTTCTAGATGGGGAGTTGGGTTAATCTCCCTGGAATAACATGTAGAAATTATGGACAGTAGTAAAAAGTAAGCAGTAGCAAGACATAATCACATAAACCCCTACTGTTTCCCAATGAGAATGCTATGGTAAAACCTCTAATTTTAAATAGTTGAAGATGAGAGGGGATAAATAATAAATAATTATTAAAATATTAAATAATGTGTTGATGCTCTCCATGTTAGACTGACAGATGTCATAGAAAGAGACAACTAATTTCTAGATAGTAATTTGATACACACCTCTTATAAAAGGACCACATAAAGAGGTCTTCTAAATCTTCTTTTTGGTTAGTCTTATGTTACACTGGTAATGGATGGATGATATTCTTGAAACATGGGTATTAATCAAAATGCTATAAACACCATATAGAGAGGGAAAAGGGAAGACACTCAGACTTTTTTCTCTAGAGTGCACTAAAAGAAATTAGAAAGCAGCAAAGATCAGCTACTTAAGAAAAGTTGTGTGGCTCTATTTTAAGAGAGGTTTGTCTAGTTACAGGTTAGTCACTTGGATTCATGAGAACAATTTATGTCCACACTTTTTGACAATGAATTGGCACTACAAGTCCAGTTTATTTCTGATGAAAAAGAAATGAGCAGGTAATCGTGCTGCCTTTAATGAAGTTTGGAGGGATAGGTATGTCGCATGACTATTTTTTGCTTACCTGTTTTCATCACCTGTTAGTGGATGATGTTCACGATGACTTTAAAAAATGAATTCTGTGCTACTGTTTTCAGAGGAATCGATAGGCAATTTCTTTTTTGAGCTGCCTCTTTCAGTTGACATGAAAATAACAATGGTTCTTGTCGATGTCAATGTGGGACAGTGGTAATTCATCTTTATGTGAAGGATTTTGTTGGGGGGTACCAGCAGAAGTTAAAGTCATGCTTTTAGACTCTCCTAGGAATGACATGTGTGTTGTAAGGTTTGAGTCAGGGGAGAGGTGACATGGGTGGGAATTTGGAGTAGTGACAGAGAGAAGCCATTTTGGCCCAATACCCTTTTTGAGGAGCTCAGCTTTCTAAACCTGTGCTTCTGGTATTTGAGTGTGTGTGTGTGTATATGTGTGTGTAGGGGGGTTGAGAGCTTATGGCTTCCTAATGTGTTTCTGCAAATGGTATTTGGGGTATAGTGAGCCTTTATGTTATAGAAGTTTAAGAGAAGAGAAGGAAGACTGAATGATCTTAAATAATGGATTTTGCCATTGAAAGAGCTGACACCATTGATTCCATAGCATGTCAACTGAAGGGACCTCTAACAGGGACTGGTAAGCTGAATATAGACTATAATTCAGATGAGATGGGGTATAATCAGGAGTATAATGTAATGCAACATGAAGACTCCAGCTTTTGTTTTGTTTTAAATATTATCCTGTAAGGGAGAAAATGTTCTTATTAAAAATCAGTGCTTTCCCAAAGATACAGATGTAGTGAAAAAAGGGCCATATGTACCCCAATATTCATAGCCGCAATGTCCACAATTACCAAACTGTAGGAAGAGCCTAGATGCCCTTCAACAGATGAATGGATAAAGCAGATGTGGTCCATATATACAATGGAATATTACACAGCCATCAGAAAGGATGAATACTCAACTTTTGCATCAACATGGTTGGGACTGGAGGAGATTATGCTGAGTGAAATAAGTCAAGCAGAGAAAGTCAATTATCATATGGTTTCACTTACTTGTGAAGCATAAGGAATAACATGGAGGACATTAGGAGAAGGAAAGGAAAAGTGAATTGAGGGAAATCAGAGGGGGAGATGAACCATGAGAGACTGTGGACTCCTAGAAACACAAACTGAGGGTTTTAGAGGGGAGGGGGGTTGGGGGATGGGTGAGGCTGGTGGTGAGTATTAAGGAGAGCACATATTGCATGGAGCACTGGTTGTTATAGGCAAACAATGAATCTTGGAGCACTATATCAAAAACTAATGATGTGTGATGATTAACATAACACAATAAAAAAAGTAAAGATAAAAAATATAATAATGACACAAAGTATAGGAATAACTTCATGCACACACACAAAAAATCAGTTTTTATTTTAAGGTTCCTTCTAGACCTAAGTCTTTGCCCCAGAATAAGATAGAAAAGAAAAAGCATGAAAGAGAATCTTTAGGATCTTAAAATTTGAGCTTTTTCTGCTTATGACGTCTCAAGAAAACAACTGACACCACCTTTATTATAAATTCCTGAAGGACCTGAAGTTTATGGCCCTTCAACTCTCTCTGGAACACAGGACCATAAACTCTCATAGCAGGAAAAAGGTATCACCCTGATGGCGTAATTTTAATTCTTAACAAGCCCTTTGTTTCCATGTAACCTACTGATTTGAAGGTGAGTCTCAGAGTAAATATGGAACGTGCCTGGGAAAAAGCTCCTGTTCCTATACACTTATTCTGTCCTATCAGGATTTTTTTTTTTAAATTATGTTCAATTAGCCAACATAGAGTTCATCATTAGTTTTTGATGTAGTGTTCAGGGATTCATTAATTGTGTATAACACCCAGTTCTCATCACCACACATGCCCTCCTTAATACCCATCACCTGGTTACCTCCTCCCCTCACTCCCCTCCCCTCTGAAACCCTCAGTTTGTTTCCTGGAGTTCATAGTCTCTCATGGTTTGTCTCCCTCTCTGATTTCTTCTCATTGTTTTCCTTTCATTCCCTATGGTCCTCCATACTATTGCTTATGTTCCACATATGAGTGAAACCATATGATAATTGCCTTTCTCTGTTTGACTTACTTCACTTAGCACAGTCCCCTCCAGTTCCATCCATGTCGATGCAAATGGGGAATATTCAGCCTTTCTGATGGCTGAGTAATTCCATTGTGTATATGGACCATATCTTTATCTATTCACCTGTTGAAGGACCTCTTTGCTGTTGTGGGCATTGCTGCTATGAACATTGGGGGTACATGTGTCCCTTGTTTTCACTGTCCTATTAGGATATTTTCAGTGACTGTAGGCTTGCTACTTAAAAGTGAATTAGAATTCTCTTCCAAGACTTGCCATGTTTGTGCTCCTCTCAGAAGGAATGGTGTCCTTTTTGAAAGAATTATCTTTCAAATCAGTTTTCCAAACTCTGTGACCCTTTCGATACCTTCTAGTGCTTGATTCTTTACTTGGGCACCATGAAACGATTTGGCAGTTTATGCTTTGGTATGATTATGCTGCCTTCAAAGGATTAGTGTTTTTTAGAATGAGAGACAAAAGTCAATAAGGAGAGTGTATCTCAGTCTGTCAGTCATTTCTAGAGTTCACTGGACTCCAAAGCCAGACCTTTAGCCTATTCCTAAGATTTTTGATTCTACCTGTTCTTATTAAAAATGGAAATTAATCAGCCGGTATTCTACATTCATTGTTAGCTCACCCGGAACTCAAGGTCTGCTTATTGTAATGCTTTAGCCTTCTCTTCAAAAACTAATCTTATACTTTGTATGTATATGTAGGATTTCTTCTAAGTTCTTTTTTAGTGCTGTTTTTGACCAAAGGTGAATTCATTCTCTAAAAGGTGACATCTGTAGAGTTTGGCCCAACTTTTTTTTTTTTTTTAAAGATTTTATTTATTTATTGGACAGACAGAGATCACAAAGTAGGCACAGAGGCAGGCAGAGAGAGAGGAGGAAGCAGGCTCCCTGCTGAGCAGAGAGCCCGATGAAGGGCACAATCCCAGGATCCTGGGATCATGACCTGAGCCGAAGGCAGAGGCTTTAACCCACTGAGCCACCCAGGCGCCCCTGGCCCAACTTTGTAAGGATGGCTCTTCCCTCAGTAGTACTTACTTCTTCTTCTTCTTTTTTAAATTGTTTTATGTTAGTTACCATAAAATACATCATTTGTTTTTGATGCAGTGTTCCAAAATTCACTGTTTGCGTATAACGCCCAGTGCTCCATGTAATACGTGCCTTCCTTAATACCCACCACTAGGCTCTGCTATCCCCTCTACCCCCTTCCATATAAAATCCTCGGCTTGTTTCCTGGAGTTCACACAGTCTCTCATGGTTCGTCTTCCCTTCCAATTCCCCTCCCACCCCCACCCCTTCAGTTTTCCTTTCCTTCTCCTAATGTCCTCCATGTTATACCTTGTGTTCCACAAGTAAGTGAAACCATGTGATAATTGACTTTCTCTGCTTAACTTACTTAGCATAATCTCCAGTCCCATCCATGTTGATGCAAAAGTTGGGCATTCACCTGTTGTCTTGAGTAATAGTCCATTGTATATATGGACCATATCTTTTTTACCCATTCATCTGTTGAAGGGCATCTCAGTTCTTTCCACAGTTTGGCAATTGTGGCCATTGCTGCTATGAACACTGGGGTACATAGGGCCCTTCCTTTCACTACATCTGTATCTTTGGGGTAAATACCCAGTAATGCAATTGCAGGGTTATAGGGTAGCTCTATTTTTAATTTTTGAGGAACGTCCACAGTTTTCCAAAGTGGCTGCACCAACTTGCATTCCCACCAACAGTGTAAGAGGGTCCCCCTGTCTTCACATCCTCTCCAACATTTGTTTCTTGCCTTGTTAATTTTTGCTATTTTGACTGGTGTAAGGTGGTATCTCCGTGTGGTTTTGATTTGAATCTCCCTGATGGCTAATGATGATGAACACTTTTTCATGCATCTGTTAGCCATTTGTATGTCTTTATTGGAGAAGTGTCTGTTCATGTCTTCTGACCATTTTTTGACAGGATTGTTCTTTGGGTTTCGAGTTTGGGAAGTTCTTTATAGATCTTGGATGTCAGCCTTTAGTAGCACTTACTAATGTTACTAGTAGCTCATCTAATGCTTCTCCACAACATGCAGTTGTGTAGCCCACCTAATGCTGTCATTCATGGGCCCGAAAATGGAGCTGTGAGAATTGTGTACCCTTCACTTGTTTTTCCCATTTTCATGGTTCTTCATAAAGACAGGACTGTACTTTGAGAAGGATTTAAGAGGACATTTTATTACCTTAGTAAAATATAAAATTATGTCCTGTAGGGGGCCCCATCTTGAGTCCTTGCTTTCCAAGATTTTTTTGTAAGTAGGCACCACACCCAGTGTGGAGCCCAACATGGGGCTTGAACCCAGGACCCTGAGATCAAGACCAGAGTCAAGATCAAGTCAGATGCTTCGCCTACCGAGCCACTCCGGTGTCCCATCTTTCCTTTGTTTGCTATGGTAAGCTCACGTTTTGTTCTTATTCTACAAATCCAGCAAATGTTTTTCCTGAGCAAATCTGTCTTCTTCAATTATACAGGAACTGGGAATGTTACTAATATTTACTGTAATGTGTTTTTATGTATGCTATAGCTTTAGGAATGGAATTTACCCCCACCTCCTAACAAAGCCAGCAGAGAACAAATAAACATGGATACAGTAAGTATAAATATAAATTTCTGTATGATTTATTGTTGTTCCTTGTACATAAGAAACAGTAATATACAACTTACACTGCTGTAGAATGTAAAATGGATAAAAATGTGTACAAAAAAAGCACATTCCTAGAAAAAGGTATTGGCAAATAGTCAAAACTGGGAGGCGGGGTAACAAGCGAAAAACAAATCAAAAACAAAACAAAAACCCCAACAATTCTTCAATTCAGTGTGCAAACGTTTTATAAAAATAGAAATACTAACTCTACAGGCAGTATTTCCTGATAAATTATTTAAATAGCATATCTACACAATCTGAGATCTATTCCAAGGGCAATGAGAAAATAATTTATAAAAATAAAGCAATGGTATATAAGATAGAAAAAAAACCCATAACTTTCAGAAAATGTATTTAACATTTCCATGCTATTTCCTTATTGGGAATACTTTTCTGCAAAGAATTTTTATACTATGTACAACATTGACTTTTTTTTTTTAAAAGATACTACAGTAGCTTTAAGTTTGTAAGACACTTAAACTCTTTCTGCTTGATCCAAAAATTCTTTACTCAGTCACACAACAAATGAGGTAATATTTGTATAGAAGTTTCACCTTTGTTATTATTTTTTTTTTCTCTTTTGGAAAAAAACGAAAAAGTGTAGATGTTTTTCTTCTCCCTGGAAATAGGCACAAGGGATGGGGCACAGACAGTTTGAAAGGCCTTCTGGCTTTCCTTTGAAATTTAAAGACACTAGCAAATGGACAACTAATTCCACTTGAAAAGACAAAAAAAGATCCCAAATCATTCACTCTGAGCACAAAGTGAAGAGCAGCTAGCTCTGATGTTCCTTGTGCCGTTCTTGAGAGATTTGCTAATAAGTCTCTACTACCTGCTGTCACTTTCCATATGAAACCTAGATTCCAGGTAGAACAGAGTTAATAAATAATCTGTATTTACAATCTTACAGTCATGAAGACTCCTAACAAAGCTGATACGGATAGTCCTTACGCTTCTTCCTGTTCCATGAATAGTCTTTCAGACAGATCCTCCAGAGCAAGTAAAAAATAAATATTTTACATTGTAAAGTGTTTGTAAAAAAACAAAAACAAAAAAACAAAAACTACAGTCTAAAAGAGTTGGAAAACTCCATGAGATTTAGGAAAGAGAAAGACAAGGAATGTTTTAGTTGATAATTTTGTGCCTTTCTAACCATAAAAATATGAGCACGGCTGCCCAGCCCTTTGGAGGCAGCCTGGTACTCACTGAGATGGTAGGTTTTCTGATTTTTCCTGCTGCATCTGCACAAGCTACGTGTGGAATAAAACCAACAATTTCATGGTAAGCAGGCAGGGGCAGCTGGCAGAGCCTTCCACCGGCTTAATTCTTGCTCCCTATTGTGGTGACTCTGGGTGAGAGGTGAGGGGTGGGGATCCCAGGGACGGGAGGGAAGTCCAGAAGCCAGTCTTTCCCTCCCTTCCCTGCGTCTCTTAAGTGCCTGTGTACGTGGGTTAATCAGCTAACACTGGTCAGCATCATGAAATCCAGCAAGAGTCTTCCAATCCCCTGAAGATGACTTAGTACCGAACATGTAACAGCTCCTCCATCTTGTCTTCATACAATCATCTCTCGGGGAATGCGCCCTCCCCTTAGGGCTTTGGCCCCTGATTCCCCTAGTTCCAAGAGAGTCTGTCAAACCTGGTGGTTGGCCAATTCTAGTGAGTCCTCCCTCCTCTCACATGCCTGGAAGTGCTTTGGAGTCCACTGCTCCGAGCTGGCTGATAGTACTCTACTCTGACAGAAAATGAGGGGAGCGGCCACCTGCCAGCTGAAGCACATGGGTGCATTTGCTTTTTGAAAAGCAGAACAATAACTGTATGTTCTTGGAAGATTCTCTTCGCATTCAGAGGCTGCATGCTGAGTCTGATTGGGAAAATGGCATTTTCTCGAGGCAGGTCCCATATTGTAGGAGTCCACAATGATATGCAAGCAGAGAATAGGCAGGGAGGAGGGATCCTGGGGGTTTTCTTAAGCCCGTGATTCCAGAAGGTGCAACACCAGCATTAGTTAGGATGAGTCTTTTGATCAACAGTTTGATGATTAAGAATCTGTTAAGTAAACAAATATATAACCCAATTAATTCATGAAGGTACTAGCTTTGTCAGTTAATAAATTAGCCTTAGTAGAGCTCTACTTTTATAGTAAACAAAGCATAATTTAGGATTGGCCACAGTTAAGGCCTTGGTCTTATCATGGTCTTCCACAGCAAAGTATCAACAACCCTTCTCTAAAACCGTCTTCTAAAATGGATGCTTCCATAATTGGCACTCTCGATCTTAGTCTGAATTAACTATGTCAGTTGCATTTCTAATGCAATTACATTATTATTATTATTAATGAATGAATTACATTCACAGTAATGTTGCTCCTACCTCTGCATTCATATTTCAGGTCAGAGAAGAACACCATTTCTTGAGAGAAGACAAACAACCCTAGCCTACCACCAGCATAGGTTTTGTCATAGATGGGTCCTGAGTCAGCCATGATTTTCTTCCCTTCGTACATCACCACTCTGAAAGAAAAAAGAAAAGCTCTTGAGTGACACCCCTACTTTTTGGTCTCCTCCTCCTTCCCCTTCGGTGTGACTGGATGGAATATCGTCAGCGCCATCTTTACCTAATGAAACCCGTCTTGGGCCGGTGGCTGAGACGCCATCTGTAGGCAGTGAAATCTTTCCAGCCTATGTGACGAGGGTCATGCCACAGAGTACGCACCTGAAGGAAAAGAAAAGGTTGAAACAAGGCTCCACCGAGATACAGATTTTGTTCTAGAAGAAATATGTGAAAGGTACCAAGTGGACCTAAATTAGAGGGCTGCGATGTTGATTTTTCCAAGGCCTTTCATTTGATATATGCCCTTGAATGTCTGTGTAAAGCAGAGAGAGAGGGAAAGTTTTGTTTGAAGGGGATGAAAAGGTGTTTGGATTTGAAGACAACTCCTAGTTAGAGTGAGCTCCCTTCTCAGATGCTATTAGGTTTTTACAAAGCAGAACTTAATGCTGTAGTTGGTAGTGCTGGGAACTTGCTACCCAAGAACCCCCCCCATTCCCCCACATTGAGAGTGTTGGCCCAAGCACAGCATCCCGAGTGCTAGTCAAGCGCCGATCCACTCTCCCTTCTTCAGGGCCTTGTTCTTACCTGGCCCGGGGTGTTTCCCGTGTGCCACAGGGCATTCCGCAGGTGCTCGCCTGGCCCGGTGGTAGAGTTCACAACTTTCACGGAAAGGCCTGAGTATCCCTGAGCCCTAGTGGGGTTGGTGTCCCAGTAGGACTGGGTGACTTGCTTCCACATCACAACATAAAACCGACTGCTAGACTGATAGCCGAACACAAACCCAGCGTAGTCATCATCCCTTTCCGTGTTGATGAAGAAGGTGCCACTGAAGTCCACAGCATTAAACTCATCATAACCTAGGAAAAGGAGGCCAGACCCAGGTGAAAAGCTGCAGCCTTCAGAAACTTCTCTTATATTCCCAGATATCTTCAGGGATACATGTAAGCACCATGTTTTAGATTTGCTTCTTTGCCATATGTATGCTAGCTTTTTGTATGAAGAACTCACTACTCACCTACAGCAAGTCCAGGATCACAGTTGACGGTCTGGACCAGTTCTTTACCCTGATGGCGTACAACCCAGTTCGGGTCATTCTGGGATGTCCCTTTGGGATCTAGAGGAATCATCTGGAATCGGCGGAAATCAGTCTCACTGATGTCAATGTTTTCAGGACAGATGTCATCAATGTCTGGCACATTGTCATGGTCAAAATCATCTTTGCAAGCATCACCTCGACCATCACCTAAGGTCAAAAAGGCAAGAGTTCAGTGAAATTCTGGAATAGGACTAGTCTCAGAGATTCAGTATCTTGTCTAAGTTGGCATCTCATCTGTTCATCCTCTCAAATGCACTTAATTTTGCTTTTCTATTCTCAATCCAGAGAGCCATGGTGTTAGTCTCTTAAAAAGGGGCTCTCCTGTCTCACCGTCTGAATCCTTCTGGTCAGGATTGGGCACAAGTCTGCAGTTGTCCCTATCATCAGGAATGCCATCATTGTCATCGTCATGGTCACAGGCATCCCCCTTGCCATCTTTGTCGTGGTCAGCCTGGTTGGCATTGGGCACATAGGGACAGTTGTCCAGGTTGTTCTGGTGGCCATCTTCATCAATATCCTGATTGTTGTCACAGGTATCTCCAATGCGGTCTGAGTCAGAGTCGAGCTGAAAGAGACAGAAAGGGAAGGGAAGTTGAAGTGTTTGTCATTAATGTTAAAGAGCACTTAATGGAAGATTCTCCCATGTTTGATATGGCCAGTGGGTTTTCAGGTCTATAAGCTATTGCCAAAACATAGTAGTAGTAAAATTTTCTTGATCCTTGGGGTGCCTGGGTGGCTTAGTGGGCCATGACCAGCATCTGGTCATGATCTCCAGGTCCTGGGACTGAGCCCATGTTAGGCTCCACGCTCAGTGTGGAGTCTGTGTGGGATTCTTTCCCTTTTCCTCTCCTTCTTCCTTCTGCCCCTCTGCCACCTCACTCAAAATAAGTAAAATCTTAATTTTCTTGATCCTTGTTTTCATATGAATTTTAAGAGCTATTCAGAGTTTTTAAATAATAAGACTTTCTAAGTAAAATTACTAAGGTACCTCGCTTTAATGGACCAAAACATTAAGATTTCAGTCTGTTAATTGCTTATTTCTCAACATTAGATGAAATTCTTTGGGTCACTCTTACTTTCTTTTGAAGATTTCAATTATAAAATTGTTGACATGTCTACTTCTACTCAGGTCATTAAATCATGGGAACAGGGCACAGTTTTTTGTGTGTACTGGGTAATGTGCATGGTAGGGATTAAGACTTTTTATCTAAAATTTTTTGTATTTGGTTTTATACGTCTAAAGTTTATTTGTTGATTCAGGTAAAGATAAACTTCTAAGTTTCTCTGAAACTATATTTCTCAGTACTTTTATATTCTTCAGGATGTACAGGATGCTAAGGGACACAGAGACTGGAATTTTTCTTGTAAGATTTCCATAATGCCTGAGTGTTTATAAATATTATAATCTGAGGAACAAAAAACTCTTCCAGGGAGATTAAATATTAAAGGAGTTTATGGTAAGACTCAAACTCAAAACAGAGGCCATTAGCTCAGCTGGTTTCCAAATTTCTATAGCGAAGCATTTAAAAAAAAAAAAAAAAAAAAGACCAGCCTTAACTTACATTGCTAGAATATAATGGCCAGTTACACGTGAAAAGAAATACTTGCAGACTTGGAACCTGCTCTAAGATCTACCTGTAGCACTCCTTCACACAGGTAGAGAATAATCTTTTGCAATGCCAATTTAGAAGAATGACAAACAGGAATTTCTCTAGCTTCTGGAAGTGTTTTTAGCTTGAGATTTTCTTACAGTCAGATTATATCATTATAGTGTTAGAGATGACTAATATAAGTAGAGTTACTAGATTTCTACCTTTTATAATTTGTCAGACATGCAGAGTAGGTAAGGCCTGATAGAGGAGAGTGAAATTATCAGATGGTCACACTAAGGATCTGCAGGTGCTGTCATGCAAATATGCCAGTTGGCTTTGAGACCTCTGAGAGCCATGGTCATGGAAAAGTTTGAACTCTTTTTTTTTTTTTTTAAAGAGTTAAAGTAAGGGCCTAGCTAAAGCTATTCCAGTATTCTACTGGAAGGTCCCCCACGGAGCCCACCTACCTGATCTGGATTGTGTTCCAGAGGGCAGTTGTCACACTGATCTCCGACCCCATCCATATCCGTGTCCCTCTGGTCCACATTGTAGACATACTGGCAGTTGTCTCGTTCATTGAGGATACCTGCAGAGCATAGGGGACCGGTCAGGGCTGGAGTTTCCAGCTGCTGGGGTTTCAACCAACTGCACACCCAGAGCCAAGGCTGGAGAGAACTCAGGTGAGAGCTGAACGTGGTCCCCACTGCCTGCCATCAGGGAGTGCCTTACCGTCTCCATCGATGTCTGCAGCGCAGGCGTCTCCCTCCCCGTTGTTGTCTGTGTTGGCCTGGTCTGGGTTGTGGTTGTAGGGGCAGTTGTCACAGCGGTCTCCCACGTCATCTCGGTCATAGTCATACTGGGCTGGGTTGTAATGGAATGGGCAGTTGTCCTGCAGAAGAATGGAGCATTTTACGACACTGTCCATGCAACAAGCCCAATCCCGCAGTGGTCTGTGTTACATCAAACTGCAACCACGTGGGACATCTTCTATTTACTCCTCCCCGAGGAGGTTAAAAGGCAGGGCCTGATGAATGAAAAATGGATCGCTGTGGGTTACAAGTCAGTAAAATGTATAAGGACACTACCCTGGCTCCCAGTACGCCAGATAGAAATCTTAATGCCATTTAGGTAAGAATGTGAAACAGATCTGGGCAACTGACGGTCATTTATAGTCTCAGTCCAGAAAGCCATGGTCTTAGGGTCTGTCTTGCTCAAACTGGAGGCGGGGCGGGGGGAAGATGATGAAAAACCAAACCCCTCATTTTAAATCTTCTCTTGGCAACATCTAGGTGTTTGGAGTGCCCCCGAGTGACTCTGCATGGGAATCCCAAAGGCTGCTACTACGTGGAGAAGGGGGATGGAGGAGGCCTGGGCCACATCCTTACCCTGTCATCTGGGATTTTATCATTATCATCATCGTCATCACAGGCGTCACCGATTCCATCCTTGTCATAGTCCTCCTGCCCGGAGTTGGGCAGGTTGGGGCAGTTATCCTGGAAAGAGAAGACTCACATGAGGGCTTGGTCCGTGTGCCCTTCGCTCAGCCTGAGCCCGGGGCAGGGCCCCCAGAACCTTTACGTGGACCAGAACTGCTGTGCTCCCTGATGCCATCTTGTTGTCTCTAATGGAAAGCTCATTTAAGCATTTTCTTGGGGGTATGTTGTTTGTCTAAGTGCCCTGTGCTTAATCCATGCTGGGAGCACCAGCCTTGCCCTGCTGGTGTTTGGGAGAGTCATGAACATTTTTCTGGAGAAAGGAATCCGCTCTGGACTGCACCAGCCAAAAGGGCCCACCCTCTTCATGTTCATGGCACCAGGGGATTTAACGTGAACACTTTATGTCATTCTGCCTTAGTGTGATTTCATCTTTTACTTTCACGTTCAAACTTTAAGCATTAAAGATTGTTCAGCCTCCTCCCTGGGTCAGGGTGACATGCCTTCCTTTGTGAGCACGCGGGGAAGTGGGCGCTACCTTTTTGCAGTGGTAGGTGGCATTGGCCACGCACACCAGGTCTTCGTTGGGCCATCCATCCAGGTCCGTGTCCTCCCCGCAGATGATGCCGTTGCCCGCGTAGCCGGGCTTGCACTCACAGCGGTACATGGGGTCGCTGTAGTGGCCCAGGTAGCTGCACTTGGCGTTTTTGTTGCAGTCATGCGTCCCGTCCGTGCAGGGGTTGCGCGGCTTGCACACCTGTGGGCACAGTGTCCCCAAGTGAACGCAGAGCCTTCATGAGTCCCCGCATCCTTCTGGTCTTCCCAGAGATAGAGGCTCCATGAGGAGAAGTGTGGGGTACCTCTGTCCCTCCTGCTTCCCCCCTCCCCGGAGATGTACGGTGCCCATCACAGAGTCCAGAGCAGCATTTCCTATTGTGAGAGGCTGTTTTTCCCCTGCTGGGTTTTAAGTGGACTGTCTTGCCCTGAGGCTGTATGCTCAACCCTCTCCCAGTTTTTGGGGAAGGCTGTGAAAGGACAGCCTCCCGTTGCTGGCTCCCCCTGCCTGCCCACTCCAGTTGGCGAGTCCAGTCCCATCTACCTGTTTGTTGGCGGTGGCGTGCTCCACACCACGGCCGAAGGGCTGCGGGCCTGTGAAGCGCGGCGGGCAGGGCAGGCAGTTGTAGCCGGGGTCTGTGTTCTCACACCGGTGCTCGCCATTGTGGTGGAAGCAGGCGTCAGGCACTTCTTTGCACTGTGGGAGAAACAACAGTGTGCCTCCTGGGTCGGGAGCGCTGCCTTGGGAAGGGGCTGGGACAAGTTGAACCGCTACCCTGGGAGCCAGTAACGCCGCCAGCACGGTCCTTACCTCATCGACATCTTGGCACTGGACGCCATTTCCACCGTAGCCCGGGGGGCAGGCACCGCATTTCCAGCTGCCATCGGGGTAACTCGTACACTTGACCCCAGCAAAGCAGGGATTGGACAGGCATCCATCTGGGATCAGGGAGATAGGCCAACGGTCAGTCTGAGCAGCTGTCATTGGCCCGCTCCTCACAAAATCAGAGGGTCATAAACATCATAGGATATATGTAACCATTCACATGTTGAGATTACTTGGAAATGCCTGATGGACAGTACGGTCCGAACACGTAGGACCATTCAAAGCCAAACCACCTGCCAACCCAAATGCTGACCATGGATTTCAGTGAAACAACAACAAAGAAACCCAAACTCCCAAGGGTGCTCTCATCCTGGGCTGCATGACTCACCAATTGGACAGTCCTGCTTGTTGCAGATCTGCTTTTCCGTTGCATCCCCAACACAGTCCTTGCCTCCAAACTGGGGTGTGGGGCTGTTGCAGAGCCGGCTACGTTTCTGTACCCCTCCTCCACAGGTGACAGAACAGATGTCCCACAGTGACCAGGGACCCCAGCCTCCATTGACTGCAAGGAAGGGAACCACAGGCCCAAGTTAAGGTCAATTTCCAAACACCTCACCTATCATTTGTTCAAGTGAACTTCTGCTCCTCTGATACATGGACAGAATGTTCGGGAAGACAGTTTGAAATGGTTTGCTGTTTCTTATTAAAAGAAGCTGCTGAGCGTGCAGGACTTTGCTTCTACTTGTTCCCTAGGGAGTAACCTTTACCCCCCCACTCTGTGACCTACAGAACTGGAGGCCACAGATGCCAGGCATCCCGCCGCACTGAGCCAGTGCTCAGCCCTCAGCTGAACAGCACGCTCGCACTTACTGGGGCAGGCATCCTTTTTGCAGGCTTTGGTCTCCCGGGCTTCGCCTTCACATGGTTTTCCGTTCATCTGGGGGCTCGGAGAATTGCAGAGTCGAATTCTTGTGATCACACCATCACCACAGGTCACAGAACAAGACGACCATGGGGACCAGTGGCTCCAGCCACCATCCTGTTTAACTAAAATACACAGCTGATGGTTATAGGGTGCCCATCAGGTGTCAAGCTCCACGCTGCTTTGAATTCATTACCTAAATGAAATCCTTGCAATAACCCCACAATAACCCATCAAAAGCTATGATTCCCCCCAATTTGCATTTGGGGAAAGAGCCTCAGAGAGGGAAGTTGTGCTCAAGGGTGTACAGGTGAGCAGAACTGGGGTTGGGATGCAGACAGTTGAGGAACTGTACCCTTAACCTTTATGCTGTCTGGATAAGGACAAGGCCAACCCTGTGCTCTTCACTGTTAAGTGGCCAAGATGCTCACATCTTTTATCGCACTCCTGAATGTGGCAGGTCCGTGTCTGGACAGAGGAACCCTCGCACCGGTTGTTGAGACTGTCACAAGAGCGACCGCGCTGCTGGATTCCATTGCCACAGGTCGCCGAGCAGGAGGTCCACTCAGACCATGGGGACCAGCCGTCATCCGCAGAGTCACTGGCTGCAGAGGAAGCAGGGTCATTTGGTACGTGATCACCGAGGACATGCTAGTCTGTAGCTCACGCTCTTTGGGACCTTCTTTCTTTGCCAGAGGGCAAAAAGCCAGTATTTCTTAGGCCAACATCCAGAGGGTCTATCCCCTGTCATTACATGTACAGCACTTGGGTAAGGGAAGGCTCCCCACAGCCCTACCTTCTCTCAGCACATGTTAGTCTACCCATGGGGCCTCCTTTCTCGGCAATCTTAAGTGCATTTCCCTTTCCTGATGTGGATATCTTGATTTGCATTTCCAAGAGTACTAGATGTGTAGGCTCATAGGAGTCAATGTGGACTGTCAGGGGAGCCACAGACCATGTGTTTGGCAGATGAACTTGAAGGCAGCTTTGCCACTGTTGGCTCTGCCTCCTACTCAGTCATGAAGTTAAATCACTGCGCGGCTCCTCTTACCCTAGCATGTGGGGCCTTCTCTGGTTGTATTTTCACCAGAGAATGGGCTTGTAGACCATCCGCCCAGGCCCCAGAATACAATCACATGTCGCTGTATCAGACACAAGGCAGAGAACTTGTTGCTCTTGCTGGCAGCTGGAAGTTTTCCTAGCAATCCCAGATTCAAGGGCAGGACTCCACTGCTCTCCAGCTATCTTTGCTCCCGGAAGCCCACACCTAAAGGGGATAGCTGAACAGAAGCAGCTGTGCCCGTTATCATCACAGCACCAGTCGCACGAACACGGGTGCTGGATGAGACGGCTTATCCTGAGCTGTGACCAGCTGTGGGCAGGGGTGGGGCTGTGCAGAGGTGTACAGGGAGTGCTATGTTCCTGCTTCATGTCTTATCTTTATTGTGCTGAATCACTTTATGACTTGTCCATACTACACCCAATATTGTCTCAGCAGAGTGATTAATTTACACGGGCAACACCAACCAGGGCATAGGGTGCCACGGAACAATCTAGGGCCTTATTTCCGCCAGTGGCCGGAAACTAAAACTGCTATTATTCTTAGGCCTCCTACTCCAGCAGATAGAATGGATAAAACTTCAGGCCCAATTAAGTTCAGTGCTTACACCACAGACCGTCCGTTTATCTGGTGAGCACATTTTTCTTCACTCTGGGCCACAGTGTCAGATTCTAGAAGCAGTCTGTTTAGAGCTAGTGCCACTACACATTCATCTCCCCTTTCCTCTGCTCATCAGGTCGAAATTAGTAAGCTGGGCCAAGATCATTACTTCCTAGAGAGCAGCCAGGCCATCAGTTAACCAGACGCCAGCAGGAAACAGGAGTTGAAACACAATGGAAATGGGGGCGGGGTTCCAGGGCCCGTGGGTACGGAGAATAGACCTTGTCACTCAAGAACGGTTATGCGGTTTTACAAACTTACGCCAGCACCGTGGGCAGCATTCTCCATCAGGGACTGTGGCATTGGAGCAAGGCATGATGGGGCAGGACACTTTCTTGCAGATGGTAACAGAGTTCTGCAGGGCAAGAGGGAGAAATGGGTTATGGGGCATATTGCAAGCAGAAGTTTATATACTGTAACATTACAATTATAAGACGAAACATGGTCAGGGCTGTAAATGCTCCAGTGGAAGGAGTTTAATAGATCTGTCTTATTTGCAGTCACTGTATTGTGGAGACAGTTTTAGTGCCTCAGAGAGTTCTTTCTTAATTGCTACTGAGTGGTGGACGTGATAGGATGTAGAACTTTTCCAAACGGAACCACCAAATAGCTTGACTCTAACCTTTTTATGGTTAGAGTCCAAACTCCAAACCCAGCCAGGACTTTTAAACTTGAAAATTTTCTCTTCATAGAGTCAATCAAGATCAGTGAGCATTTTCCCCCTTCATGTGTAGATCTGATTTTATATTATATTGGAGAAGAACGGAAATCAAGGGAGCTCCCAAATCTAGCAACCCAGGTTTTTTTTTTAAATTAAAGCAGACTTTGCTCAGCACATCAGGCAAATTGTCCCAAATTGCCCGGCACCAGTTTTGGGGAGAGCCACCGATATGCACACTGCCCGCGGTGCCATTTGAGCTAAGTAGACAGTTATGTCCTCAGTGTCGGGCTGAGTGATTTGAACAATCAGTACTGTATTAAGGGAATCTCAGTGTCATTGCTGAATACAAAGTTAGGGTTGGGAAAATAAAAGGAATGTTCCGACCAGGTTTTATTTACCGGACATTCAACACTTAGCCTTTGAACAAAAGCAGGGAAATTACTCAAATGTCTTAGCAGATTTGTTCTTTTAGATACTTAGCCTGGGGTATAAAGACTTTGAAAAACTTTCTGGGAGTTTCAAGATTTTATGGAGGTCACAACTGCATCTTGGGGGGAAAAAAACAAACCCACTTCGGTCTCAGACACTGGGGTGTAGAAAGAGCTTGTGTGGCCACCTGGGTATTTCCCTAGAGACTGGCTTCAAACACGCCATCCTTTATTTCATTCTGGAATGATCCCTCACCTGACAGCGACATTCCGTACAGCTATCCACGGTCCATTCCTCGTTATTCCTGTACTGAACTCCGTTGTGGTAGCAGAGGGGAGGCCTCCTCAGCTCAATGGCCAACTCTTTGTTCTCTTCAGTCTAGAATGGGGGGAAAGGTCATTAGAGTCATTTTAAGCGGGGGGGGGGTGTCATCCATGCTACACCTTCAGGAGCTTGTGCTGAGGGGCTGAGAGTGGAGGCCACTGACCACTTTGCGGATGCTGTCCTGGAGCGTGGTGACAATGGTGCGCAGTCCCCTCAACTCCAGGACCATGCTGGACAGCTCATCACAGGAGATGCCGCAGATGGCTTGCAGATCCTTTGTCTTGTGGCCAATGTAGTTAGTGCGGATGGCAGGGCTGGAGCCGTTGACCACATTGTTGTCGAGTGTCAGAAGGACATTGGTGGCTGCCAAGAAAGAAAGGAATGCCATGAGAAAAGTAATGGAAGATCTTCACATAGCTGCTCTCACCGGCCAGCCACTGGAGTTCCTAGTTGTAAAGACATTAAACCTGGGGCGAAGGACACGGGGCGGGGGTGGGGGATCCAGATATGTGGAAGTCACTTTTATACACCTCTTAACTAAGTTACCCGGGGCAATTTATGCACAACCACCATTCCCTAAGTTTCTCAGCTTGTTTTGGGTGGAACCCCCTGAATGTCCTCAAATCCCCCCAGAATATAGAAGGGTGTACTCACAGCTGGAACAGCCTTTGTTCCTGAGGATGGCTTCCGGTGTGGTTCCGAAGACAAACCTCACGTTCTGCAGCACCCCCTGGGGGCAGAGGACACACATTACTTGTAGAGTGGTGGTGGTGGGTGGGGGGGTGCTGGGGGGAAATGGGTGGGGGAGACAGTTTATGCCAGGAAAAGCACACAATAGAGGTTCTAGAAGTTTGAAAGAGCTCCCTTTAAAGATCACCATGTCAAAATAACACACCAACGTAAACTGCCAAACAACTCCACGATCTTAATTGGGTCTCCTGCCAAGTCTTCAGTACTTTACAAAGAAATCTGTTATCAGCCTACTTGGGTATACAGGAAATGGAATTGGATACTAAGAACAGAGGATATAATGACACTCTCCAGTGTCCAAGAGTTAGATGTGGGAGTTTCAAAGCCACAGTTGCAAAAACCTAGATGCTTAAGCAAGGAAGAGGCTGCAGCAGCAAAACCCCCCACTATTTTCACCTATGGAGACCTGCTCCATCCCCATGGGGAATCAGATAGCCAAATGGTATTTATTCTGCTCACAGGATCCATTTCAAGCTACATTACAATTGGTAGAACGCTTGGAAACGAGTTACTTAAGGAGAGCATACGGAGTCTCTAAAGCTTGAACAGGTGGTTATGGGAAAACCATTTCTTGTCTCCTTTAGCGGTTTTCAGAGTTCCATCCCCAGAACACCAGCACCAGCAGGAGCTTCAGCTGGAATTTGTTAGAAATGCAAATCATCAGGCCCCATCCCAGACACCCTGACTCTGAAATTCTGTGTTTTTTCTCAAGCCCTGCAGGGGAGTCTGATGCTCCCTGAAGTTGGAGAACCACTGCTTTAGGCCACAGGCAGGATCTCCTGTACTGGAAACCCTGCGTCTCCTGCTTTAGCCCTCCTGGCAAGTCAGCTGCTACACAGCCGAGCCCATGGACCAGGAACTGTAGAAGATGCCTCACCTGGAAGTTGTCATTGACCCCGCCTTTTGCGATGCGGAGTCTAGCCACGCTGGCCAGGTCCCTGGTGAAGACGCTCTGGATGGGGACATCTAGCTCCGCATTCTCCATCTTCTCACAGTCAATGTACAGCTGGGCCCGGTCCTCCTGCACAAACAGGGTGATGCTCTTCCACTGGCCAGTGGCCAGGAGCGCCTCCTCCACCGACACCACATGCTGCATGCCCTGCACGGTCAGGCTCAGGTCCAGGGTGCCCGCTTTGCCATTGGAGACCACACTGAAGACGTGGCCGGAGCGATCTTTCCGTTCTATGGCCAGCAGTGTGCCTCGGGTCTTCTTCATCTGCCTCAGGGAGGCCAAGAGAAGGAAGCCTTTCTCTGCCCGCACGGCATCCACTAGGTCTTGGAACTTGTCATCGGGCACGGCAGGGATCAGGTTGGCATCCTCGATGCGGAAAGCTGGGCTGGAAGGGTCGGGACCCTTTACCAGTCGGCGCCCAGAGCCCTTACGAGCAGCTCCGGTGAGTTCAAAGATGTCGAATACGCTGTTGTCTCCCCCAGACTCTGTTCAACAGGAGCAGGACACACAATGAGCTTTCTAGGCTGAGGCCAGGGATGGGGACTACAGGACAGGGCGAAAACTCTAAGCAACCCCGGAAAGAACTGAATAAACCCCAGGGTTAGAGGGAACCTGCCTGCTGATGTTCCATCAGGGCTCTGGGGAGAAACAGCTGGCAGAAGAGAGCATGGGAGGGAGGCACACTAGGGGTAAGCAGCTCCCCCTCATCTTCCCTCCGCTCTCAAAAGGTAGTACACAGACTCACCTGGAATGCGGCTGGAACTACATAAATGCAACAGGAATAGGACACTGAGTCCCCAGGCTAGCCCCATGGTGGAGCTGTTGGTGCCCAGCAGGGAGCCTGTAACAGGAAACACAGAGCCCAGGGTCAGAGGCACCCAAGCAGGGAGGGTGGGCACAACGACTTGGGGCATCCCCCTTTGGCCCCACATTTGCTGGACTGGAGGACGACAGTATTTACTTTGGACAGGGCATCAGGAAGAAAAAGAGTGGGGGGGGGGAGGAGACTGTGGTTTTAAAGTTGCAGGGGTGGCCTTGGGGCAAAGACCAACCACCTGGGGACTTTTCCTTGGGAAGCTGAAGGTAAACAGCAGGAGATACAGTTTGGGGGCGCAGGGAGGCACAGGGAAGTAGAGACTCTCCTCTAGACCCCCGAGAGAAAGGTGTGGGGAAGCCCTGGGAGAATAAAAAAATCTTGGATAGGTCTGGGGAGTTGGTCTTGTGAACCCCAAGGCCGGAGAGAATAGCTCTGGAGCCCTATCAACGAGAGGGACAGCGGAGGAAAGCGACGAGTAGGAGGTCCATAGTCCCCGCGGGGGTGAAGCCTCGGAGTTCAAGGGGGCTGACCAGGGCAGCACCGGTCCTCAGCGGCCGCCCGGAGAGCCCTTACCTGGGTGCAGTGGCCCGGAGTGGTGGCGAGGGCGCAGCGCCGGGCCCGAGTCCGGGAGAGGCGCAGGGCGGGCAAGGCGCCCGAGGAGGCGGCGGCCGGAGTCGGAGGCTGCGCGGGGAGGGGTCGCGGGACCCGGGACTAGCCGGCCGGCTCGGAAGCAGTGGCTGGCAAGGCCGCGGCGCGGCGCGCTTTTAAAGGCACTCTCACATTCCTGGGGATTCCTCTGGCCAATGGGAGGCGGCCGGGCGGGCGCCGGGGGGCGGTCTGGGTTCCTCTCTCCGCCCCCCGCTGCCTGGCGCATAACTTTCCGGCTAGAGAGCGGAGGGGTGGGGGTCGGGGCGAGGAGTGGTGGAAAGTCTCTGAAAAATAGGTGCCCGCCCACGCAGCCTTGGCGCGCTCGCGCTCCGCACCTTGGCTCCGGGAGTCCCGTGTGAGCAACCCGAGCGGCGACAAGGCTTTAGCCACACTCCCCCATCCCTCCCCCCGCGACCCTTCTGGCGGGGGGCGGGGGGGTTCAGGCAATCCCATCTCCTTGAATACCTGGGCGAGGGCTGACACTTGGGGACCGAGCCCGTTTGTAAAACCAAAGAAGCCCGACGGGGTAAATGGGGCCGAGGGAGAACCAACCAATCGTTAAAGAAGTTCCCGCTGGGGTGTTTGGGGACCTTCCTCCATCCATCCAGTGGGGTGTGGGACCACGCGCCCGCCCTCCGCCCGAGCCCTAAGGGAGCTGAGTGCGGGGCCGCGTCGCCCAGCCGGGCGGTGAACGGAGCCCGCGTTCCCGCTGCCCGTCGGGGCACACTTTGCAGCTGCCTGGCGCCCAAGTGCCCGCGAAAGTCGCCGGTGGGCCGGCTACCGCGCTTCCACGGCTGGCCGCTTGGGGGCGGTATATGTATTGTGATGAAGGGGACCCGCGAAGACCGCTCCTTTCTAGCGGGGAATGTTAAGGAAACGTACTCCCTATCTACTTCCCTTGAGCCCAAACCGAACTTGTGTCTTGAAAAACAGTTTTTATGCCCACTCGTGCTTCTTAACGTGACTCCTGGTTGGAGGATTTGCGGAGCCATCTGGCTCTAGGGTCTTAAGTTATTTACAGAACAGACCCATAAAGTAATAAATTATCCTCCACCTATCATTTTATTTCCTTTTTTTTTTTCCTCCCTCAACGTTCTTTTCATTTTTTAGCTCCTGAAACCGAGGTGTGGGTTACATTTCTGTGGGTGCACCAATTACCATGAGCGCGGCGGCTTAATGCTTCTGTCATTGGAAGTCTGGTCTCCAAACCAGAGTCTCAAGCCAGCGTGACTCCAGCTGCCTGGAATTCCATTCATCTCTTAGGGCTGGGATGTCAGCAGCCACACTTCCCCTGCTGTGGTCCTGCGCTATCCGGCTGGCCTTGAGACGCAGAAGGCTAGGTAGTAGCTTTACCAAATAAGGATCGCAGCCACAGGCTGGGGAAAGCCCTCCGGTTCACCTTCCTTCTTAGGACTCACACCTGGCAGGACTCCTAACCGCTGGAAACACCCCCCAGTTTGCGTTCATCAAAGGGCAGTTTCACTTTTCCTGTGTGGGAGTGTTGTGTGACAAGGTGCACGTGTGTGTGGATTACAGCATGAATGTTTGCTAGTTACTCAATATACATCGAGTACTTCTGGAAGATGACAAGTATGTTTCCAAGACACATGTCGGTTCGTTGCTTAAGTAGTAACTAAACCTGACGGCCAGATAGATTTCACATGTTGAGAGACAGAAATAAAAGTTTCTTTCAGATGATTAGTCAAATCAGATTCCTATTGTAGAAGTCATTGGTAATGACTCATCCAAACAGATCTGAAGATTCCAGAGTCAGCAGCCATGCATGTCCCTTTCCTAACTTTTTCCCTAGCACCCTGTGTGCTCCTTGAAAGGCAATTTTTTCTTTTCACTTGCTGTTAATTCTTCATCATATCAAATATTTAGGCACAGGTTTGGAGCCTTGGCCAGCTGATGGCCCCCTGCTTACTCACCCACTTGCTAATTTTATACAGATCAACGGGGGCATAAGGGCCACAAGAGGCCCACAAAAAGGATACATCTTTCCTTTTGTAAAAAGCTCATCTCCCCTGGGGAGATAGATAGGCAAGGATAGAAGCTCACTGGAATGTCCCTTCAGGCTAGCTGCTTCCTTGACTAAGGGACTGTGGGAATCCCTCTGGATTTTCTTGGAACTTGGCTTCTTTTAACAAAACAAGGAGAAGAACTTTATCCTTGGACATGCTCTACAGATGGGAAGGTGACCTGGATGGTACCAGGGAAGAGCTCTCTTATCAAAGGAAGCTGACAGAGGTAAGGAGTTATTTAGTTCAAACAAAATACCCTTCCCCAAATCACAGCACTCTAGTTTTTCTGGTGGAAAGGACGGATCCCAGTGGAGAGGGGTGTTTGGGCACTGTTAGAAACTCACCCACATTCCTGCTCGTCAGTGTGTGATGAAAATATTCCCCAGAAACCCAAATACCTCGGGGAAGCTTTGAGAGAAGCAGCAATGGAAAAAAAGGGGGAAAGAAAACCTACACCTTTGATTGGAAGGATGTCGTCCCTCTTGGGTATGTATGTACAAATGCTGGGATTTCAGGCCAATAAACTGACATGGACCCGAGTGATGGGTCTTCCAGAAAAGGGTTCAGTTCTCTCTTTGCCAAGTTGCTATCCTTGAGGATTATGTCTTTAAAATTAAATTGGAAGGCATATGGCATTTTTGCTGTAGGATTTCCTTTTTTCAAGTTCCCTTAATCGGATGTGGAATTGACCTAAAAACACTGCCAGCAAATAGGAGGAAAGGACTGTCAGTAAGAGCTAGCTTAAAAATTACATGTGATTAAGGAGAGCAGGATAATTGAGAAAAAAATTTTGTATATCTAGCAAAGAACAGCAAGGTGGGCTGTGTTTTTGTGTAGGGATTTAAAAAAACCCCAACATATTGGAAATGTTCCACAGTGAAAAATTTCTTCAAAGTGAGCAGCACCCAAAAATCATTGAATTCTAGAATAGACTAAAATCATAGCATCTCTACAGTGAAGACATCACAAATTCATTCCCTCTGAATATTTTTCGGTAGCTCATAGCTCAGAGTTATTTCAGGTTAGCTACCTGGATGAGCTAAGCCAGAGGGAAGTCACTAGGCGATTTCTCTTATCCTTCAATGGAACACCAATCTGCCTCCTTCATGAGATAGTCTCCAATGGCTTTATGTTGTACTGTTTCTTCTTTCTGTGAAACTTTGAAATGTGGCTGATCTCTGCCACATAACGCATCACCTTACATTCTTTATTATTTAGTTTTTCAAAGTAAATTTTATTTTCTTGTGCATAAGGACTATATTGTAAGGACCCAAAGGCTGGGGTTTGGAAAGGGCTCTAATAGTTGAATTTCCAAGGCCCTTTGTGCCCAAGTGAATTTATGGTGTCAAGGGATTGGACTACTCACCATTTCCCCAACCAGCTATATACCATTTCATGTTGCTATGCCTTCGCCCTTGGGCTGCACGAGGTGCCTGACTCCCAGACATTGCACCCTTCCCCACAGGATTGAAGCAGTACCCTCTGGGAATTGATTTCAGTAAGAAGGGGTAGAGCGATTGGCTTCAGCGTAACTCCCTTCTCCACTACCATCGTCCCCTTCCCAGACAGTGATTGATTTGGGCATTGCCATGTGACCCAATTCTGGCCAATAAGAATTTTGCTGAAGGCTTCTGGGAAAAGATCTTTCTTACTTTTAAGAAAAAGCCCAGTGAAATCAGGCTCTCTCCGGCTCCATTTGGACGTGAACAAGAATGCTGAGAAGCGATGTTGGCCACTAGGGGAGCCAAACTTAGCAAGAGACCAACTTTGAGGAAGGAAAAGCAGAGATCTGGAGGGAAGCCGAAAGTTAGACTACATTTTGGAGTTGCTAAATCTACCCAACCTGAAGGCTGTCTTGCCTCCAGATTTCTCTGGATATGTGTTGATTATTTAAGTCAATTTGTTGCTGCTTCCTATTATTCAGGGCCACAAACATCACAATTCCTACAGCTCTTTTTCATCTGCCCTGGATTGCCTTTTCACTCATTCTTTCCTGGAACCTCTTCTGACTTTAGGATAAGAGAAAGAAGACGAGGTCATAGGATAAAATATACTAAAGACTCTTCACATACACTATTCAAGCACTTTCTGGAGAAGTTGTGCCATTCTTTCTCTTCCTTTGCCTTTGTCAGCAGCAAACACTACCCACTGCTGAGATGTAGTCCAGGGCACTCACAAAGGAAAGGCTAGACAGGAGTAGTGGACTGTGAGTGAAGGAGTTGGGAAATGGACCTGCTCGGAAATTGAGGACATGGGGCAAGAAGAAGGAAAAAGGAGGTGATGAGATCTCAGCTTGGGTCCAGAGATGGAAGCAGAAAGATTTAACAAGAAGGGAAAGTGAGGGAATTCCTCTTACCAGAGATCAATGACAGACCCCTCCCCGCCATGCTGTCTTTGAGAAAAGACCCATTGGTCCTCTGGATGGGGGTGCAGGACTCCTTGAGTCGATGGTGAAAAGCTGGAGCAGCCTCTTCAACTTCCCTTTCACGCTCTTTTCTATGACTTTTTTTTCAGCTTTATTGAGGTAAATTGACAAAATGATCAGATACAGAAAATATATGTGCAATGTGCTGATTTGATATACACATCCATTGGGAAAGGGTTCCCTCCATCAAGTTAATCAATACATCCATCAGTTCACATAATTATTTTCTTGTGTATGTGAGAACTTTCATGTTCTACTCTCTTAAAAGATGCCTAATAGATAATATGGTATTATCAACTGTAGTCCCCATGTTATGCTAGATCCTCTGACTTACTCTCTTTTCAACTTTTATGCTCTATCATCTCTGTGTCCTTCTGGAGCATTCATAGGTATGGCTGGTTTGGGTTTCAGTGTGTCAACTTTTTCTTTTCTACGTTTGCCACCTCACAAGAAGGGCACACATCTGAAGGCAGCCTTAGGGATAAGGGGAGGAGGCTGGGAGTCACTGACTGGTCTTAGTGTAATGGGTCCGAAGAAAGCCTCCTGCCTTCCGTTTTCTTCTTTCTCTCCCAGTGCTTGAAATTCCTCCAAAAATAAAATCCTGGAACTGTTTAAGCCAGAAATAATCATCTAGTCCAACCACTCAGTTAATAGATGAAGTTGGTTCAAGGAAGGGAAGTGACTTGAATGAGGTCCGAGAGCCTATCCGTGGTGGAAGTCGGGAAAACAGCCTAGGTGCCGAGACCTCTAGTTCAATCTTTCCCTTGATGGCATTCTGCTGTTTGTGATTCATTACATATGGCTGCAAAGATGTCTCAGTATTAAAATCGGCAGAAGAACTTTCCAATTCTGTTAAGAACAAGGTATGAGGGATACCTGGGTGGCTCAGTCCGTTGGCCGTCTGCCTTCAGCTCAGGTCATGATCCTGGGGTCCTGCGTCCATTGGGCTCTCTGCTCAGTGGGGAGTCTACTTCTCCCTTTCCCTTTGCCCCTCCACCAGCTTGTGTTCTCTCTCTTAAATAAACAAACAAATAAACAAATAAATAAAAATTTTTAAAAAAAGAACAAAGTATGAGAGGTGGGAGACCCACGAGGTGGAAGGGAAGAGGAAGGAAGGGAAGACAGAGAAGACACTGAACACAGCTTGTTGACCAAACCTGTTTCTATTTTTCTCTCTGCTCCTCTCAGAGTCCCTGATTCTGGTGGTTTCCTGACTCTCTTGACTTTTCTGTAACACTTTGCTGCTCCTGGGAGATGTGCTACATCTTGGGTTGAAGTTGGGATTGCCAAGTGCTTTAGAAATGCACCATTACTTCAGATTTTCCCAGCCAAGTATGCAATGGAGAATCCCTTTGATTCTTGAGCAGGGTATGGAACTAGAGTAAATCTGACCTCAGGCTTTCGGGAAGTATGAAAGAATCCTTCAGCCCATCACTAACCAAATCTTTTGTAGAGTGAGATGTTTAGTTGTTCTGCCTGCAACTGAAGGGCTCAGGGAGCACCTGGGTAAGGTATGCGAGCCTCACAGGTGGTTCAAGGGCTGGAAAAAGTACAGACAAGTTAGCTTGCAAAGGAATAGAATGTGCTTTAATTCTGTACCTTGATTTTTTTAATTGAGATTGTAAAGGTGTCGATCTATTTATTTTCACAAAGTATGTGGAGTAATGCTGCTATTTTTGGAAATAATGATTTCCTCCAAGTGGAGATTGTGATATGTTGGAATGTTACAGAGACGGGTTGAGAAATGTCTCCTGGATGTCTTCACCAATGGCATGGATGGTAGTTAATCTAGAATTTAGTGACCTTCAGGGGTCCCTGTCATAAAGGAAGTCTATGACACTGCAAAGCTATGAGACAATGGAGTTTCCAGGATTTCTTTGAGGGACTTTGTCTCTGATGTTGATTAAACACATTCCTCCTCAGAATTTAACTTTTCTGAGGTTCAACATGCTACTTCAAGCCACCCATTTATAAATAATAATTTTTCAAATTTTCTCAACAGTCTTCACATGTGCAGTCCAGATTAAGTGATCTTTCCAAGTCTTCTGTTGTTATCCTTTTTTTTTTTTTTTTTTTTCCTGGAAGAAAATTACAGGAGTCAGTTAAAAGAGTAAGGCAAGCAAACATAAAGAAAACGCCAACTATTGCGTGAAGAGTTTTGAAGATTGACGATGACATGGAAATTAGCATCCAATTTAGGTCTGGATGAAAAACTCACATGCCACTGGGGAACGTGGACAGTGACCAAATGGCCGGGCCACTGGGCATTTGTTTTCAGTGATATTAATCTCTTGGGAGGTGGTTTTTTTTTCCTCCCTTTTCCCTTTTGTAATAGTGAGATCATGACAACTGGCATTTCGCAGAATGGAGCCAAGAGAACTGTCACTCTTTCTAATTTAAGAGGATGAGTGTATAGTCTGAAGAAAGCTTGTAAATGTTATTACGATACAAAGATAAACAAGACTGCTTCCCAGGGAAGAGGTGTACACAGAGGAAACTTCTTGTTTTTCTCTTTTTTTCCTCCCATACTTCTTTGTTTCCTTCCCGTTCCTCTCTCCTCTCTCATTTTCTCTTCTTTCCCCTTCCTCTTTTCTCTCTCTTCTCCTCTTTATGAGCCAAATGATCATTATTCAATGACCTCGAGTCCACTTGTTTGAGTTTCAAGTCCTGACTTTCATCAGAATTCTAATCCCTGCCCTCATCATACTTTGTCCCAAGACTTGAAGGCAGAGGGCATCTGTATGGCTTCTCCTTCCTGTTTCCCTGGTCAGTGTGTCCATCCTTCCCTAAGGCACAGTGCTTGGCACCTTGAGCCTTATGGGTCTTCTCGAATCTGGTAGGTAGGGGCTGGACTCCTTGAGAGGAGTGAGAGGAGGGTAGAGGGCGATTTACCAACAAGCTGGGGGAACTTCAGTTTTGTGGACTCTTCTGTGCTGGGCTCCTTCTAAGGCCCTAGGGAGGCCCTAGTGAGGTGGTCACGTGATCAAATGTTCTGTAACATGTACAAAAGTAAGATATTTTAACCACAACTCCACGGATTTTTTCATTCTAACTTGCGTCTGTCACACTTCTCATGTTGGAGAGTTAAAGTGACCACAGGCAATTTTTGGCTAAAGGGACACAATAGAAAGACACATATGTTTGCAGTCACGTGTACCTGTTGTGAAGTAATCGCTAGCCATCGTAGCATGGGAATGGCTTCCATGAGTACTCCTGTCACCTGCTGGTGTCCTAACAGGAAGGTGTAGGGCTGGAGGCGGCATTGCCATACGTGTCCTACCGTGTCTGACCCTGCACACATGTGTGTAGTTGAGCAGAAACATGTTTTTTTTTTTAAGATTTTATTTATTTATTTGACAGAGAGAGATAACAAGCAGGCAGAGAGGCAGGCAGAGAGAGAGGGAGAAGAAGGCTCCCCACTGAGCAGAGGCCCCGACATGGGGCTCGATCCCAGGACCCTGAGATCATGACCTGAGCCAAAGGCAGAGGTTTAATCCACTGAACCACCCAGGTGCCCCAGAAACAGAGTATTTTTTTAGTCTATGTGCTGCCGAAGCGAGCACCAGAAACAGAGTTTTAAATGTGTGGAGCCAGAAGGGAGTCTGTGGAAAAATGTTATAGAAGTGTTATGATGCAAATAGTTTGTTAATTTTTCTGGATTTTTTGATGTCCCTGGTGTTTGTTACTTGAAGTAATTTTTAGTTTGCTGTGACAGTTCTCATTTCCAATAAACATCCATTTTTACCTCATTTTGAACTCATAATTTTGTAATATTTTTCTTAAACAAGACTCATTAAACTACATAATTTTAGGCCCGCCTAACTTGACTCTTCCATCTCCTGGAGGAGATGCTTAGGAGGGAGACTGAAGAGGGAGAGAGCGTGGGAGCACCCCACAGGATGACCACAGAGGCGACCATGTGAAAGATCACCAGAGCAAGGGGCATATGGTTTTCGTCTTGTGGTACCTGGGCTTACATAAGCTTACATAAGCCCAGGTGTGGTAGGCATTGTTAAGGGCATGGATTCAGGAACACAGTAGACATGGACACGTCTATGGACGTTGGAGAAGAAAAAATGAAGCCAGAAGGGGGAAAGGAAAGTGAGACTTAGCTGTGCTAATTATTATAATAATCTACATGAATTGCTTACCACGGATACGTCGTTAAAGCCTAGCAGAACAAGAGCTATGTATACCAAGTCATGTTCCAGATAAACTAGCCTACATTTTGATTATAGCCTCACATATTTTTTCCTTTCATGAAGATAGAGACATTTTATGTTTGCTTATTTATTTATTTAAATTCAATTAGCCAACATTTGGTGCATTAGTTTCAGATGTAGAGTTCTAGAATTCCAAAAGTTGTGTATAACACCCAGTGCTCTCCATGTGACAGTGTTGCAAAGTTTGAAGGGTGAGCTCCAACAATTAAAGCTTTAATTGATCCAAGGTTTCAGTATCTCAAATCATGGTGCCTTCAGTATTCATGTGGGCATGTGTGTCAACATCTTGTTCCAAAATGCTTCCCACCAGTGGAGCGCCTGGATGGCTCGGTCAGTTAAGTGTCTGCCTTCAGCCAAGGTTGTAATCCCAGGGTCCTGGGCTCAAGTCCTGCATTGGGCTCCCTGCTCAGTAGGATTCTGCTTCTCCCTCTCTCTGTCTGGTGCTCCCCCTGCTTGTGCTCTCTCATGCGCTGACAAATAAATCTTTTTTTTTTTTTTTAAAGATTTTATTTATTTGACAGAGAGAGAGATCACAAGTAGAGAAAGAGAGAGAGAGAGAGAGAGAGAGAGAGAGGAGGAGGCAGGCTCCCTGCCTAGCAGAGAGCCTGATATGGGACTTGATCCCAGAACCCTGAGATCAGGACCTGAGCTGAAGGCAGAGGCTTAACCCACTGAGCCACCCCAGGCAGCCCCTGACAAATAAATCTTAAAAAAATAAAATGCTCCCCACTATTAAAAATAAGCAGACTCCACACTTTTAGTGGTTAGAGCTGAGAGTTACCTTTAGGCTAATTACCTCTTGGAAGCTGTGGTGGGTTCCGTGTACCCTGTGAGACAGGTCATTGTTTTTTTGCTGTTTGCCAGATTTTTTCTGTTTATAGATGTAAAGCACCTTCAATGTAGTGTTTATTATTTAAATGTGCATGAGTATTTTTTAATGTTTCCCTCAGATACATGCTCTGAAAATTTCATAACCTATGTATTATAATACATCTTTTGAGTGCCTAGTACATGCTAAAGACCCGTCGTATATCTACCAGACCTGTGAGGGAGAGGGACCCAGAAACAATGCTGATGGTGAGGGATGAGCTGTGAAGACAAGAAGGGTGTGTGGGAGTGCTGAGTAGGGGCCTAGGCCGGCTTGGTTTTGTGTGGGGGCTTGAGTGTGCAGAGGTCACAGAGGATATAAGCTGAGTCTTGAAGGACTCTGTTCAGAAAGTCTTGGAACTTTCCATGCAGAAGAAAGACTGATTAATGTGTTAACATTCACAGCTAACATTATTGCTTTGGCTAAGTCCTTTTAGGGTCTGGGTAGGAGAATCTGATCAGTCACAAGGGTCCTAGAGAGGAACATCTGTGTTTTTGATTCTTCCCAGTGTATGGTAGAAGGATTGTTCTTTCAACTCCTTCTTGCCTCCTCTTGCCTTCTGTGTTAAGATAATACCACAGAGCCAGGAGAACAATTAACCAAAGCCATGATTAACTTTCTCCTTGGATGGGTATAAAGAATTGAAGTTTCTTGGCTGATGAAATTTGCTGCGGATTGTTCTGTCTGATAACTCCTTTGCTGGCACTTTTGCCAACACCACAGTTACCACTTTTCCTGAGCTTTAATTAGTCAAAAATCTAAGAAGCTCAAATCATAAAACCTTCCACTTGTATGTCTATCAATATCCTGCTCTTAAATGTTCCAGGTTTCTTCCTGTACATTTCTCTCAGCATAGTGTCTTGAACTTGATAGGTCCACAGTCAACTTTTGTGAATGAAAGAGTGGATGAATGAATGAATGAATGAATGAATATCCAGTATAAGCTTTACTATCAATATAAGTAAGTCTCTAAGTATGGGTGGTATGGGAAATAGTTAAATTATTTTCTTTCTTTTCTTGATTTGCTTAATTATGCTACTCCCTCTGCACCCCCCACCAAAGGAAAACCAATACCCACTCACAAAAACACTTTACATTCCAAAGAGAGAGGAAATAGTTGGTTTTTGGTCTATTTTTAAGCTCACAGGGATTTAAAGACTAATTCTCTGTGAAAATGCATTTAATTCAGAAAACATGCTACATAGAGGTCCAGGAACAACACATATTTTCTTTGAACAGTTTAGGTTTAAAACACACACACAAAACTCAAAGAAAAAAAAATCCTCCAACCACAGTTATGGCTGAATGACAAAGACAGAGGAATGAATTACCCCGGATGACATTCGTAAAAAAACAACAGCGATCCTCCCAGCTAGCCCGGCCTGGTGGGAGAAGACACGTGGGCCAGGTTCAGGCATGATGATCTTGCTCCCCTCCTGGACCCCCAACAAGGGAAGTTTCCACTGTCACCTATTAGGACACTGATCTAAAGACTAGCTGAGTTATTGTCTGAAACAGAGATGGACATAGTAAGACATGTCCAGATGACCCTGTAATGAATCACTGCTCAGGCTGGGGGATCCCTGCCAAAGTGAAAGGTTGCACAGGTACAGCTTGGCTCTGGTGGGTCTTTAGTGAAGAACTAGCTGTGTTTTCTTTTCTTTCTCTTATTTTTTTTTTTTTTAAGATTTTGTTTATTTGAGAGAGATTGCATGTGTGAGAGAGTGAGTGGGGGGAGGGCAGAGGGGGAGAGAGAGAATCTCAAGCAGACTCCATGCTGAGGGCAGAGCCTGATGCAGGGCTCGATCTCACAACACTGAGATCATGACCTGAGTTGAAACCAAGAGTTGGATGCTTAACTGAGAGAGCCACCCAGGTGCCCACCAGCTGTGTTTTCTTGATACCACTCTCTGCCACCTTGGATTATTAATCTAGAGTGAAGTAGAAAATTATTCTCTTTTCAGTTACAGCCCCAACATCTAGGAACACATATTGTATTCATCTTCCAGGCTGACACTGATGAGCTTAGAGAGTAAATCTAAATAACAATAATTCTTAGACTGAAAATTATGGAATGAATTCAGGAGTTACCTTAAAACATCTTGTTTGTGGTAAGGATGAAAACAGGTGTGATTTTGAGCAATCTTTTCTGTCTAGAATGCTGTGTCTTCATCCAGATTATGATCATTATTTTTAAAGATTTTATTTATTTATTTGACAGAGGGAGACACAACAAGAGAGGGAACACAAGCAGAGGGAATGGGAGAGGGAGAAACAGGCTTCCCACTGAGCAGGGAGCCTGATGCAGGGCTCGATCCCAGGACCCTGGGATCATGACCTGAGCTGAAGGCAGACGCTTAACGACTGAGTCACCCAGGTGCTCCCTTCATACATATTAAATGACTTCTACAGTACATTCCAGTTTTCATATAGCATGATTCTCTAGTTCCCCTCCTCCTTGCTTCAGGGCTAAGGTGCCTAAATGTAGGCTGGCCAGCTGGTCAACCTGTGATTTATTGTTGCGTGAGAGAGGAGAGAACCACACTATATATACTTTCTGGAAATCCAAGGATTGGTAGATTACTTGATTGCAAAGAAACGAATTCTGGCTACTATGAGCCAAAAAGGGACTTATTACAAGAATTACTTGTAATGCACAGAATCTCTGGGAGGGGGAGAACCACTTAACATAAAAAGATACAGCCAAGTCCCACTCAAGGTTGCTCCAGTCAGGACATTCCTCAGTTTACAAATAACTGGAGCATTTGTTGTTGCCTCCTGAATGTTGCTGTGTAAGTAGCCCTTGAGCAATGATTCTATCCTGAGGTGATTGGCTGCCCCTAGAGTTGAAGCTGGCATACCCGTAGTGTCATACTGTGTATGCCGAAATATGGAGAGGACTACAGATATGGCAGAAGGGAGACCAGTTATCTGAGTCCCCACCTCTTAGTGCAAAAGCCAGAAACTTACTTTATCAGCCTCCCTTGCTACTAGCTTCTGTCCGATGGTGCCCTTGTTCCTGATTGTGAAGCCAGTGATACAAAGGAGCAGTGAAACTCTTGTTTGGCATAGTAAAAATCAGAAATGGGTTTTCCCTGTGAAAACTAGTCACTTATGAATTAACAAGATGAACATTAGAGATGAGGCACCATTTGGATGAAATCAATATTTAGGATATTATTATGGACTGAACTATGTTTCCCCCAAATTTATAGGTTGAATCTCTAACCTTTAGTACCTCAGAATGCAGCTGTGTTTAGAGATAGGACACTTTAAGAAATGATTAAGTTAAACTGAAGCCATTAGAGTGGGCCCTCATCCAATGTGACCGGAGTCCTTCTAAGAAGAGGAAATTTGGATACACCGTGGGATGCCAGGGATGTCCATGGACAGAGGGTAGATGGTGGGAGGACACAACAAGCAGACAGCTATTTACATGCCAAGGAGAAAGGCCTCAGGAGAAATCAAACCTGCAGACACCTTGATTTGGGACTCCTAGCCTCTAAAACTGGGAGAAAATATATTTCTCCTAATTAAGTCTGCCAGTCTATTTTTTCTTTTATCACAGTCCTAGAAAACTATTATAGTTATATAGATTAGCTAAACTATTAGAGCCATTCCATGACCTTCAATAAAGACAATGTAAGAATCCCACAAAGCCTGTCAACTTTCCCTTAGGGATAGTGCCTGAGACTCAATTCCTAAATTGTCCTGTATCCAGCCACTTAGTTAAAGGATTTCTAGTTGTCTGATATGGACTCTGAGGCTTCTAGAATCCTTCCTCTGGAATGTTGTCAGGTTAAGGTAATAGTGAGAGCATCTAAAAAGACAGAGGAGGTGCCTGGGTGGCTCATTTGGTTGAGTCTCCGATTCTTGATTTTTGCTCAAGGTCGTGAGAGTGAGCCCTGAGTCTGGCTCTGTGCTTAGTGGGGAGTCTGCCGGAGGTTCTCTTCTTCCTCTGCTCCTCCCCAACCCCACTCACCCCCTTCAAATAAATAAATCTTTAAAAAAAATAAAAAGACAGAAAACTGGGACTTCTCTTGGATTAGCAAACATGATGTAAGAGCTGTTAATAAGAGCCTGTGTGTGAAATAGAATTTGGTCTAAGACTTGGTTTCATTATAGTTGGTAGTAAGACAATGTATAAGAATCAATTTACTACAGGTGTTTATAGGTGCTGGGAATCCCTTACAAGGACAAATCTTTATATTAGTGATCAAATAGGGAAATGGGCTCCATATCAGGTATGAGGTGGCCTTCCTTTCATCTGGTAATTTTATTTATTTTATTTTTATGTTTTAAAGGTTTTATTTATTTTTTTGACAGAGAGAGAGAGAGAGGGAGACAGGGATAGAGTGAACAAGTACAAACAGGGGGAGCAGCAGAGGGAGAGGGAGAAGCAGGCTCCCCACTGAGCAACGAGTCTGATGTGGGGCTTGATCCCAGGATTCTGGGATCATGACCTGAGCTGAAGGCAGCTTTGTAATCAACTGAGCCACCCAGGTGCCCCATCATCTGCTGATTTTAAATGAGGTTATCTTTTCGACTAAACACTTATTTATGTTTTTCTTTCTTTTAGAGTAGGGATTCCTAAAATATGTGCCACCAAGCATTTCTCAAAAGTTGGTTTCTGTAATTAAATAAATTCAGGAAACAGCTAAATGCGTATTTAAGACTGCCCTGGAGATTCAGAATGCCCATTAACATCATGTTAAAGATACAGAGAAGTCTACATGAAGAACATTGTTTAAATTTATTTAATCCCACTGGACCACAGATCTTTTTTCCCCTGTGCAACGCTTGCTAATATCCCAAGGATCTGCTGTCCCAGGGAACCCACTATCTTAGTGCGGTTCTAGAAAGGTATTTATGCCTGTGATTAGATTTGCTCCTTTTTTTCTTCACACAACAGAAAGAGTTCTGTCTTTTGCTGTTCACACACACACAGGCACATTAAGGAAGGACACCATTTTAAGGTGAGACAAATAATTATATATCATTCTATATTAATTATATATCATTTAATTATATATCCTCGGATTTGGTGGTTTATTTTGAGGGACCAAGAACTTGCTTGGGAGTAGCAAAAAATAGAACAGATGTATTGGAACCCAGGCAGACATCCCTGCAGAGCACAGTGGAAAGGCTTTTCTGGGCCCTTTTGGTCATGACTCTCAAATGGTCATCCCATGCTCTGCTCATTTCCACCCTTTCCTTGTTTGACTTTAAATGCTTATTCTTTTAAATACCCATTATTTCCTAAAATTTAAATGAAATGAAACAAAAGGTATAAAATTAAATGGTATGAACCAGACCATTTCTGGACCTAGGTCAAAAACATCAATGAAGGAACACAATGAAGGGGGAAAAAAACCAATAAAAGACACGCTATGACATTAGGAGCATACACTCAGAACTGTCATCCATGGGGCGCCTGGGTGGCTCAGCAGGTTGAAGCCTCTGCCTTCGGCTCAGGTCATGATCCCAGGGTCCTGGGATCGAGTCCCGCATCGGGCTCTCTGCTCAGCCGGGAGCCTGCTTCCTCCTCTCTCTCTGCCTGCTTCTCTGCCTACTTGTGATCGCTCTCTGTCAAATAAATAAATAAAATCTTAAAAAAAAAAATAATTGTCATCCAAAATGGGCCACTTGTTCAGGATTAATCAAATTCTGGGCTGGCATGGGGGAGTTGGGTTACGAGTGAGAAATGTGCTCCAAGGGAGACCAGGCAAAGAACAGCCATTTTTAAACAATACTAACTTATCTAATTGCTAAGGCTAGTATAAACCAGAGGAGTGGGCAGGGCCATTGGAGGGTGGTTTGGTACTAGATTTTCCCTCAGCAGTGTGTGCCTTACTTTAATGGAACAGAATATTAACCACACCCCAAACAAACAAACTTCAAAATCCTGACTGAGGGTCTCCTGTAATAGGACAATAGGAAGAAAAGCAAGTGAAAGAACATGGTCTTCCAGGGTCATGTTTAAAAAATGTATATATGCATGCGTGAGTGTACTATATGTGTTATTATATATATCGGGTATGCATATGTGAGTGTACTATATGTGTTATTCTATATATCAGGTATGCATATGCAAGTGTACTATATGTTATTATATATATCATGATTACAAAGCTTTTTGGGAGGGGATGGGGGAACACATATTTCTGTCCCAACCTTCCTCTTGTAAGTAAATGCATTATCATAGAACTCCAGCCAGAATCCTTACAGCCCATACCAGCGAGAACTCCCACTGGGGATTTTAATGTCAATAGACAAATCTCTTAAGGAGTGCATGCTAAAAACACTCAGTTTTTCTGTGTCACTAATCAATGATTTAATACCATAATTGTATATTTTCAGGCTCTTGATTCACTGACATGTTTTGGAGATTCAGAAGAGAATTTCTATGTAATTTCATGTCTTAGGCAAGCCAACCGCATGGGTGTGATGGAGGCCATGGAAATGGAAGATCCTGTTTGGTTTGGGATGGTGAGGTTTGAATGACTCCACTTTCTTCATGGCAACCAGTTGCTTTGTATAAGGAATGCAATTAACCTCAGATGAGGAAAGATTTGATGATACCTTTGACTTTAGACACAATTAGGAATGATTTACCAGGCCAAATTATTTAGTAATTGCTTGACATTTATGAATATGTGGCCATCACTTTATTGATCAGTGTTATAATCTAAGGACTTTCTTAGGGTATGAAATCAATAAGATTTGAGAGTAAACTGTGGCCTCTTAGGGATTACTTGCATTTATAATTAAATTACTAGCTATGCTATATATGATTATGAACCTAAATCTAGAAATCAGCCACCAGCAAATCATAGTAAACATTAATTAATTTAGACTAAAAGGAAGGGAAGAAGTAAGTCAAACCCCTAACAATTCATAAGTTTAAAAAATTCATTTGGAATTGGAAGGTTAGCATTACTGGATTAGAGAGTCTATTAAAAATCATCTAGTTAGGAGGCACCTGGGTGGCTCAGTTGGTTGAGTGTCTGACTCTCAATTTCAACTCAGGTCACGATCTTGGGGTTGTGAAACTGAGCCCCATGTTGGGGTCTGCACTGAACGTGGAGCCTGCTTAAGATACTCTCTTCTTCTCCCCCTGCCCCTTTTACTTATGCGCTCTTAAAAAAAATCATCTCATTAGTTAGTACAATTAACATGGATCACTTCTGTCACTGCCAAAACCCCAAGATACCTTAAAAACTATCATCAATGTTGAAGAATCCATTCATACATTTGTGGGTGTGTATACATATGTGTGTGTTTAGACTGACATTGTAGTTTGTTAGAGCTGTATACTCATACTTCCAAGTGGTTTTCTTTTAAGCAAATAGTAGGATAGAATTTCTAGGTTCTTTTAAAGGCAGCCATGATGGTCATATGACTTAATTTGGCTGATAAAATGTGATTGGAAATGACATGTGTCCCAGAAAGAAGGCTGTGGGAATGAGTGCATAATTTTCCACCTTTCCTTCCCCCAGCCTGAGCATCAACAGCTGTCAAATGTTTGATTGTGTAACCTCCAACAGAATGGGTCCTGGAGTCTGGCTAGCGTGGAACTGAGCTTCCCATGGTCCATGGTGATAAATTCCCTAAGTGAGAAAAAGCCCTCATGGTTCTAAGCTTTTAAGATTTCATGGTTGTTCACTAACACGAAAATGCAATGTAATGCAGCCCATCCTAACTAAAAGAAATGATAACAGCAACTCTAGAGGTGGTAATGGCCATTCTTTTTGAGAGCTGGAAAAGATTCTTATGATTACAAACCATAGGCAGTATTATAAGTTATCATTATAAATTTGTTACAAAGAAAAGTGGTGATTTATTTTGACGTAACAAAATAAGAACCAGAATAAGAATATACTATTTGGAAGGAGAGGATGACATCATCAGTATAAAAAAAAAGGTGACATGATCATCTATCTAAAAACCCAAGATAACAAACTGAAAAATTATTAAAAAATTAACAAGATAAATGTATTCAAAATAAATGTTCAGAAATTAACATTTTGCTCTTAGTCTTAACCAATTAGAAACTTTAGTAGGAAAAAACCCAATCCTTTTCAATATGCAATATTCTATATTAGTTCCAGAAGGATCAAATAGATAATTTTTTTTTTTTAGAGTTTGCACAAAGAAGTACTGAAAATGTGAACAGGACACTAATAAAAATGAATACCTACAGGGAAGGGGGGTTGTTTGGGTGAGGAAGGGAGGGATAGAGGTAAGACCACTATGTATATACATAAATCTATAAACTTTGCCCTGTAATCATACAAATGCATTATTTTTTTTCAAAATGCAGAAACTGAATCATACTAACATGAAGAAAATCAACCTTGATTTTGGATCCTGTGGGGAAATAGTTTCTACACTTGAAAACAGGGAGAAACTGAAAAGGAAAATATGGATAGATTTGATGACACACAACTTAAAGATGCTGAGTGTGAAATGACACCACAAACCAAGTCAAAATTAAATGACAGTAAAAATATTTGTAACATATATACGACTAAGGAGATATTCATGTATCTTCATAATCTTTTCAACTCCAAGAAAACTGAATACTTCAGCAGAAAAGTAGGCAGGGGTACTGGGTGGCTCAGTCTTTTAAGCATTTGACTCTTGATTTTTGGCTCAGGTTATGGTCTCAAGGTCGTGGGATCAAACCCTGCATCAGGCTCTGTGCTCAGTGGGGAGTTTGCTTGACTTTCTCTTCCTCTCTCTTTGACTCTTCCCCAGCTCTTATGCATGATCTCTTTCTCAAATAAATAAATAAATCTTAAAAAAAAAACTAGGCAGAAGACACAAAAGACAATTTATATATGAAAAAATACAAGTGGTCAATAAATCAAAGGACACCAAAGGCCAGTCTCAACAGGGATCAGATAAATAAATATTTAGATGAGAAAATTTGGGGTTTATCAATTTGTCAAGGATTAAGAAGAAAACTAATAAATATAGTGCTGATAACACTACGATAAAATGGACAGCTTTATAGTAAAAAATAAAAAGCTTGTAAAATATGATAAAAATAAATGTATTTTATTTATTTATTTTTGTTTGTATAAAAATAAAATAAAAATAAATGTATCTTCCATGTTTGTATCTTCCAATTAAAATAATACATGCATATATGTTTGGAATAAAAAACTGGGACAAAAATACAGTGGAATGTTTACAGCAGTTACATCCTGTTGGCTGTGCATAATCTATATTTTTTACTTTTGATTTTTAATGTGTTTTTCAAAATTTTTACAATGTGCACTATTTTAATCAAGAGTGTGTGCCATTTTTTTTTTTTAAAGAATGTGAGGTAAGAATCTAAGTCCAGGTTTCCTCCTACTTGATCATAAAAATCTCCTTTTTATCATATTCTACTGAAATAGTATTTCCTGGGTCTGTCATCATGAAAGATAAACTTTAAATATTTTAACAATTATTTTATAAAGTTATAATAAATTTCTAATTATAAAGTTAATTATAATCAGAAATATAGCAGAAATGTCTTGCCTGTTTTCTTTGTACATGTGTAATTTTACCTTCACTTTGAATCCATTAGGAGTGGAGTGCATATCTGACAAGAATTGCTAACTTTGGACAAATGTGTTGGGCCTCTAAACAAATAATTAAAAAAAAACCAAAAAACTTGGGATGCAATTCCTTTGTCAGTAGCTAGTGCTTTCAGATCTCATTATATGATCTTCTGATCATTTACTGCTCTTTAAAAATCCCATGGAGGACTCTAAGTGTGTCTTTTTATCTCAGGTAGGACGCTGGCCCCCCGCTCAGGTATACAGAGGCTGGGCTGAAGGGATCAGTTCCCTGCACTTCCCAGAGTATCCGTTAGGCACTCAACAAATGCTAGCAGAATGGAATAGAAAAGAGTCTTGGTCTGGAAGAAGGTAGGGAGGGCATCAGGTTGCTGCAGAGGGGAGAGCCCTGTGCTGACAGACTGCATTCCAGCAGTTTCCAGGTGAGGGCCAAGCATTGTCTTTCTGGTCCCTTCACCTGGATCAGTGAGCAGATTGCATTTCACTTCAGTGGATTAAGGCTGGGAGTTTGGCTCACCAGTTCCTCCTCTGTCCTGTTTGGTTTCTCTCCCTCACACACACCTGGGGAGACATTGACCTCCTGGTCCCCTGAGAGAGGGGCTGTTTCCTGAGCTCTGAGTTTTGTGTGTCTGAGACTTGAGCTGGCAAGGACACACCCTCCCAAGACCAGCTGGCTTTCCAGTGGGACATCCGTCTGCCCTAAAATCCCATTCTCTCTGTTGGAGGACTCATAGGAATGCTCCTTATTACTCTGTTCCTCTTAAAAAGTCTGCCATTAAGAATTAAGCCAGTAACAACATAAAATTAAACTTCTCTGGTGTTCGGCAGGAGACTGAGCTCTCAATTTAGCCATATTTTGTAAGAATGGAAGGACTGCCCCTGTCATCTTTCTAAAATGAAGCAATAAAAACCTCTGTTTTCCAGGAATTTTTCTCTCCCAGGGACGTGTGTGTTTAGGCAGGAGGCTCTTACTTCCTCTGACAGGAATGTCCGTGGGGCGGGGGCTGTGGTTCAGATACTGTCACTCTCCTTCTCTCACCGTTCATCCCTCCCAGAAGCTCCTCTTCTGGTCGACCTGGGACTTGTTCGCTGATGAGCGGGTTTACCTGTCTTCCCGTCCCAAAGATTTCTATCTGCATTTAGGTCTGGGAGACTATGGCGTCTGTTCATTTCTGAGAAGCCAAGGAGTTCTCCGGGGGGAAAGGTGGCCAGCACTCCGATCATCTTAGAAGCTAGAGGGAAGGCTACCAGTAAAGTGGGAATGAAGAGCAGTTGTTCCTTCCATGGTGAACCACAGACCACCTGGGTTGACATCACCTGTGGAGCTTGTTAAAAAAAGAAAATTCCTGCCCCTCCCCACCCTGAATCTCCCTTCCTGGGGAGTGGAATTCTGGGATTTGCATTTTTAACCAGAGCCTTGGGGGAAATCCTTTTGCGCACTCGGCTGGGAGCCAAGTCTGCTTCTCTCCCTTCCAGGCTGGGATGCCTCTTCTCACTGCGGGCTAGGTTTAGCAAAATGTTTTTTTCCCTATTTCCTCTGGGAGTAAGCTACAGGGACCCAGTCACCTGCATTCTTTGAGTTTTCTTCATTCTGCAGATATGTTTTGAGAACCTACTTTGTGCTAGATACTGGAAAGTCTCAAGAAATCCAAAGATGGCATCCAAAGCTGCCTTTGGGGCCAGCAACTGCAGTAGAATGGTGCGTAGTATCATTTCCCTGTCCCCTGCCTTTTCTATTGCTCCTGTTGGAGGCTGTGGGCCAGGAAACCCTTTCAGAAAGTGGGGCCCTTGTCCAGTCCTCTCTCCTTGGTGGCAGAAACAGCAACAGCTGTCACAGCAGAGGGTTTTCAAGGATGGTGAGATGCACTAAGAAGAGGGACCGCAGGAGGGTCAGGCTTGTTCATCTGCTTTTTTTTTTTTTTTTTAAAGATTTTATTTATTTATTTGACAGAAAGATATCACAAGTAGGCAAAGAGGCAGGCGGAGAAAGAGGGGAAAGCAGACTCCCTGCTGAACAGAAAGCCTGATGTGGGGCTCGATCCCAGGACCCTGAGATCATGACCTGAGCTGAAGGCAGAGGCTTAACCCACTGAGCCACCCAGGCGCCCTCATCTGCTTTTTTTGGCTTGGGTTCGGCACCCTGTGTTCAGACAGAAATTTTCAATATCTCAACCACTTCTCAATTTGCCCAGGTGGTCCAAAATAGAAAAGACTTACCTAATGTCAGGAAGAAGCATCTCTCAGTGCTGGATATGTTGACTGGACTTTTGGGGATCCAGCCAGCTTCATGATAGTTTCTCCTTCATCCCCAGCCACAACTCCTTTCTTCTCTCTACCCAAGGAGGCCTGTTGCTGACAGCCATCCAGCTTCAGCGCACACTTTGTTATTTCGCATTTCACTTGGGATAAACAGTTGCAAGAACAACTTGAGAAGTGTATTGCTCTGCACGAAAGAGAAGGAACATGGACTAATCCCAGGAAAGGTAAACGAGGGAAGTAAGTCTATGAATAGTCTTCATCTAGGGATGTTGAGAATGTATTCTGAGACTTCTGGAATCCTTGCCTCTGCTCCACTTTTGTTTTCTAGCATCTATGGAGCATTTCTTGGAATACTCCCTACAACCCATTTTACTGATGAGGAAACTGAGGCAGAGAATTACTCAAACTCACATAGAAATGCCAGAGCCAGGATTCATTCCCAGACCCTCTAGCTTCAATGTCTGCATTCTTAAATGCCTTGCCTTCTGCCCATCTCAGGGGATCCTACATTTCCCTTTATGTCCTTTTAATTGCCTGACTGCCATATCGCTCCTTTTCATTTCCTTCTGCCTGATTCTTGACCCACTGGGCCACCAGTCCAGGCACTAGAAGTCAGAAACCGCTGAATTCTGCATAAAACCTTTCCAAGGAGTAGAGGGACTCCCACAAGAAGGGGATCTTTGCCCTTCCTGGCTTGGTAAAGAGCCAGAGGGGCCATGAGATTGGCTGGAACCACCAATAGGACATGAAGGAGAGGCTTGCTCATTGGCTGAACATCAGGGAAAGGGTCGGCCTGCTAGACCTGCCCACCCATACTCTGAAGGCTCTAGAAACACAGGCAGACAGGTGGAAGTGGGGCCAGGAATAAATGGGGGAGGAGCCCTCTTAAAGACAACAGCGGGTGACTGGGCAGCAGAGGGAAAGAATGGAGACCTGCAGCTCTGAGGACAAATTCAAACACAGCTAATTGCCCTTGCCCTATGTATATTCACACATGTGCTTAAGCTCTCCAGCTCCTCCGTGTGACAGCCTCCTCCTAGCAATGGGAATCAGGTGTCTAATAAAAGGGCTACGCCCACAGCAGGCTTTCAGCACCTGCTGGCTGTTGCGATCTCTTTCTCCCCTCCACCGGCCAACTCCGCCTCCCTTTTTTCTTTCTTAGATCAAACTGCTGTAGAAGAATGAAAACTTCCTAGAGTGTGGTCTTGGCACATGCTGTTTAAAGTATGGCAATGGCCGGGAAAAAGATCTTGACCTGGATTATCTGGTGATTGGATATTTATTGTGACTTTTTATTTTTCTAAAAAGAAGCCATGTATGGCTGGTAATCAATAGAGTTGGCATGCTTTGCCTTTGTCCATGCTGTGGCTGTGGCTGAGGCTGATCTGAAGAATGGGTCAGTAGGGGTGGGCTGGGGCCGGCTTTCGGGCTTCTGTGTGGTCCGACCCTCCCTCACCTGGGTCCTGGTCACTCTTAACTTCTGTTGCTTTGGACACTTTTGTGCCCTGGGTACTTTTGTTTCGGCAGTATAGGGGGTTCTGATTAATGTCCCCCCGATGAGTGACTTTGCCTTTTTATAAATAATCTCAGCTTTCTGCTGTTTTGTCCATAGGTTAAACCTGTGAGCCCACCATCTCAATTTGCTCTTCTCCTAGGGGTTTGCCAACATCTTTATTTATAAGTCTTCTTCAGATTGCTTTCAGGGGTTTTTTGTTCTCTTTTCTACATTGCTGACTAGGATACAGAATTAAACCTAAAGTGAGAAATCATGGATCCCAGGATAGCCCACGACCCCCCTCTTCTTTCTGGAGACTTGCCAGAGAGTCTCACCTTTCCTTCATGATCTTTTTGTTAGTATTCAACCCACAAACCCACATGACTTGCTCCCTCTGCGCATTTGAACCATTTAGGCAATTAAAATTTCATGAGTTGCTGTACAAAATGCTGCAACTCAAGTCCAAGAAGGCAAATTCTGCTGTGTTTCCTTCCCCCATCATATGGTTACCCTTTCCAAAACAAAAAAATAAGCTGTCATGTTGTTGCATTGTTTGTACTTAAGCAAACGTTTTTGCTTATTGCCTGAGATTTTTACCATCCTAGACGAAGTTACAAATTATATTTTTACTTCTGACTGTTTTTGCTTTGCTAATTACAGACCTACAGGTGCTGGCTAATTTCAGGACCCATGTCCAGACACAGTTTCCACTCCATCCCACCCCTCTGCTAGTCAATAAATCCTGAGAAATAATGAAACCTTTGCCTGATTTCTTACTCAAGTCTTTGAACATCCCAAACTTTTTATTACCTGGCCCGTTTGATTTGTAAAGGGCCTGGTTGTCCAACACCTGCTTTTTTGGGTTATTTTCCATCAGCTTTACTTGTAGAGTCTTTGAAGTGATACCATGGCATCCAATTTCTTTTATATAGAAAAGTCCTTATCTGGGAGCAGTGGTTTTTAGCCAGAGCTGCAAAGGTGGAACCTTTTAAAAATACAGATGCCCAGGCAGCCCTCCCCACAAGGTACTGTGATTTAGTAGGTTTCCGTGGGCTCTGGCTGTCTGTATATTTTTTAAAACTTCCAAATTGGTTCTAAGGTCACCCTGGTTGAGAACCACATTCCAAAGGAAGTCCCAGGTCTGTACTAGCCTGATCAGCTCCCGCAGACCCCTGGGCCTAGGTCCTTAGACACCTGGGCTCTGGCTTCTATTAACTTGCCCTGCCTGGGGCAAGGTCCATCTGAGCTGGAGCGTGTGCATACGGTGAGGGAGAGGGGCAAACAGGGAAGGAGGGCTTTCTAGGTCGAGAGAAGAGCAGGATCAAGGGCACAGGGGGAGGAAAACAGAAGCTCGGCTCTGTTAGGGGGAAGAGCCGGATGACAGGGCTGAGCACCGGCAGCCTGATGGAGAGTACTGCGTAGTTTTGGGGAGAGGCTAGCCCTGAGGTCTTGCCAGGTAACAGGCAGTGAATCCCAGCGACCTCACCTCTGTAAATGAAGCCAAGTCCTATCTTTCTTTTCTTCATTATGTTTAGTACAGACTCTTTAGAACCTAGAACTTTATTTTTATTTTTATTTTTTTAAAAGATTTTATTTATTTATTTGACAGACAGAGATCACAAGTAGGCTGAGAGGCCGGCAGAGAGAGAGAGGAGGAAGCAGGCTCCCCACTGAGCAGAGAACCTGATGTGGGGCTCGATCCCAGGACCCTGAGATCATGACCTGAGCCGAAGGCAGAGGCTTTAACCCACTGAGCCACCCAGGTGCCCCGAACCTAGAACTTTTTAGAGCAACCAAGAGTACACATTCTTTTCATGCTCTTTCTCAGGGGGATTATAATACTGATAGCTTCTTCCACACATTTTGCCCAGAGGCCTGGATCCGGCTAAGGTGATCTCCTGGATCTTAGCACCAGGGCTCTGGCCCTTTCCAACCAAGGCAACCAGCGACAGCAAACCACAGGTGGGACTCCCTATTCAGGGTGGGGTTTCTGTCAATGCCCATTTTATTTTTTTATTTATTAATTTTAATTTTTAAAATTTATTTAGTTGAGAGAGAGAGAGACAGCTAGAGGGGAACACAAGCAGGGGGAGTGGGAGAGGGAGAAGCAAACTCCCTGCAGGGAGCCCGAGGCAGGGCTCCATCCCAGGACCCTGGGATTATGACCTGAACCAAAGGCAAATGCTTATAGGATGGTGCACCCAGGTGCCCCTATCTTAAATATTTCATTTTATTTTATTTTGTGTTTGGTGAGATCTATAGATTAACCTTAAAATATGAGGAAGGACAGGATAAGGAATGAAGAGCACATTTATGTTTTAATCTTTCCCAGAATGTACTTGGACGGGCATTATTATCTACATTTTATGGTCATGAGCGTTGGGGTTTGAAAGAGGTTAAGTAACTTGCCCGCAGTCACCAGATAGTAAGTGGTGGAACTGGGGTGGAAAACCGGGTCTCTCTGGCCAGGAGCCCGGCTTTTTCCATTACACCGCTTCTGCCTGGCTGGGTGGAGGACTGGCCAGGGACTGCAGAGACATCCCTGGTGAGGTTAAGCCTCGTTTGCTTTCTTAATCAGACACCCGTTTTATGGCATGTCTGGGCTTCTGGGAAGATTGGGGGCATATTTAAGGCAGCTGACAGTGGAGGTAGTGTCTGGGAGATGGATAATGAGGTGAAGTTGGGACGGTTACAAATTTTGCCTCTTGTGCGGTTTTGCCCAGGGCTGCCCTAGCACCCAGGGCTGACGCTCCCTCTGAGGCTTCGGCACTCCTCTGGGGTTTGGCCATCTCTCTCTCCAGTTTGGTCTTGTCTTCCTGCTTGGCAGCAGTGGAGGAGAGAGAAACAGGTGCCTCTCTGAAGATTTCCTTGAGTTGTTCCAGGTAATCCTTTTCTCGGGATGGTTCTGGCTGGTGTTTCCCTTTGTCAGCACTCCTGGGAGCCTCTAAGGGATGGAGGAGCCTGCAGCATGGGTGTGTCTCACAGTGGGGTGCAGTCGGCTGGGTTTGGAGGACAATCTAATAAATCTCTGAGCTGCTACAATATAATTTCCATGAGGGCAGAGTCTAGGTCTGCATGTCTTTAGCACCTAACGGAGTGCCTGACATAGAGCAAGAGCTTTCAAAATAGTTGTTGAATAAACACAAGTGTTCTGGTTCTACAGGGACTTTTCTTCAAATGGTCCTACAGCAAGATTTCCCCTGATCTACAGAGTGGAAAGGGATTAAATCCTCTGTACCACTCTTACTGATTACTGCTAGTTTCCTTGTGTCATCATACAGTCTCTTTAAGATCCCTTTGTCCCTTTTAGTTCTCCAACCCATTCCCCTTGGTGAAAATATATATATTTTAAAGATTTTATTTATTTGAAACAGAGAGAGCATAAGTAGGCAGAGCTACAGGCAGAGAGAGAGGGAGAAGCAGGCTCTAGGCTGAGCAGAGAGTATGATGTAGGCCATCTAGATGTCTCCTGGATTTTGATGCTTGTTCCCTTTGCCATATTAGGGAAATTCTCTATTATAATTTGCTCCAATATACCTTCTGCTCCTCTCTTTCTTCTTCTTCTGGGATCCCAATTATTCTAATATTGTTTCATTTTATGCATCACTTTTCTCTTGAATTCTCCCCTCGTGGTCCAGTAGTTGTCTCTCTTTTGCTCAGCTTCTTTATTATCCATCATTTGGTCTTCTATATCACTAATTCTCTCTTCTGCCTCATTTATCCGAGCAGTAAGAGCCTCCATTTTTTATTGCACTTTATTAAGAGCTTTTTTGATTTTAACTTGGTTAGATTTTAGTTATTTTATTTCTCCAGAAAGGGATTTTATTTCTCCAGAAAGGGATTCTCTAATATCTTCCATGCCTTTTTTGAGCCCAGCTAGCACCTTGAGAATTGTTATTCTGAACTCCAGATCTGACATATTACCAATGTCCATATTGAGTAGGTCCGTAGCAGTTGGTACTGCCTCTTGTTCCTGTTTTTGTGGTGAGTTTTTCTGCCTTGTCATTTTATCCAGATAAGAATATATGAATAAGAGAGTAAAATACTAAAAGAGTGGCAAAGACCCCAGAAAAATACACGCTAACCAAATCAGAAGAGACCCTAAATAGGGGGAGAAAAAAGGAGGGAAAATAAAATAAAATAAAATAGATAAAAAATTTATATATTAGACGGGTGAGTAGAACAGTGCCACCCACTTGACTTTGGGTGTATTCTGGTCTCTTAGAAGAAACTACCTCCCAAAATTTTAAAGAACAAAAATCATACATAAACAAAAATAAGGATAAACACGAGGAAGGGATAGAATATGACTGTAAAGATGAAAATTAAAAAAAAAATTCTAAAAAAGGAATTGATAAAATAAGTTGGTTGGAAAAGAAAAGGAAAGTGTAGAGAATTTGCTCAGGCTGGAGACTAGAACAAAGCCCTGTGCTAGATTTAGGGTATATTTTGATCTATTAGAAGAAATTGTATCCCCAAATCTTTCAGAACAAAAACCCTATATGTATACAAAAATTAAAGTTAGATACAATGAAGGATAAAATATGACTATAATAATGAAGGTTTAAAAAGATTTTTTAGGGGCGCCTGGGTGGCTCAGTGGGTTAAGCCTCTGCCTTCAGCTCAGGTCATGATCCCAGGGTCCTGGGATCGAGCCCCACATCGGGCTCTCTGCTCAGCAGAGAGCCTGCTTCCCTCTCTCTCTCTGCCTGCCTCTCTGTCTATCTGTGATCTCTGTCTGTCAAATACATAAATAAAATCTTAAAAAAAAAAAAGTTTAAAAAAAAAGATTTTTTAAAGAAAGATATTGTTAAGATAAACTAGTTAAAAAACGTTAAAAGAGGAAAGAGTAAAAGTTAGAAAGATTAGAATAAGAAAAAATATTTAAAAAATTTAATTAATTTTACAAGACTAAAGAATCATGGGGAGAAAGCCATGAATTCCATGCTTTGCTTTCCCCTCCTCTGGAATTCCACTGTTCTCCTTGATCAGTGAGCTTGGTCTTGGCTGGATTTCTTGCTGATCTTCTGGGGGAGGGGCCTGTTGTAGTGATTCTCAAGTGTCTTTGCCCAAGGTGGAATTGCACTGTCCTTGCCAGGGGCCAGGCTAAGTACTCTGCTTGGGTTCGCTTGAGAGCTTTTGTTCCCTGAAGCTTTCTGTAGAGCTCTGGAGGACGGGAATGAAAATGGCGGCCTCCCAATCTCCAGCTCAGAGGAGATCCGAGAGCTTGGTGCCCCACTCCTCAGTGTGCCCTCAGAGAAAAGTGCTCAATCACTTCGGTCTCCCTGGTCTCTGGCTGTGCTCTGAGCTCACTGGCCTGTGATGGAGCATTTCTGTCTATGATGCACGCCCCATTTGGAGTCTCCAAACACAGCAGATGCCTGCCTCCAGAAGAGGAAGGTGAGTCTCCTTGGATCTGCCACTTGTGGGGTCCCTGCTTAAAGAGCAATGGTATGACTGTGCCACGGATAATGGTTTAAGGTAACCCTGAGATGAGAGCTCACTCCTCAGCTCCGTCTCTGCAGCCGGCTTCCCTGCTCTGATACCTGGGAGCTCTGCTACACTCAGACACCCCGGTCTTTCTGTGACCCCACAGGTCCTGAGACCACACTGTCCCTGCGAGGGCTCCACCCCGCTTAGCCTCTGGAGCGATATCCCTCAGTGGAGCAGACTTCTAAAAGTTCTGATTTTGTGCTCCGTTGCTACACTGCTTGCTGGGAGCCGGCCCCTCCCCCCGTGGTCTATCTTCCCGTCAATTCGGATTCACTTCCCCGCAGGTCCTACCTTTCAGAAAGTGGTCAATTTCCTGTTTCTAGAATTGCTGCTCTTCTTCTCTTCAATCTCCTGTTGGGTTTGTAGGTGTTCCAGAATGGTTTAATAACTAGCTAGCTGAACTCCTGCTATCCGATGTCATCTCAGCCTGCTGCTCCTCTGCCATCTTGCTTCCTTGGTGTTTGAACTATCTTGAGGGTGGGGGGAGAGACCCGGGAAAATGAGAATGCTTGATTTTTATTCTGACCTAGAAAACATCAGGGTCTTGGCGGGGAAATGGGGTCAGATTCTTTGAATGGCTTTGGTGTGGTTGGGCTCTGCTGAGAGTGAGAGCATATGCACAGGGGATGGTTTGAATATGAAGCATAACTTTGCATCACCATTAGTTTATCCAGATATAAAACCTTACTTTTAAAAAGCATTCCCTCCCCCCTTAGTATTAGAGCTGGGTTACTCCTTACTATTACCTCAAAATTCTTGGTGGTGTCATCTGAATGAGTTTCTTTTATTTGAATTCTTCTCCTCTAATGCTTGTGATGAAGTCCTGAGGATTTTAGGATTTTTGAGGTGGGAATGATCAAGCAAATTCCTTTTCCCTGAATTGTCAAAATAAGCCAAAGAAATCAGACATCTTCAAGTGTGAGGTTGTTAACTAAGGAAAACCAACTAAAGCAATGCAAATGAAGAGAAAGCAGAGAAAAACAGACTAAAATCACACATCTCCTAGACACTTAGCCACTGTAGTATGGAATTCCAGACAGCCAAAATGTACCTTACCATTGTAAATTAATACCGAATTCTACTCTAGATCAAGTTTGCCAAGAGGTCATTTTTGCCATCCTCAAAATACCCCATGCTGGAGATCTCACTGTATTTTATTTTATCTAAAAATCACACTGGCTGTAAGAGAGAATTTTTACTCAAATGAAATGTGACTGTTTTCTTGGATTTTCCTCATACATTCACCTCTGGGTCATTGAATTTCTCTTACACTTTATAGTTCTTCAAGTGACATGTTTGTGGACCATTTATAGTTTTATAGTTCTGTATCCTGCTGTTTTCACTTGTTATATTGTGAATACTTTCCCACATCACTACATATGTTTCAAAAATATGAACTGTCATGGTTATGAAGAATTCTAGGTCATTATTTTAGTTATCCCCTCTTTTGGAACATTTAGATGCTCCATAGGTTTTTAAATTATATTGCCACATGAGCCAACTCAAAACTCTGATTTCATCTCTCATTATTTCCTTGGACTGTCTTGGATGTGAGACCTTGGGGTCAATGTGTGTGAATGTTTTTTAGGATTTTTTTCTTCTGTTGTGTTTCTGATCATGATCCAAGGAAATAGACTCTGAGCTAGAGATTTGTGGTAGGAAATTTACTAGGGTGTGCCCTCAACATCTGTGAGAGAGTGAGGGGAAGGGCTGGGCAGAGAAAGAAGTTGAGCTATGATGTATTACAACAATGACCTCAGCTGATCTTGGGGAGATCTGGAGTTTGGAGATCCCTTTACAGTTATCCCAAAATGAGGCACAGGGGCTGAGCTTTTGGACCCTGGCCACTCACTGGCTTCAGGTGCCTCCTGAAGGGAGGGAACAGACATGACCTTAGGTGAGGCATTTCCCTCGAGCTAAGGCAATTCTTGGAGAAGGACTCCACTGCTAGCTTCCAGCAGCTCATGATCCTGGCAAATGGGGGAATGAATCCTCAGAACTGAAGTGGGGAATCAGGTAACATATCACAGCATCCACTGAAATCACTCCTTGCATCTCTTGGATCCACATGTACCTTTTAAAAAATAATCCTATCTGGGAACAGAGCCTCTAGAATACTGGTCAACCTTGTTTCCTAGAGAAATGTACAAAAGGAAGTTTAATGGGAGAAATTATAGTATTCATCAATGCACCTGCTCTCAGGGACACCTGACACTCCCATCAAATCCTTCCTCTACAATCCACTGTAGATTCACCTTCCCCTTGGCTAAGAGTTCTGATGGTACAGGGGGATACCTGGTGGGTGACCCAGATCTTTAACCTTGAAGGAGTTGAGCTCCTGGTTATCATGCTCTTCTCAAGCCATGACTCCTGCTCTTATCCATTTACCAGTATAATTGGTTAGGGGATTAACATGAGATGCCCCAGAGCTCCTTCTCTTTGCCAAACACAGTCTTCTCTATCCTCATTGTTTAACAACAGCCCAACCTTCTTCTGATGATCATGGTCAGTTGTTCCTGCAAGGATGATGTCTTTCCTTGTCTGATGATCTCTCGGCACAAGAAGTCCAAAGTGTCTGGGTAGCAGCCTTAGTTAAAGTTTAGTGGGATTCCTGCAATGTCCCTGGTGGAAGTATTTATGTTCTTGGAGCCAGAATCTCTATATCCTCAGAGCCAGGAATTTGTGGAGGGCCTATATTCCCTGGGTAGATCATTGGGTGGAGTGTTAAGTGGAACTACCATATTCTTGTCCTGCCTGAGCCACGTGCTCTATATAGAGAGGACTCAGTACCATATACTACCCATTGATTAGAGGGGTTCACTGCATCCTGAAGGATGATACTCCATCCTTAAGCATAAATAGTAATGTGCTTCAGGAACATCCCCAAAGGCCATTTCTTCACCCTGTAAAATCAAAAGCTTCTGGGTGGTACAGTATGTGACAAGACCAGCAGATCCCATGGTCATGTGCTCATTATTGTTCCTCCTCTGTTTTAAGTGAGCTCCTTGGTATGATGGGATAGTGTGAGGACTCCATTGTTAGTGAACTGAACATGAGGCAATCCCTCAGCTAAGTGATGCTGAATGAGGGTCTATGGGCAGGAAAGGCAAATTCACACCCTCAGTATGTGCTGCTTTCAATCAAGATAGATTGCTCACCCTCATGTAGAAAAGGTTTCAGTGTAATTAGTCTCTTTGAAAGATGGTTCTTTATACTGGGATGTGGCAATGACCTCTGTTTCTATAGCTGGACATTCAGCAGCAACAGTAGATAGGTCAGCTTTTATTGCAAGTTGGTCTTATTTGTAACCTCCATCCCCGCCACCAAACTACTCTGTTGATATGCCTGTTATACCAGCACTGGGGTGGCTAATGAGAGAGGCTGTCTGACATCAACTGGCCAAGTCATTCTGTCTACTTGACTGTAAAGTGCCTCATCCCTGGTGAGTGCTTTTTGGTGGGATTAACAAGGGTTACAGAAATATCTGCACTTCATGGCTGGTTCCATTTTCTTTTTCCCCAGACTGCCTTGTCCCTTATCTCTTAATTTTTCTTCTTTCAGGTCACCAACAAACCAGCCAGGTTATTGAGCACTGCTTTAAGTCTGTATGTATTTCACAAAGTGAGGGCCAGGTACATCTCCCAAAGTCCATTGGGAGGATGTCCTCTCACTACTCTTAGGGTCAATCTTGAGTGGGACTGAGAACCCTAGAGTCCATTTCTGGCTTGCACTTATCATCAGGCTGACCCATCTGTGAACAAAGTTTGGCTTCTTTTTTCCTCCTCCATCAGCTGGACATCAGAGCCCCCACCCTGCCCCACAGCCATAGGAACCACTGTTGAATGACTATATATCCATCAGTCTTCAAAGGGTTGGAGTAAATAGCCATAACACCCTTTAGAGAAGACAGAGGTAATTGGCACCTCATACACTGACTGTGGCATTGCAGGAGACTTCTGTTTGGGTACCTGGCCTTTCCCACAGTCAAAAGGTAGAAGATCTAAAAACTGGGTTAGCTCTGGAAACTGGGCGAGAGATCACAGCTTTTTTATTAGGTGGTTGCCTTTAGCTTCCTGATCATCCAGTCCTGGTTTCTTTCAATAATACAGATTGAGAAATGTTTGCATCGACAGCCCATCTTTCTTGCCCTTAGGGATTCCATGTTCTATTAATCATTCCATAGCTCTTTCTGTGTCTGGCATCACGGCTGTCCCACCAATTTAGCTGCTCAAGACAATTACCGTACTCTTCTCATTTCTGGTCCATTAAGTGCTACTATTTGGCCTCTATGATGTCTATTATTTCTTGTCATCTCCATTCCTTTCAGGGGGCCCAGTCCTATAACCGCACCTGCTCTGGTCAGCTCAGCCAACAGAGGACAGTCACTGCTACGCTTCTCATTGCTGCTGCTCCCCCTGGTACATTTCTCATCACTCTGATGAATGCAGTGTCCTCCTGGCCACCTGCAGAACATAATCTGCTCCTAGGTGTTCCAGCTTCATGGTCTGCTCCACCTCGTGCCTGCCTCTTTGAATCTTAGATCTCTTCTTCCATAACATATCATGAATAGTCTTGCTTTTCTGTTGAAGTTACTGTAAACCATTGCTTTTACCTAGTTTCCAAGAGCTGTTCCAGGAGAATGTTAACCCTGTCAGCTCAGGCACTCACCAGGATTGATAAATCCTGTGTCAAAGACAGTGTTTTTATAGAAATGATCTCTCCCTTATATTCATGTTCTACTCTCCTCGATGCTGCTGTCTCAGGATCCAGTCCCAGTTAGAGCTCACCTACTCCTGCAGCCCCTTTGGGGTAGGGTCTCTTTCCTCTCACTGTAGATTTGGCTCTTTCCTGGTCAGGTTAGGTTGCTACTTGACTCTCTGGTGACCAGGAGGAGAGATCAGCTAGATCCTGAGAGGAGACCATGTTATCTTGCCAAGCAGAGACTCCTGCGCAGTCTTTAAGTAAGGGAGGAACATTAGCTATAGTAGGAATGAGGCTCACGTCAGTTGTGTTATCTCTAAGAAAGAATTTTACTTCTATGCCAGTTTCTTTCATTCATCTTCATCCTGTCTCTGATTTTGATCCGCCCGCCCCCCACCTTTTCAAAAGTTTGACTTTTCATTTTCCTGATGTATTGTAGTGACTCTTCCTCCTCAGAGGACTTCCTCAACCCTTTAACTTCCCCTCCAATAGAATAGCCTACTTCCATTTCTCTCTCTCTCTCTCTCTTTTTCTCTCTCTCTCTCTCTCACACACACACATACACACACAGGCACACACAAACATACAAAGAGTCCCGGTGAAAACAACCTATAACTTGGCAAGCTGCTGGAGCAGTTTCTCAGTACCAACAGCCTTTGCCTAGAGTGGGCTTCTTGATGGTCATCCTTCACAGCTCTCATTGGCACCCCTCAGCTCATTGCCCTAGTGCAGTAGCAAGATACATTTTAGCTGTGCTCTCCACTCCGACCTTAAATTGCAACAAGGGGGCTATTAATTTTTTTTTTTTCACTTTGTCTCGTTTCTTGCTCTATTCCTGCTACCCTCCTTCCCTTAGGCCATGCATAGTTCTTTGGAAATTCCTGGAAAATAGCTGCCAGCAGTCTAGCTCCTATCCAGTAAATAGAAAACTTGGAAACATTTTAGAGAATTTCTCACCTTTCCTACCTTCCAGTCTCTGTAGCAAGGCCAAACTGGGATTCCACTCCAGAATATGAACACAGGAAATAAGCTTAAGGAACCACCTAGGCCTGTTGGTTCCTGGGCATTCTTGGGATTGGAGAATGTCTCTGTCTGGCCAGAAATGCTTAGCGGGCTGCTGGCCTTGGAGGGCAAGGCAAGGACAGCTCTAAAGACAGAAGTAAAACTGTACCCTGTGTTCTGAGTCTGCCATTAAAACAAAACAGGAAAAGACACACATCTTTCAGGTCCTGGGTTAATTCTGTATAAAGATGAAATGCTGTAAAAGGTTTCACAGTCATGAAGGAACTTTCTCCATGAGCTGCCAAACTTCTTGTGGTTGTCTTTCCATTAAAAGAAAGTTAAAAGTTCAGTCTTTGGGATGTTTGGGTGGCCATTCAGCTCAACAATGCAGAAGCTTTGTTTCATTTATGTTTGGCCTTGTGGCCTTTAACCCAAGACAAGGCAACTTTCTGCTCTTTCTGAGATCTTATCACACCTGATTTGCCAAAATGGCAAGCGCTTTTCTCCCTGGGAAAATGTGATATTTGGTTTCCTCAAATTGTTTATGGGACACAAAAAATTAGGGAATCAGAAGATATGGCTTTACTCTACAACTTCCCCCCCCAACACACTTTGAATAAATATATTAATGTTTTTCTAGGAGAAGTAATCTATTTCTCTATTCACAAAAGATAAGCTATCAGAGAATAATTTACCAGAAAAGACAATAACACTTTAGGGTGAGGATGTTGGCTCTCTCTCACTCAGAAGGCTTTCTATTCCCACAAGGTTTTCAGCTAAGCCTTAGGAATCTGGAATGCAGTGGGATTGGCCCACATCATGGGCAAGCCCTAGTGAAAAATGTCTCCAGGGACCGCTCATCCTTACATAAAGGAGGCAGAGTCATAGACCTATGAGTCTTCTCTCAAAGACTTTGCTGATATCCAATGAGGGGGGCACCTGCTATGGTTGACTCCTGAAAAGGGAAGAAAACAACAGGGACTCCAAACCAATACTCTTGGCAAATCTTTACCAACAAGGGGTTCTTGGTGAAACAAAGAATGACTTTTCTGCATTTTGACAGAATGAGTAAAACAGCTAATTCTTGCCTATTCTTATTTGCCTAATTACCACCATCCTCTCCGATCAAGCTACAGGTGTAGGCTACAAATCCCCAAATCTCCAAGGGTTAGACTATGGCCAATGACTTCTGATTGGCCATAGATGGTCACTACCATGTAAATTTAGAAAGGGTATGACTAAGGAGATACAAGGCTTGAAAATCTCTTTTGGTTCCTTTGCTTGATTAATTTGAGCCTGTGAGGGCAGATGGACATTCTCATGAGAGGGACTGTGGAGATATTTATACTTGGCGTCCTTCATGGATTGTACCATAGGTCAGATTATCAATATTACTTCTTATTAGTATAGTGAATCCTGCTCATTAGCACACTTTTGGAAGGCCTACTGTGTGCAAAGTATTTTCTAGGCATTGTGGAACATACAGTATATTGAGTAAGGAATACTTCTTGCTCTTAGGCAGTTTAAAGTGTGTGTGTGTGTGTGTGTGTGTGTGTGTGTGTGTGATAGAGAGAGAGAGAAATTGAGAATGAAAGAAAATAAATTGCATAATTCTCTAGAGCACCGGATTTGTTTTCTATCAGTGATACAGCAGTCAAGTGTTTAGTAGATGGGTTTTTGCATGGGACATGATTTGTTCTTTGATCACAAAGCCAGATGGGGATCATGTGGAGTCTAGTGGAGATTAGACTTTGGAGTTCCTACTGGTTCTAAATTCCAAAAGTTTTGGAGCTATAGGTGAAGCTCAGCAAGAATAAGACTCCCATAGCCCATCTCTGGTCCAGTCTGGGGAAATGAAGCTCTTCCACTAATGGTCAACTTGTCAGATTTTCTTTTGTATTTCGGTTGTGCTGTGGATTCTGCTTTCCCGTGTGGTTCCATCAAGATGGAGGAGGCTATGGCTTTGTCTGACTCCAGGAACAGTCAGTCTCTCCCTTCCCAACAGAGTAGCTGGGCTTAGGAAATAATCTGACTGAAAGGGAGGATGTTATCACTGACCTTAAAATGTGGACCCTTCTTTCTGGCCACTATTCCTTATCTGCTAGCTCTCCTTTCTCCTCCTGTATACACCCCACTTGCTCTTTCCTTCATGAGTACGTGAATTCTCCCCTGGAGCTGGAAAAATCCCACGGAACTCGTGCTCATGGAGCTTATGCCAAGTCCAAGAATGTGAGGATCTGGGGCGGACATGGACCAGGGACCATGTTTACCTATCCAGGCTGGCAAAAGGGAGGACGGCTGGAGGGCATCTGCAGATCATCCCTGTATTGAGAGTGGGGAGAGAGGGCAGCAGAAGTCAACACTGGAGTGGTATCTAATGTCAGATTCAAGAGCACGGCAAGCCTTTAATAGGGAGGATGGACTGTTAGTCAGAATGGGGCAAGATGCCAAATGTGGGTCCCAAAAGGAGCAAGTAGGCGAGCACTGATGTGATGAGACCAAGCAGGGCACCGAGGTCTATTTTCATACAGAGTCAGGCCTGCCAGAAGTAGGAGCCCAACAGGAAAGATAATGAGGATCTTAAATCACTCAGTCCGGAAGCTCTTCCTGCTCTATGAGCTTCTTCTTGGCTTCAGACCCTTTTGTACTCCAGACTGTGGTTAGCTACTAATTCCCTTCTTCAGGCAGGCAGTATAGGGGTTGAGGCCAGGGATCTGCATTTTAATAAGCATCCAGGTGGGCTTATACATGCTAAAGGTTTGAATAACCACCTGTTCAGCCCTGCCATTTGGTATCACTCCAAGTCTTTGCCCATCTGGCTTATCTTGTTCTTCAGCCACTGAGGACCCGGTGTTGGAATGCCCTCATCATGGTGTATTAGACACTGCTGAACCCCACCTGGAAGGAGGGATCCTAACCCTGTATGTGCCTGTTTCGTTTGCTTCCTTGTCTCTGGTCCCACACTCTATCCTCAGTCACCCTTTGGGGGGACCCACCCTATCCTGGAATGTATGTCAGCTGCTTTCAGAGGGACCAAGAACTACCCTAGAATTGGAAAGCATTACTTATTGTTTCCTTCCATGCAGAAAGGGAGGTAACCATGCGACATTCAGCAGGGTAATTAAAAACAGGTTGTTACAGCTTTGGTCACAAGTGGGAAAAATGTCTAGTGTCCACTTCCAAATAGGAGTGGGGGTAACTGGGAAGACAGCAGCCCAGTCATTAAACAGAGCAGATAAACAAAAAAAAAGTCTTGACTTTCTCCTGCTCAGTTTTGTGATTTTAAAAGGTCAATAAAATATAGGGATTATAAAAAAAATAAAGGCCAGCTTTAGCAGTACCATTCTGAAAGGGTCATTACAATCTTTTGTTCTGATGGGATCTTTGCACAGGCAGCAGGTGGTGAGGAAGGTCTTGCTTTGCCATCAGTTCAGAGGTGGGGATCTCCCCTGAGCTGCCTGCCTGGAGAAGGGGGAGCAGACCCCTCTGTGAGTTCCTGCTGACAATAAGGTGTTCTGGGTGGGCAGACAATGTTCATGTACTGACCGGAGGGAACACATGTCTCACTGCCCAAGGTGTACTTCACCTTCATGTCTGATGTGGCTTGGCAGGCAAGAGGACATTGGGAGACCCATTGACTGAAATCCTGGTAGAACTACATGTTTCAGAAACCCACCCAAAGGGGATTGCTTTATTTTATTTTTATTGGAGTGTCATCAAATCTAGGGTTGACCTTGCTGAGAATATGGCCCCTCTGTCATGTCTCGTTGCCTATCTCTCTCCAGTCTTATGAAAGCAGGGAAGAACTAGAAATGTTCTCCCAAAGAGGCCTTCCAATAAAGAGTCCCCAGACTCTTTGCTCTGGGCTCACTTGTGTCCTTGTTTTTCAAAGGCTGCAAATGAAAAATATAAAAAAAAATCATATACATTCAGACAAGTAGAAACAAAGAGGCTTATGGGTTGGAGGGCCACTGCTGGGGAAGGAGCTCCAAGAATGGGAAGGCAGCGCAGAATGAGGACTGGCTCTGTCTTCTCAGGGTGTGATAGCCTGGCCCATTGTTCCTAGAAGCCTAGGCTCCCACAAAAGTATTTTAGGGCCTCTGTGACACAGCCTAGGGAAGGATGTGACCTTAGCTTTGCATCTCATGCAAATCTACCATGATTCTTACATTTGGTTGGTGCTCAAAGTATAATTCCTGAATATCTGCCTTTTAATGGGCTTTTTGGTTCATTTGCCAGCATGGGACTATGCCCTCTTTGTTTCATTCATTCATGCATTTGGCAAACATGAAATAATGGTTGGTAGGCATCCTACTCTTTCCTCCTTGTAATACTGAGTCAGAGGTACCCCAAGGACAAGGTCTCCTGGCCTCTTCCCAAAAGAATGGTTCCCTCAGGTTAATGGACATGTTTTTCCTATGCGCCAAATGAGTGAATGAATGAATGTGCCAGAGACAAAACTGGCTCTCTCTCTCTCTCTTTTTTAAAGATTTTATTTATTCATTTGAGAGAGAGAGAGAGAGTGGAGCGAGCACAAGCAGGAAAGAGAAGGAGAAGCAGGCTCCCTACTGAGCAGGGAGCCAGACATGGGACCCCATCCCAGGACCCTGGGATCATGACCTGAGCCAAAGGCAGATGCCCAACTGACTGAGCCACCCAGGTGTCCCCAGACTAGCTTTCTCTAGAGCATTGTCTTGTTCTTCATAAGTTTCTAGGGCTTTTGAAAAACATGTTGTCTATTTAATGAGCAGCACATATCCACCTTTGTCTGAAAAGAAAGCCTTTAAAAAAAAAAAACCTCAAGATGGCTTCTACCCCTATTATACTAGAAAAACAAATCCCTGGCCATTCAGGCTTACTTGGCATTCGTAGCAGGGAGAGGTCAGGGCTGAAGATGTAATGTTGGGAATCATTAGTGGTATTCAAGTCACAAGACTAGTGAGATCACCGGGGAGTGGATATAGAGAGAAAAAGGAAGAGATCAGCAGGGGAACTGTAACACCAAGTGGTTGGGGAGACAGGGAGAAACCGGTGAGGGAGACCAATTAGGAGCAGCCAAAGGGGCAGGAGAAAAACCAGGCATGAGTGTTGGGGGTTGTCCTGGAAGCCAGAAGAATAGATTTCAAGGATGAAGAAATGGTCAACTTCAAGGAATACCATTGAGAGGTGTCGACAGAAGAGAAGCTGTGTCAATCATTCCACAATGGGAAGTTATTGGTGACCTTTGAAAGGGCATTTTTGGTGGAGACATAGAGGTGACAGCCAGATTGGAGTGGGCTCAAAGAGTTCACTCATCCTCATCCTTGCTGTGTAAAAAAATGGACTAAATCAAGAACTTCAAAAGCGTCTGGTTAGGGCAGATGATAACTCACCCTATCCACATTACCTCCTCTTAAATCCCATCTGGAATTTTCTACGCATTCCTAGTTGATGGGGAATATGCACCAAGCTCCAACCCTCAGGAGCCATGTCATCAAATTCTGAGATTATAGCAGTTATGGCAGGGCTTTGGAATGAAGGCTTCAGCCTTTAGGAGGACATAAAATGTTTACATAAATGTTTACATAGGAAGTTAGAAATCATCCAGATTGAGTCCTTCTGTTTTACATATGGGGAAATTGAGGCCCAAATCCTCAAGGTGACTTATCTAAGGTTACACAGCTGCTCTGAGGCATTGCCTCTCTTCTTCCACCCAAGTGTACCTGGCAGATGAATGTCTCTACTTTAAGAAAAAATATATTGATTGATTGATTTGAGAGCAAATGAGAGGGAGAGAGAGTGAGAAGGGAGGGATAGATTGAGACAATCTTCAGACTCCTGAGCACAGAGCCTGACCACTCGGGGCTCGATCCCATGACCCTGAGATAATGACTTGAGCTGAAACCAAGAGTTGGGTGTTCAATCAACTGAGCCACCCAGGCATCTCTGAGTGCCCCCCCAGATTACTGGGGACAGATCTCTTATTTCTACCATTTCCTTTGGATACCCAGTTTGGGGCCATCAAATTCTCTTTATAAATAAACTACCCAGGTTGCAATGTAAGCCAGTTTTCCATAAAAAGGACTAAACCTACTAAGGTCTAAAAATATTGGGAAGGCCCTAGTCAGGCAGCCCATTCCTTGAGAAAGTGGAAGAATCGTCTGGTCCAGTAATGGACTCGCATTCAGAAAACCCTGAGCTGCGTCTCACTGTCCTCTTTCTTGCACTTTCCTGTGATGTAAGCAGAGTCTGTTTGGCCGGCTTCCCCAGGCTTATTCCTTCATCAATGGTGGCTGGCTATTCTCTGCCTCCTGCCAGTTGGTGTTGTCATTCCTGGAGGGGGCCCAGGTTGGACTCTGCTCATGTGATTAGAGTTTGCTGGTGGTGAGGGTGTTCACCTACTGGGCCTAGATCCAAAGGGAGGGTGAGAGCTCGGATACTCCTGCAAGGAGTTACAGATTCTTAACCAGGAGCAACAATGAGCCCTTTAGGCTAGTCATCTGCCTGATTTGTCCCTGGATTCTCCTTCCATCCAGATATGAAAGGACAAATCCTCACTCTGCCTTCTGAGAGGATTCCAGGCTGTGGTTGAAAAGCTGTCAGTTCTGGGGCTAAGCCTGTGTCTGAACCCCCTTCCCTAGCCCTTCATGGCCATGGAAGATGTAAGATATAAACTTGGGGCTCCTTAGAATTAGGAGCACTGAACATTGATTTAAAATCAGTTTCTAGGGACACCTGGGTGGCTCAGTTGGTTAATCCACTGCCTTCGGCTCAGGTCATGATCCCAGAGTCCTGGGATCGAGTCCTACATAGGGCTCCTTGCCCAGCCGGGAGCCGCCTTCTCCCTCTGCCTGCTCTGCCTGCCTCTCCCCTTACATGTGCTCTCTCTCTCTCTCTCTCTCTGTCTCTCTGACAAACAAATAAATAAAATCTTAAAAAAAATAAAATCTGTTTCTATATTAATCACAAGGAGGGATTACTCTTTTGTTCAATAGCTAGATATTTAATGAAGGAATTAGGGAGACGCTAAAGCAGTGGTTCGCAAGCTGTGCTTCCCATCAGAGACATCTGGGGGAGCTTTTGAGACCCTGAGTGCCCACCTCACACCCCTACCAATTAAAGCAAAAATTTGAGAAGTAGGACCTGGGGGTCTTTTTTTTTTGGTTAAGACTCCCCAGGTGATTCCATTTACACCCACTTTGACAATCAGTCTGTTACATCAGTTCATCTCAAACTTTCCTATACAGAACAATCACCTGGGGGTCCTATTGAATGCCAGCTTCTGAGTCAGTGGTTCTGAGGTACAGCCTGGATTTCTCTTCTGACCAACTCCCCAGTTTTACTGAGACTGCTGGTCTACACCTTGAATAGCAAGTTGCTGAAGGGTCATTAGCAATAAGTTGAGGTGTTTGCTGCTGAGTGACAGAGGAGAGGCAGAGGTGGAAAGAGCTGTGAGAGCTTCTGGAAGGACTCAATCCCTCTTCTGGGTCCTGAAGGAAAGGCAGACCCCAAGGAGATGGGAGGAGAGGGAGAGATAGAGGAAGCTTCCTCTGCTGCTGCTCAGGTCCGGGTGTTTGAGGCCCTGGAACATAAAACACATTGGCTTACTCAATAGAAATACTGAAGAAAGCTGATTGAGGATGAAAAATCTCTTTCTGCAGCATTACAGTCTTAGGACTTCAGTGTTGGAAGGCCCGGAATGATGATCTGGTTCGATGCCATCTTTTTTTTTTTATTTCACAGAGAGAAATCACAAGTAGGCAGAGAGGCAGGCAGAGAGAGAGAGAGGAGGAAGCAGGCTCCCTGCCTAGCAGAGAGCCCTATGTGGTACTCGATCCCAGGACCCTGAGATCATGACCTGAGCTGAAGACAGAGACCTAACCCACTGAGCCACCCAGGCACCCCCGATGACATCTTTTTGTTGTAGATGAGAACACTGGGGTCCCTCAGCCTGTGTGGCCTCCGTTGCTGAGCCTGCTAATCAAGGGGAACTGTGATATGGGTGGGGAGGGGAGGGAATGTGGGAAGGAGTCACATAGCAGCAGAGGCATCTGAGCAGGCTGGTTGGTCCCCAGGGTGCATTTATCATGTAGAAAGCTATGTGACACACCAACTGCCTAGGCCAGTGAGCAACCCCTATCCACCACATGATGCCAAACCTCCATGATCCAGAGATGAATGAGCTCCCTCTCCACCTTTGATTTGCTCCTTGGGGCTGGAGAGAAGATGGATAAATATCACAGCATCCACACTGAGATCCAACACTGGAGGCTGGGCTGTCTGTGGGCCCAAAGGCTACAAACTATCCCTGGGCCCCTTCTTGGTTTCCTCTTCTCTAGTCCTCTGGCCCTCTGCTACTCTTATTACCCCCACACTTTTCCTTCCCTGAGTTCAGGCCTAGTGGAGGTGGTGGACATTAGAGCTTTCTATTCAGAGCCAGATGTATGCTGACTCCACAGAGGCATCCCCCTGCCCCTCAGGTTCCAGCATAGTTGACCAGAGAGACCAGTGGGCTTTGACAGGGAACAAAGACTCCACAGCTTCAGACTCTCACAGTCATTGCCTCAAGGAGCCCAGCAGCAGGACCCTGTTTGAGGAGAGAAGGGTTGTGTGCTCTTCAGGTGGCAGGAGTGATAGGCAGAGGTTGTACAGCACCACCCACTCATGGGAGGCGAATGGGGAAGGCCCAAACATACAAGCTCTAAGTAGCATCACAGACACAGAACTAGTTAAGGGTTATTTTAAGCTCTCGTTTAGGGTAGGAGGGAACAATATCAGGTGTGAACGAGGTAGAGAGTTGGTTCTTTTTTGTGCTCTGTTGCCTTGGAGGTGAGAGCCCACGGAGGTGAGAGCCCACAGAGGTGAGTGCTCATAGGAGCTGTCTTCAGAGCTGAGCACAGATACCCACAGCTGCCTTCTTGTTCTCTTGGCTCACTTTCCCACTGGCTTCCATTTACTTTTCCATAATAGGTGCTTTATGGCTTTGGGACCCCAGTGCCAAGGCAAGTACATAGTTCCTTCAGGCCCCTGGGGTTCTCTGCTGAAATTTGGCCTGAGCTCCATCATCAGATCCCAATATTACCATTTTCCCAAAAGCTAAGCCTGCTTAGCTCTTGTGCTAAAAGACAACTCTCTTCCAGAGCAATGGACTGGTCCAAAGAAATCCTTTGGAGAACGCCTTTAATATGTAGATATTAATGCATGAAATATATGTTAATATGTGAAACGGGATTGTGAATGCCGCTGAATGGGGAATGATGAAAGTCCAGAGGCAGGTTGAGGGGCGGGAGGAGAGGTTCAGGAGGAAAACCACAGTGGACTTGGGATGTCACAGGAGAGCTGGGGTGGGGGAAATGGGCTGGTGTTGTCACAGATGTGGAGTTGGGACAGTAGGTAGGGTAGGTTTTGTCATAGAGAAGGTGTGGTTTCACGTGCACCGAAATGATGTCTAACATCTGCACAGATGTCCCAGGCCCTAAACACTCAACCACCTGTCATGATGCTCCTCTCATTCTTGATTTCATCCTCATTTCTGCTCCGGCCCTAGATTTTCAACCGCTCCTCAAAAGCTTCCTCACTTAGTCTGTAACTGCTTTCCCCTCTGTAGGAAGAATGGGAGTTGGCAATTTTATATTATTAAATGGATGTGCAAAGAAAATGCAGTTTTTAATTTTTTGGGTAATGGATCTAATCTTGCTCTAGCACCTTCACCTGGCTGGAGAGAAGAGAAAAACTTTCTTAATATTTCAACTTGCTAATTGGAGCATCCAAGACTCTTCTGATTTAAAAGTATATTTTGGTTTACAACAATCGCTTTTGGGGCACCTGCGTGGCTCAGTTGGTTAAGCGTCTGCCTTCGGCTCAGGTCATGATCTCCTGGTCGAGCCCTGGGAGTCTGCTCCCAGGGGGTCTGCTCTCCCTCTACCGCTTCCCCTCCCTCCTACTCATGCATGCTTTCTCTCTCTCTCTCTCTCTCAAATAAATAAACAAAATCTTAAAAAAAAAATAAAACAGACACCTTTGGAGAAACATTTTTTTGGGTAAATTCTCGACCTTTCAGATTTCTACTCCTACATTTTCTCCTCTCCAGGGATGTGGCTGTGAGGTCTCACAGGGGTCAGGAGGAGGCCTCAGATGCTTGTAGGCTTTCACTGACCCCTAGGTCCTTTCTGCCTCCTGCAGCCAGGTGGTAGATGGGTCTGGACACTTCTAGAATTTTAGGCACCCACTGATGAAGTCCACTCCTGTGGCGATTTGCTGAATTGAATCACATTCTGCTGAGAACCCAGCATCTTCTATTCCCTTGGTAGGTTATACAGGACTTTCTGCTCTGACTGGATTTTTTTTTTTAAGAGCTGTCCTACTCTCTCTGATTTATTCTCTTCCCTCAGCACCCCCAACCCAGGGTTCCATGTCCATGAAAAGACATTAATCCTGCTGCTCTTCTCCTTCCTGTGGAACCAGGGAGCTATCTTTGGTGAGGAGAGAGAGGTGTTATGGGTTCAGTTGCATCTGCCTCCAAAAACGATACGTCGAAGTCCTAGTCCCCAGTACTTCAGCATGTAACCTTATTTGGAAATTGGGTCTTTTTTTTTTTTTTTTTAATTTCTTTTCAGTGTAACAGTATTCATTGTTTTTGCACCACACCCAGTGCTCCATGCAATCCGTGCCCTCTCTAATACCCACCCCTTGGTTCCCCCAACCTCCCACCCCCTGCCCCTTCAAAACCCTCAGATTGTTTTTCAGAGTCCATAGTCTCTCATGGTTCACCATCCCTTCCAATTTCCCTCAACTCCCTTCTCCTCTCCATCTCCCCTTCTCCTCCATGTTATTTGTTATGCACCACAAATAAGTGAAACCATATGATAATTGACTCTCTCTGCTTGACTTATTTCACTCAGCATAATCTCTTCCAGTCCCATCCATGTTGCTACAAAAGTTGGGTATTCATCCTTTCTGATGGAGGCATAATACTCCATAGTGTATATGGACCACATCTTCCTCATTCATTCGTCCGTTGAAGGGCATCTTGGTTATTGGGTCTTTACAGGGAATTAAATTAAAATTAGGTCACTGGGATGGACCCTAATCCAATATGACTGGTGTCCTGACAGAAAGGGATAAAAGTGGGGAATTTGGACACAGAGACACATATAGAGAGGAGATGGCCTGAGGTCACGGGGGAGGGCAGCCATTTGGAAATCAAGGAGAGGGGCCTGGAACAGATCTTCCCCTCACAGCCCCTCCCTCAGAAGGAACCAACCTGCTGACATCTTGATCTCAGACTCCTAGTTTCCAGACTGAGAAAAAAAAATCAATTTCTTTTATTTAAGCCACCCAGTTTGTGGTCCTTTGTTATGTTGGCCCTGGGGAACTCATAAAGGAGGAATTGACTTCCTCCCCCCACCCACACTCCACCCAGTGAGTAAAGTAGTTCTTCAAATTCTAGTAGTCTGCTCTTCTGTCAGTACTGTGGACTCTGGACACTGAATCATAAGACCTCCTTGGAAACCCTGCTGGTTGGGATTGATGTGTTTCATATGTGTCGAACAAAGTAATTTCAAAGGGATTAAGAAGGAAATATCCCTTTCCCTTTTAAGGACGATGTATGATTCCAGGCCCTTCCATGAACATGCAAATTATTTATCATTGTTTTGGCTTAGAATGCATTTCCACTTAATCCTGGTTCTGCTTGATCAGATCAGACTGCTCCCATTTCTAAAGCAGGATGGCAGGACCTCAGGCTGGGCCTCTGCTTGCCTCCATGGCTAAAGCAATACTTCTCGAATGTTCTGCAGCTACCCAAGGGAGACTAAGTGATGGTGTGATGCACATCACCTTCTTATCATAATGGGTGTTCAGGCCTTTGTCAAAGGCAGGTATCGTTGGAATGCGGATTTTGGAAATAATCTCCCTGGGAGTGGCTGCCAGGCACTGGGTAGCCCTCAGTTGTGACAACCGTGTGGCCACATCTGGCCTTGCAAGGTAGTGCTCATTCTGCTGGAGCCCAGGTTCTTCGGCTGAGCCCTGGCCTTCAGCTTGTTCTCCTCCCAGGACCTTTGTGGCTTTTAAGGCTTTCAAAAAAACATTCGTGCCAAACGCTACTGGAGGAGAAGGGGATACTAAAACCACTGAGAGAGACTTGAAACAGGGAGAAGACGGAACTCCAGAAAAACTAATTTGGCCTCAGGTGATCTGTTAGTGGCCCCATCACTTGGTTTTACTGACATCGAAGTGAGAAATCAAGCGAGTGGCCCAGGGTCACCTAGTGAGGTGAGGTAAATCTGTCTTCTCCATCAGTGCTCCTTCCTTGACTAGAAATGAGTAGAGGTCCTGAACTTGTTGACTGAAGCTTGTTGACTGAAATTGCCTTTCAGTTTGGTGATCTTTGTCCTGAACCAAAGCTAGTCTTTTTTCCTGATACATGAAAACCTCGAGGTTCCTTCTCTCCCTCCTGCCTCTTTCAGAGTCCCCCACCTCCTTCCTATATTCCATTCTCCCAGGTTCTTTGGGTCATATACTACGGTGTTCCAAGACCATGCCTCCTGCTAGTGTGTCCTAGCTTTTAGCACTGGCAAAGATTTTCTAGAAAGATTGTAACGATGCAGATTGCACAGTCTGCGTGTCAGCCTTCAGATGTTCTAGATCAGGAATCTGCCATTGTAATAGGAATCCTCTGTGATTCTGAGACAGGGGACCCAGAAATCACACGTTCCCAATCCCTCCCTCACAATCGCCCACCTCTACTGGGGGGCAGTTTTCTGCTCATGTAACCGAAGTCTTTGGAATTCCCACCCCGCCTATCACTAGCTCATTCGAGCTTGGTCACTAAACATTGGTTAAAACTGACTTTACACCCGTCCAATCTGGATACCAGTTCCTATATTCTAAGAGTGTTGTGGAAAATTAAGAACACAATGTTCAGAGTAGTAAACAGTAGTTCTGACCATTGGTAGTCACAGAGAATAGGACATACAATTTCCTTCTTGGGTGTGGGTACAGTCTTAAAAAGTGGTTTGGGGGAGACCACAGAACTCTCAAGGTTTAAAGGAATTCATGGCAAGATATTAAGCAAAAGGCCACGTAGAGGAAAGGGTGGGATTTTGATGGAGACATCTGTTAGTCCCGTAGATCCAGGGGGTTGAGATGAGAGCCTGATCCTGGTGAGGTGACCTTGGGTAAGTCACAGGGTCTGTCCAATGCTGAACTACCCCTCACCTGTAAGATGAGGATGATAATCATGTCTGTCCTTACCTATTCTGGCACAGATCAAATGGAATACACCTAAGCATTTTGTGAATCACCAACTTCTTTGGAAATATACATAAGCTGTTTTCATACCAAAAACGCAGGTACCTAATCCACTGGATGTTTCTCTCAGGATCAGAATAAAGGGACCAATTAAAAAGCAGATTTTCAGGAAAAACATGGACCAAAAATAGAGCTGGAGTTGGATGGATGCCTTATGTGGTGAAGAAAAGTATTCGGTTACTGTCCCTTTATTTGCCTGTTTCAGGGAGCTGTGGTGGGGTCGTATCATGTGAGTAGGGCTTTGGAATTCCTATTCTAATCTTTAGTAGCAACTACACAATCTGTAATCTCTTCTCTTTTTCCTTTTTGGCCAACCATATCAAGCTCAAATTATAGGGACCTAAAGGTAAATTTCATGGGCAGTAAAAGATACCGAAAAGCAGAAAACCAAAGACATGAAACAGTCCACTAAGACTTCCTGAATTAATGCTGATGGAAGATTGATGGACACAATAAAGTAGCATCTGATTTATACTTGGGGCACACAAGCCTGGCCTTCAAGATTTCTGTGGTCTGTGCCTTCACTTGCCTTTTTGCCTTCACCTTCTGGGTCTGTCCTTTGTAAACTCTCTCACCCTGTGTCAGGTTCGGCTTGATTTCCCCCATCCACTGTGCACATTACAGCCTACTTTTGTTCAGGTCATCAGACCACCAGCCCCACCCACGAGTCTCCTCTGCTGAGCTGTCATCGGCGATGCCTCTCTCTGCTCCAAAAGCACAGGCTTATTCTAAAAAGCCCTCCAGAGGCCTCAGTCATCTTTGGAGGATCTCTGCCTGAACCACACCTGTGCCCTGGGCTGAGGCTGCCTCATGTTGCAAGTTGCCTGTTTGGACAACTGTTCTACAGACTATAAGGCCCCACATGGCTGACTTCCCCTCTGTATCCCAGGGCCTAGGTTGCATGCTGCAAACAGGGGAGTACAATCAGTATTTATTACTGTTGATAAATGTTCTGAAATGATCTTCTCCTTTGATGAGAAAGAGTAAACAGGGAACGGATGCTGACTTTTGGAGAGCAACTTGTTGTGGGGCAAGAATGTGCTAGGGGGAGTGGTTATGTGCGTGGGCTCTGGAATCAGCCAACAAGCCCATTTCTCACTTCCAAACATGTGTTAGCATTAATTAAAACATTAAAAAGTCAGATACTCCACCTTTCTAATAATAATGTGGATTTTTTTTCCCTTCCTGACTTAGCATTCAAACTGTTATGTTCACTGGCTCATGAACCAAAATGTCTTTCCATTTAGGTGTTGGAAAACAGACATGGAGGTGACTATTGAACCCATCTAAAAGAATTTGGAACGCCATCTGTTTGGCCAAAAAAGCTGTTTTGTAACCCAGCAAGGAATGATATTCCTTCAAAGGCAGTAGATTCTCTCACAAAGAGAATTTGTAAGTGGTTCTTTTTTGTTTGTTTCCACCAATGTGACCACAGTCACATTAAAATAGTCTGACGCTCTCCGGCTGAGCCATCGGGCTTGCGCCATAGTCGCGTATAAATAACTTCATCAGATGAAGGAATCTGCTTAGTAGACAAACTCTAAGTGCTCTGGCCATGCTACGGAGAATTTGCCAAGGGAGACCACATTTGTCAGGTATTTGGAACTTGGGAACTCAGACATAAACGTACTCATGACATCAACCTCTATAAAGTCCTTCTACAATTCAAGTACCCCTTTACACTTATAAATTGCAGATAACAGTTACCCCCCAAATTGTCTTTTTTCTCAAGCCATTAGAGATCTAAATTGAACTGAAAACACACACACACGTGTACACGCTTGATTAATGTCTGCCAGCGATTCCTTTATTTATTTATTTATTTAAGATTTTTTATTTATTAATTTGACAGAGATCACAAGTAGGCAGAGAGGCAGGCAGCGAGAGAGAGAGAGGGGGAAGCAGGCTCCCTGCTGAGCAGAGAGCCCGATGCGGGGCTTGATCCCAGGACCCAGGATCATGACCTGAGCCGAAGGCAGAGGCTTAAACCACTGAGCCACCCAGGTGCCCCCAATTCCTTATTTTAAATGAGTAGCCTGAGACAGTGGATGGACGAGAGACAAAGAACAATGCCACCATGGAGAGGCAGGTGCTTGTCACTCTTGCCACTAATGGTAGGTGGACACCAGGAGAGGAATCGCAGCTGCTGCTGTCGTCTGGTGGGAGGTGCTGCAGAGACCCCCACGGGCTCTCCTACCTTCTAAGTGCCATATTGGTCTAGTCTATACCCAGGCACGAGGAAGATGAGGAAGACAGGAACTTCTAACCACAGTATAATGAAACCCTAATGCAAGTATTTGGCCTGGCAGCTCTGCCTCGTTCATGAGCCCCCGATTGCCACATTTCCAAGTTGATTTACTGCATGAAGATGAATGGCGACAAGTAACGCCTCACAGAGGTGAGGCTGCTGTTGCTGGGATAGTCTCTCTCTTTCTCCTGAACCCATTTTGGTGTGTCTCCAAGCAGGGAGCAGGACTGAAATGCGTGCCTTAGCAAATGATAGAGGACTAAAATAAATATGGATCCTGGAAATGGATCATGAATAGGTTACCTCTCAAATACCAACAAAATCCTGCACAGAATATTTTCCGTCTCAATCTGGTCCTGGGACAGGGTGCTTGAGAGTCTGAAAGGCATGGCCTTGGCTTGTCTTGGCTCTAGGCTGACAGCAGAAGGAGCACCCTGGATAGCCTCTGAGCTGGGCTGTGTGCCTTGCGTTCTCCATCTACACCCTGTAGTTCTTTAAGGTTTGGAGGGTTCAGGGCTGTTGGTAAAATGAAGTTGACCTTGAACTGCTTCTACCTGTGGCTAGCACTCTTGACGATGCATGGCCTTCAGTAGTTCAAATCTGGTGCCAATCTCCCCCACTCAGAGAACCACCGCAAAGTTTCTGCATCCAGGGCTCCATGAGAAATCCAGCAGTCTTAGGCTTTAGGGAAAGACTTTTTAAAAAAAACACATTTGAGAAAGAAACAACAGTGCTCCTTTGCTCTGCTCTGCCCATCTGGCCAAGGAGTGAGTGCTTTGCATTTTACTCCGTGCCTCTTTGAGGCAGCTGGAAAACAGCTGACAAATTCAGTGGAGTTCCGCACAGAGCAGAATTGTGGACAGCTGCACTGAACGTGGGCCCGTGGACCATTTTTAGAGCTGGTGATCCTTGGCAGGAGCTGGTGAGAAACGTGTTGCTGGGAAATTTCTGAGTTCACTTCGAAGCATTTGCTTCTTAATTTCTTCCCTTAAGGGAAGGAACGCAACAGGGGAAAGAAAATTTGTTGACTTTCCTGACATTCCTTCATCTGTAGAGCTTTAGTGACCTGTTTGTTATGGCCCTGGTTTGCTACTGGGCCAGAAGGGAGGAAATTGGAAGTATAGGCAGAAAGATTCCTTGATTTAAAAAGACCACAATGCAACCAAACAAAAGCCACAGACAGAGCCTCAGGCCTGGGGTCTGTTGGGCAGGACTCCACCAGTGAGGTCCTAAACTGCCTGCACCCCAAGGTCACTGAACCACTCTGTCCCTCTGAGATGTGTGGACAAGCCCACAAGGGAAATTAACATTCTGTGTTTTGTGTCTCTCTTCACTGCCACCTCGCCTTGTGTTTCTGTCCAATGATCTGGGAGAACTCAGGCACCCTGATTTCCCCTGATTCTTAGAGCTCTGCTTCTATGCTGCAGCTGTATTTAGTGAGAGAGGGCAGGAGCATGAGAACTTAGCCCAAACATCCGGGTTCACGGAAAAACTCTGGTCTTGGGCCAGGGTAACTGGGACCGCTACCCAATCTGCGAGACCATGTATATGAACTGGCCCGTGTATATGCTAAACTCCTGTGTTTTCTAATAGGATGGAAACTCATTTAGGGCAGGAAAGAAACACATCCCTACTGCAGGTAGAACGCTTAGGGCATATTCTCTCCCTCCCGTTGTCTGCATCCTGTCTGCAGGGAACCAGTGTCTGGAACTGGGAGTGGGGGGACCAGTCTCTTAGCTTCTCGTCTGGGTCACATGTGGAAATTAAATTTATTTGTTTGGTGCCAAGTCCCTGTCAATGGAGCTTTGGGCCCCAGCCAGGGTCCCCGTCACCTTTGCCCTGCTTTGCAAAGTAAGGGCTGTGGCTAGTGTGCGTACAGATGGCTGAATGCATATCGATGTCCAGGAAGTGCCTGGCACATGGTAAATGTAGACCCATCTCTTGACCTCTGGACACACTGGGGACTCCCCCAGGATGATGGCTGCTCTGAGTTGGTGGAATCCTATCCCCAGAATTTGGCCTCGTCTGTGTCCCTTCTTCCCAAAGCTTGGATAACTGATAGTTTGGTTGAAAATTAAAGTAAATTTTGATTATGACTGGTAGGTAAGGGTCACAAGGCTACCATGCTAGGTTTAACATAATTACCCCCACCTTTAAAAAAAAGATTTCATTTATTTATTTGAGAGAGAAAGAGACAATGAGAGAGAATGAGCATGAGAGGGGAGAAGATCAGAGGGAGAAGCAGACTCCCTGCGGAGCTAGGATCCCAATACAGGACTCTATCCTGGGACTCCAGGATCATGACCATAGCTAAAGGCAGATGCTTAACCAACTGAGCCACCCAGGTGCCCATAATTCCCTTTTTTAATTAAGAGGGAGACACGACTAAGAAAGAGAAGTTATTAGCGGGAGTTTCTGTTCACGGTGTGAAAATAGCCTGAGTTGGGAGAAAATTCTCCTTGAGACTTGGGCAAATCCAGGCCAGGAAGAATGCTTTTGGCTGATAAGCACAATGGCAGCATGGGGAAGGGTGATACAGTTCAAGGAATCCTACACACACTTTCTGAAGATGTGGGCTCTTGGAGTGAGGCTCTCCCTCATTAGCTGTGTAACTAGAAAGTCACAATCTAACTCAGGCTCTGTTTCCTCCTCTGTCCTCTGGGGATAATGATACTGGCCAGTTCATGAGGTTGTTCTGAAGATCGGAAAAGATGCGATAAAGTTTCATCTTCCGTGAGGTTCAAAAGTCAGCACCTATGATGGAGGTCAAGGCTGGCACAATTATCCTTATGATCAGAGAGATGCCAATGCAATTAGAATTCTCTCCATTTCTGGGACAGGTCATTGTTTTCTCCGTTGAGTGTAGGCTGGAGCGGTTGGTTTGGATTTTGAGGCATGTTGTACAGAGACTTGTGTTTGAAGCTCTAGAATTTCACTTTAAATGATGAGATTCTCCTAAAATGAGAGACATATGGGTGATCTGGAGGAAGAGCACGGCCGCCTCACCCCTCTTGGACTCCTGGGATAGCAAGGTGGAGGGAATCACTTGCACTGTGTACACAGGTTCTCTACTTGTAAAAACCGCAATTGCTTTTCTTTACAGCCTCATGTCTGTGGTTGAAATCTTGTAAGTTAAATGCATGCATGCGACCACATGGCAGTAAAAGCTTTGGGAAGAAAACCTAAGGGCTCTACGGATGAAAGGCCACTTGTGAGGCAAAGAGCAAGATCAAAGGGGCTGCCCCTCGTGGTGGGCTGGGATGGCGGTGTTAGGTCCAGGGGCTACTGTAGAGGAAGGACACGGGGCACTGCTGTGCCCTTCCTAAGACCAGGAGCTCAGCAGAAAAGGTGTTGTGGTTTCTTTCTTTTTTTTTTTTAAGCAACTTTGCAGATGTGTAACAAACTGCATATATTTAGGATGCAATTTGATGATCATTGACAAATGCTTATGCTCACGAAACCATCACCATAGTGAAGAGGACAAACATTTCCATCAGTCCCGAAAGTTCTCTCAGGCCCATTGGTCATCCCTCCCTCTTCCCACCCTTATTCCCAGGCAACCCCTGCTCTGGTTGGTGTCGCTGCATATCCATCTGGGTCTTCTAGAATTTATATAAATGGAACAATACAGTCCCTATCCTTGGAGGGGGGTTTGTCATCTTTTGCATGGAGTAACACTTTTGAGATTTGTCCGTATTTTGTGTGGATCAGTATTTTGCTCCATTTTATTGCCAAGTGGTATTTCACTGGATACATAGGCCAGGATTTCTCCATTCACCTGTTGATGGACATTTGGGTCGTGTCCAGCTTTGGTCATTACACGTAAACGGCTATGGACAGTCACATTCAAGTCCTCAAGTGGACGTGCATTTTCATTTCTCTTGGGTAAATACGTTGGTGTGGAAGAGCTAGGTCATATGGTGGGTTTATGTTTAACCCTCGAAGAAACTGCCAAACTGTTTTCTGTAAGACCTCGTGTTGTTTTGTATTTCCATGGAAATCCTGAGTTCTGGTGACTTTTTTTTTTTTTTTTAAGATTTTGTTTATTTATTTGACAGACAGAGATCACAAGTAGGTAGAGAGGCAGGCAGAGAGAAGAGGAAGCCGGCTCCCTGCTGAGCAGAGAACCCGATGCGGGGCTCGATCCCAGGACCCTAGGATTATGTCCTGAGCCCAAGGCAGAGGCTTTAATCCACTGAGCCACCCAGGTGCCCCCTGAGTTCCAGTGACTTTGAATCCTCACCAACACTTGGTATGGTCAATCTTTTTTTTTTTTTTAAGATTTTATTTATTTACTTGATGGAGAGAGATCACAAGGAGGCAGAGAGGCCAGCAGAGGGGGTGGGGAAGCAGGCTCCCTGCTGAGCAGAGAGCCCGATGCAGGACTCGATCCCGGGACCCTGAGATCATGACCTGAGCTGAAGGCAGAGGCTTAACCCACTGAGCCACCCAGGCGCCCTGGTCAATCTTTTTAATGTCAGCCATTCTGGTGAGTGTGTGGTGACATCTCATTGCAGTTATAACTCACAATTCCCTGAAAGAAGGTTAATGATGCTGAGCATCTTATTTATGTATTTTTGGCCCTTTGTATTTCCTTCCTTTTGAAGTAGCTTTTCAATTTTTTTTTTCCCCATGAAAGAAAATAGATTGTCTTCTTTTTATTGAGCTCTAAAAGTCCTGTGTACATTCTGGAAACAAGTGCTTTGAAAATTTTTTCTCAGCTCATGGCTTGCCTGTATGTTTTCCTTTTTTTCTTTTCTTTTCTTTTCTTTTCTTTTCTTTTCTTTTCTTTTCTT